>NC_088912.1:85606144-85914269 GCF_963576675.1 Euphorbia lathyris
GTGGTCAAAGAATTGCTCTTCTTTCATCAGCCGATAGTTTAATAGATTCCCTTTATACCTTTTGGCATCGATTTACTTTCTTTTATGTAATAAGATCAATTCATTACAATACGTCGATCAGAAAATTTACCTCTTGAATATTTGCATAAACCTAAAAACCATAAATATATCAAAATAGAGCAGAGACATCCAAAACTATATAGCAAACTGGAAATCCAAAAAGACAAGCAGAATCAAATATCACATTAATGATCAAACAAAAAACAATTTGATAAAGTTATATGACCATTGATACAGATGGCCCTTAGATCAAAAATATAAAGTGCATAATTAAGATCCCAATCTCAATATTACATACATGGAACATTAATCTAACTGGTGAATGTACTTATCTTTAAAGGAAATAAGATACAGATGGTTTCGATGACGCTAGGCACAGCAAAGATGCAATGGCGCTATTGGAAACCATGTGCATTGGTGAGGTTGATCCATCAGCTGCAGCAGTTATCACACAACTTGAAATGTAGTTCAGCCCTGGAAATATTTATCTCTTCAGAAGAAAATAACCTAAAGGCATCGATTAAACAAAGAAAATTGAATTAGATGATGAAGAAATTAAACCTAGAGGCATTTATTAGACAAAGAAAAGGACATGCAAATGAAGAAAAAGAAAAGATAAGAGCAATTCAGCCCTCAAAACATTTACCTCTTCATACCCATTGCATTTTCGGAACTGAACCTAGTTTGGGAGATTTTTCAATTCTTCAAACTTCATTTTCAATTCTTCAATTCTTCAATTGCTGGTTTAAATGTGCCGTTTGTTGAGACAATTTAAGGACTAGAATATTGAGGGAGAGAACAGTTAACAGAGATGGAATAATGGATAGGCAGTTGAGTGAAGTTTGGCATTGAAGAAGTGAGATAGTTTTTGTGATAAATAATCGGAGCATAGAAACAAGTTAATATAAAATTTGTATAAAATTGACACATTAGCTAGAATACTATTAGTATGACATGCGGCAAGTTAGGATACTGCTTTTATAGTTGTAATAGATTTGAATCTATAAGATTGAATGTTTAGCTATAAACAAGTGTTGTAGTGGATTAAATGGGTTTGTGTGTTTTATAATTCTTTAATTAGGCAAGTGTTGTAATGGGGGATTTTATTAGAAGGACTAAATCCTCTCAAGGAGTCCCAATGCGGATCACGAAATGTCTTATATTTGTCATAAAAATAACGCGTTTCGTTTTCTATATTGAAGTTCTTCAATGACCTAATCCTTTTAATAAAATTCGGCTGTAATAGATTAATCGTGCCAAAGAAGTTGTGTTATGTTTGGACTCACATTTAATTTAGGCTTAATACACCATTTACCTCTTGAACTTATTTAAAAAGGTTGATTAGCTCTTTAAACTTTCAAAGTGTCCCAATAGTCCGCTCAACTTGCTAAAAATGTTCTGATAGTCATCTCAACTTGCTTAAAATATAGTCAATTAATCATTCAGTTGCAAAGAAATAAGCTGCATGCGGAAAGTGGGTTGCACGATGATAGGCTAAAAGCATATAACTATTAAGAGCAAGTTAACCTTATCATATCAAGTTATAAAGTTCCTAAGAACAATATTGATCCTATAGAGATTAGTACTCAATGGTCTTCTCGTACTCAAATTCTATATTATCTAAAGTATCAGTTAAGTGGATTGTGTGTTTTTATAACTAATAAAGTAAATAACATAGTAAAGCGATTAAACAATTAATTTGTTAAATGTATGAGCAGAATGCTAAGATTTAGGATCCCGATACTAACTCCTATGGATCAATAAGTGTATGTTGTGCATTAACCAAGGCTAAGCCTTAACCTAGACCATGAAGTTACATTATCCGGTTAAGGAATATGATTAACTAATATACTAAGTTGAACTGTTGACTTGGTTAGATTTCACAATTCAAATTCTCTATCTAATTGTTTGGTTAGGTTTCTCAGATAGAGGTAAGCAATATTTTAGTTAAAACTCTTACAACACAACATAAACACCTAATTTATGATTCATACTTGTTAAGCACGGTTCACTGTCATCCTAGCCTATAGTGGTTTCGCTCATGTTTGAGTTAAGACAAAAAGGCATAATGGGATGGAATGTATATGAATTCATGCTCAGCAAATTTAGATTACCAATTCAAAAAGTTGGAATGGAAGAGAATGTAGATGAAGATAAACTTGAATTTAATAAACTTACTTGAGAACAAAAGGTGAAATAACAAACTAATGTCTAATCTTGGTAAATAAACTAAGGTAGAATGAAACTATAAACTGAAACTCAAGTAAAAGTGATTTGAGAAACTAAAATAACAAGAAAGTATGTAAAAGTATAAAAACCTAAGATAAGTTATAAGGTACAACGTAGAAGTTCATGCTTATAAGGATCAAAGACCCTGGGAACACTAAAACATCCCCTAAGTAAGTCTTATATCCTTCTTCTTGTCGAATTAGAGTTGGAGAAGTAGGATAATCTGCGTGTTTCTAGGTAGAGTTTCACGGTGGTTATAATTCTGGATTCGGTCATAGCTCATCGAGTAGCACCAAAGTTGCTTGTCAAGCAATTGTGTAAATAATACGCATTCTGCGACTTTGACTTTGCATCTCCTTGGTGACTTTGAATTGACTGCTCATCGAGTAACCATGCCATGCTCGTCGAGCAATTGTGGCAGAATTCTCCAATTTCCTTCGTGTAAGGTCCAAAACTATCTAAAATAACTCAAAGCTCTAATCAAAACCAGAATATGATTACTTACAATTAGGGGGAAATGCATAAAAATGACTCGAAAATAAGAGAAAACTACACTATAAAACCCTATCTGAATGGTGATAACACACACGCTAATTGTAAGTAACATGGAGTTAATATACTAAACCAAAGTCGGATTGATTTTCTTAGGAGAAAATTACTGCCTCTAATATTTGTTAGACGAACTTGTATAGTATTATTAGTAAAGTTATATAAGAGGATAGGGGAAGCCTAACTCTAGTATCAATTTCATAACAAGTTAAATCATTTATATTGATTGATTTTATTTCTTTTACTTTGTTTTATTTAGTTTAGATAATTACAAACCAAATCTATTTTTCAATTGCTCAGATAATAGTAAGTTCACATAAAAATCAAGAGCTATAAACTCAATCTGTAACATCTTGATCCAATACCATGTAGATATTCTCCGCTTTGCCCCAATTCCAACACATTGGGCCTCACCGCTTTAAAACGCGTCTGCATGTATTGGATTCACACCTTACTAATAAGCCCCAATCACTCCCCTCTCCATTTCCGATGTGGGATTCAGTTCATTTCTGTCCCCATCGTCATCTCTTAGGGCCGCTCCTTACTCAGGCCTTCTACCCTGGCGTCATCCACTCCGGCCCCGGTTGTTACATGCCCACCAGCTTCCGCTTGGTTCGCCCCGAACCACACGTCGTACATGGAGAGTCGGCTCTGATACCAATTGTAACACTCTGGTCCAATGTGTTGGAATTTGGGCAATGCGGACAATATCTACATGGTATTGGACCAAGGTGTTACACAATCCTTATGGAATGACACTCTACTTACACTTTATTACCTAATCACGATATGGTGCATTTGCCTTTATAAGTTGTTAGTTACACAATTTGAACATCAAGTTTTTGGTGTCGTTATCGGAGATCAAACTCGGATCATCTATGTAACAGGTAGAAATACGTACTACAACGACTCGGTAATATAATATTGGTGACATGACATTAAGCACTTTCTACATTGGCCGAAGGACGGTGAATTTGTTTGCATATTAGTTAATGAAAAGAGGATTGATGGTGCATGATATTTCGTGTTAATTTAATATAACATGGTATAATTTGTAGAAATGTTGCTTTAAAATGAAAATAAAAAATAGTTATTAATTAAGGTTGATTTCAATGGTTAAAATATTGGATTTTCTATAAATTTATATCAAGTTAATATATGGTCTTATTATATTATATATTTATATGGTTTAAAAAAAATAAAAGAATAAATTTTATTAGTCTGTTCACGAAAGGGTACGATCAATCATCGTGATTAATTAACAAAAAGGTACGTTGAATTGTATTGCTTCATTAATGTACGTTATAGATGAAGTGATACAGGGCCGGTCCTGACAATTTAGGGGCCCTAGGCAAAACAAGTAGTAAGTGCCCCTTTAATATAAAATTTACTAATTGATTGATTTTGTGTTAAGGTGCAAAAATATCCCTAACATTTGGATCATGAGCAATTTTACCACTAATGTTGGAAGCCAAGAGCAATTTTACCCCTAACATTGATAAATTGGGTTAATTTGATAAATATTTCATCAAACTGTCTTCTCCATTATGAATCTTGTCATCTACACTTCACACATGCGTCATTTTATCAGTAACAAATCACAAACATATGTTGGGATGTAAAAAAAATAAATAAATAAATAAATAAAATATACTGTCTTTTGTACAAATTGGATAAAAATATTCAAAAAATTCACGGAATTTTTAAATATTAATTCTCAGTTCTATTATTAAATTATAAAACACATGAAATCTTTTTTTAGAACGAATTGATATGCAATTGGTGCAAAATGAGAGACAAAAATATCTGTGTTTTATAATTGTGTCTGAAATTGACTTAAATTATCAACGTTAGGAGTAAATTTGCTCTTGGCTACCAACGTTAGGGGTAAATTTGTACCATTTTAGACGTTAGGGGTAAAATTGCTCCTCACCCAAAACGTTATGAGTAATTTTGCACCTTAACCCATTGATTTTTATTCATATCATTGTATAAATCTATACTATATATAATTACGGAAGCAGGGAGAATTTGCAAGAAGAGTTTCAGAGGCTTTTTGGCTTAGTTGGCATCGTAGGAGCAAAGAGAATAAATGAGTTAATGAGTTCTAATTATCTCTATATAATTAGTACTATATTAATATGTTATTTATTTTCAATTAATAGTGCATCAATTAAGTAATAAAATAAAGTAAGAGTTACCGGAAGATGAAAAAACACAAAGCAAATGAAATCCAAAAAGCACAAATAAACCTATATATAAAACATGATAGATAGCATTCTATCATTATATTCACTGGCCACCGAAAATCAAAGTCATCATCGACCTTTATTTTTTTTATTATGTATTAGTTTTGTTTTTAATCATATAATTTTTTTATATATAATTTTGTTCTGATTTCATTAAGAGATTCAGATTTATTTAGGAGCGATTTCCATTGATAAACTGTATTAATAGCATTTTCTTCAAGAATTGTCAGAATTTAGATTTTGATATCTCCAATTGAAGAAATCTGATGAAAAAAAAGAGGCATGAACAACTGAAATCGGGAAAAGCAAAAGAGTAAAAAATTATAGGAAATCATTATGTTTCCCAAGGTAATATTCTATCATTATATTCATTGGCCACCGAAAATCAAAGTAATCATCGACTTTTATTTTTTATTATGTATTAGTTTTGTTCTTAATCATATAAATTTTTTTATAATTTTGTTATGATTTTATTAAGAGATTCAGATTTATTTAGGAGCGATTTCCATTGATAAATTGTATTAATAGCATTTTCTTCAAGAATTGTCAGAATTTAGACTTTGATATCTCCAATTGAAGAAATCTGATGGAAATAAAAGAGACATGGACAGCTGAAATCGGAAAAGGCAGAAGAGTAAAAAATTACAGAAAATCGTTATGTTTCCTAATGTAATATTCTATCATTATATTCATTGGCCATCGAAAATCAAAGTCATCATTGACCTTTATTTTTTATTATGTATTAGTTTTGTTCTTAATCATATAATTTTTTTATAATTTTTTTCCTGATTTCATTAAGAGATTCAGATTTATTTAGGAGCGATTTCCATTGATAAACTGTATTAATAGCATTTTCTTCAAGAATTGTCAAATTTAGATTTTGATATCTCAAAGTGAAGAAATCTGATGGAAATAAAAGAGGCATGAACAACTGAAATCGGAAAAAGCAAAAGATTAAAAAAGTACAGGAAATCATTATGTTTCCCAATGTAACTATTCAATTTTTTTTATATGTAATAGTTAGTTTGTTCTCAATTCATGTTTTGTCATGATTACTATTCTAAGTTTCTTTCTCATTTTTAGTGATGGATTCTATATCTATATTTTCTATATAACAGTGGAAGTAGAGAGAAATTGATGAAGAGAGTTTTAGATGCCTTTTTTATTAGTTACCAAAATCGTAACAAAAGAAAATTATAAATATTATATCTAATCTAATTTATATTTAATGGATATAATAAAATAACTTACAAAATACAAAACGAAAAAAAAATATATGATGACAACATATATATAAGAATCCATTCAAATTCCATTCATTTAACTTTAATAAATAGGATTAAAACCAATATAACTAAAAAAATATTATATTTATATTTAATAGATATAATAAATTAACTTACAAAATATCCCAACGAACACAAATTATATAACGATAAAAAATATGTAAGGATCCATTCAATTTCCATTCATTTAACTTTAATAAATAGAATTAGAATCAATATAACTAAAAAAAACTTATAACACATTTAATTTTTCATTGTAATAATTAACACAATATTTAAACCTCCAAACTACTATATAAACTAAATAAAATTTAAAAAGAAAGGCACACTTATTTCAAATTCATGGATTTATAAAAGGATTTAGAAAGCACGTGAATTTTTTTTGTGAGAAGAACTAGAATTTGATTGAAAAAAATATCGCTACAAAGTGTAGTAAATATTTTAAAATTGCAAGATTATATAAAAAAAATATTATACAAGAACGGAAATAAAGGACCCTTGCAAACATGTCAACATGGCCAATTGGTTATAAGTTCAACAACTTCCAAAAACTATCATTAAGCAATTATAAACGGTTGTTAGTTAATTTATTTACAATTTTTAAATTTAAATTATTTTAAATCAAAATATTAATATCACTATATATAAATGATACAAAATTTTAAAAATATTAAAATGTTAAATTTATGTACGAATCATTTATCACCCGCGCAACGCGCGGGCACAATACTAGTTAATTTTTAATTTTCAAAATTAAGGTAATAAAATGAAACTTGTCTTCTTACTCTTGACTACCCATAACATTTATATATTAAAAATACATAAAAAAAAGGTAATTAATTTATTAGTCCCTATATTTTGACAAAACACATTGTTTAGTCCATGTATTTTTAAAAACACATGGTAAGGTCCATAACCTTTTTCTCAGTGAACTGTTTAGTCCT
The DNA here is from genome assembly GCF_963576675.1 of Euphorbia lathyris. NCBI lineage: Eukaryota > Viridiplantae > Streptophyta > Magnoliopsida > Malpighiales > Euphorbiaceae > Euphorbia > Euphorbia lathyris. Next base: position 85,613,462 of record NC_088912.1, read on the forward strand.
TCCATCTGTTTGTTAGATTTTTTATCGTTTATAACTTCGAAAATGACTAAATTATCCTTTACTATTTACCTTCAAACTTCAGAAGAGGAAATCCAATTTAGAAGAAGAAGCTATTTGTATGGAGAACAATAAAAAGAACAGACCCAATGCTTACGAACTTGAACGATTAAGAAGAAAATCAAGAAGAATAACACTTAAAGTTGATTTCAGATGCATTAGAATTTAAAAGAAAGGAAAATAAAGGAAAAGAAGAATGCAAATCCAAATTGACTAACAGAATCTTCATGAGAGTCTAACGGTAGGGACTAAACAGTTCACCGAGAAAAACGTTAGGGACTAAACAGTTCACCGAGAAAAACGTTAGGGACTTTACCGTGTGTTTTTGAAAATACAGGGACTAAACAGTGTGTTTTATCAAAATATAGGGACTAATAAATTAATTACCCTAAAAAAAATAACAAAGATGAGAATCAAACCCATACACTCTTTAGTTTGAAGACAATGTATTACCATTATGCTAATTTGAATTTATGTATAATACTTAAAACATATGCAATTTATTTACAAAGCTAAATTTTATTTTGGGCCCCCTTCCGGCCTTGGGCCCTAGGCCGGCGCACCCCGGACTTAGGCCCAGGGCCGACCCTAAAGTGATACATCAATAGAAGGTATATTTAAAGTACAAAAAACCATAATTGGTTCTCTCTCTAATCTATTAAAAGTTATTTTTTCTCCATCTACAAAAGGGTTAAGCAGTTCTAAATAATTCCTAGAAAACTCGATTGTTAGCATCATGGATCAAGATACGTCCTCTTAATCGTCTTTATGTGTTTGTGAAACTTATTTTATTTAAACATTTATGTTTATTTGATAAAATGTATAACAAAGTGGTATGAGAGTTTAGTTTCAAGTTATTCAAGTTGAGTTCTAATGTATAAAAAAGACTTTGATTATAAAAATTCACTTAAAAGGTATGTAATGAATCTTAAACCGATTACTCGAGTAATCAAATAAATGATAAAAAAACTGATAGTTCCTGCCTTAGCAATGGCAGAATTGCTGTTGGAGGAGTTCTTCGGGATGCTGGTGGCAATTGGATGGCGGGGTTTACCCATAACTTGGGGACGGGCTCCTCCTTTTCTGCGGAGCTCTGGGGTATCTTGTCAGGTATTAAACTCGCCATTCGCATGGGTGTTAAAAAGCTCTCGGTGGAATCTGATAATCTGGAGGCTATTAACAGGATTTCAGATAACCAGGCTGTTTGTCTGAAGAGCCAGAATCTCATCAAAGCTATTTTGAGGCTTCGTCCTGCCTTTGAGTATCTTAATTTCTCCCATATTTTTAGGGAGCAAAACCGCGTGGCGGATCGCTTAGCAGCTGCTGGACATGGGAGAATGTTAGGTGTTTATACCCTATCTGTTCCTCCTTCTTTTCTTTTGCCTTCTCTCCTAGAGGATAGGATTGGAGTCAGCCTTCCTAGACTGATCCCGGTGTAGGTTTTTTGTTGATTTTGTTTTTTTCCTTTCCTTTCTTACCAAAAAAAAATAAATGATAAAAAAAATAAATATTTTAAATTTTATATATGGCTACTACAATAATTATTATATTGAAAAGGTTTCTAAATCAATAAATCCTCCAACCTTTTAAATTTCCTTTCCTCAATTATTATCAATTATGTGTCGTCAAAGTCATATTAACTATGAATTGGAAACAAAAGAACAGTCTTTTATATTATTATTATTATATATCAAGTCCTTTTATTTTTTTGGTAAAATAATTTTAATTTCCGAAAAGCAAAAGGGGCAAAATTGAGAATTGGGAGAAGGATGATAACTCACTCCACTCTTGACTCTCCACCACCTTCCTTTTATTGTATTCTTGTGTTTTACATTTAACTTCCACGAAATTGGCAAGATAACCACGTGGCATTTAACTAGCACGAATTTGGCAGGATGACCACGTGGCATTCAACTAGCACGAAAACATGCCCACGTGGTCAACTCATGGTTCCTACACTTGTCCAATAACACAGCTGTTTGGTGAGGGTTTTGTACTGTTTCAGCCATGTCACGCTCAATGCACGAGTTTTATACTTTACTACCGACTCACCTCTACAACTGAGTCTTCGAAAACAAAAAGTCTTATAAGAAAAACGAATCTAGACCGTTGATTAATTGGAATCTGTATATGTACGGTTTAAGATTAGATGTCGGTAGTACTCTAGATGAACCTACCAAGACAAATAAATGTGAAGAAAAAGAAAATAATTTTTGAAAGTAATATAATTAGTCAAATAAAACTGCTTTATTTTTGCAAAAAAAACAATTTTTATTTCTGAATTTCCATATTTAATTTTGGTAAGATATGATTTTGTTCTTACTTAAGTGATTTTTTTAGGCCTAATACATAAATAACCCTCTGAACTTGTTCAAATTTTGCAACTGTCCCTCACACCTTTCAATTGTAACAACTTACCTGTTAAATTTATATCAAACTTGTCCAATTGTAAAACATATCCCCAAATTAGGATTTTTTTTAGTGGGTTACTATACCCTGCCACTAATTTATACTTCTAGCCCCGGGAATAGACCGAACTACCCTTTGCACTAAATTTGAAAAAACTTAAAACCTCTCAAGAACCCTATACAATCTTTGCTCAAATCCGGACAAATTATTGAACCGAATCATGGATGGTGACAAAAGCCGTAAAGGGAAAGCGAAAATGGTAAGATTTACCGTTTTATTTCGTTGATTTTTACATCGAACTGAAATCTGTGGGGATTTTTTTAAATTCACCGGAATCGCAGTCGGGCGTGAGACAATCACGCCCGACCTGTGGTTCCGGCGTGAGACAATCACGCCCGACCAGTGGTGCGGGCGTGATAGCCACATGCCCGCACCTAAGCTCAGACGTGATGTTCATGCGCCCTAAACTTAGGTCGGGCGTGATGTTCAAACGCCCGACCTAAGGTTAGGGCGTGATGTTCATACGCCCTTGGGTGTTTTTTTTTAATATTTATATTATTTACATTTAAATTAATTTAGTGCAATTTATAATTTAGTGTAATATTTATTTACATTTAAGATTAACTTCAGTATAATTTTTTATTAGACGAAGCGCCCTACTAGGGATGGGAAATCCATCCCGTCGTCTGCTCGTCGTCTAAATATGAACGACGAGGATGATACACCACGCCACACGAAATTGCGTGGTATAGATATATCCGGTCGTAGGCGGAGAGGGGCTGCGACGGAGCAGGTGAGGAGGGTGGCGAATGTGGATCAGCCCGATATTCATGGATCGGAGGGGGCGACGGATTTTGCTGACAGGGAGCTTGATAGCAAGTTTGTGGAGGACTACCTGGATGTGGTAGCCCAGGTAGTGCGACAGTCTGCGTCTGCACGTGATCGCGCTAGTGAGGATATTGATGATCAGCCGACCTCGATCAGACAGCCGACCCAGCGCATAGGAGGTCTCTTTACCGCTACAGGTATTTTTTAGTATAATTTCTTTTATAACTTTTGTATAATTTTATAACTTTAGTATAATTTAATAGTTTTAGTATAAATTTTATAACTTTAATATAATTTTAGTACAATTTAATACTTAATTTTATAACTTTAGTATACTTTTAGTATAATTTTATAATTTTAGTTTTGGAATTTATAATTTTAGTTTAATTTTTATAACTTTAATATAATTTTAGTATAACTTTAGTATAATTTTACAACTTTAGTATAATTTTACGACTTTAGTATAATTTTATAACTTTCAGGGACCAGCAGAAGTCCCAAAGGTAGTGAGGACGAGAGCTGGCTAGTTACGGGACCGGTGGATGGGGGCCCCGTTGATGGTTCTGTGATTCCTAGTTTTCTAGGACATGTTGCCTCACGGATGCTGAGAGGAGAGATTAGGTCGTTTCTAACATGCTACAACAGATCAATAGCATGCCGAGATTTGTGGCAGTGGTTTTCTGGTGCCCCACCCGAGGTAAGAAGAATAATTTAGTTTGTCAACATTTATTGTAATTTGTATTTTTAACTATAAACCTAAAAAACATTCAGTAATTGTAATTGTGTCATTTTACAGCTGCAGGAGATGATCGAGAGGACTGGTTTGTCTCACCTTCCACATATCATGTTTAAGAATCTCCACACTCTGCTGTTGACTGCGTTTGTGGAGCGGTGGCAGCCTGATACGAACTCCTTCCACATGCCGTTCGGGGAGATGACTATCCAGATACATGATGTATGAGAGATTCTTCGGATCCCGATCGACGGTCAGATGGTGTCCGAGTCTCCCACTACTGACCGGCTTCATGCCATGTGCATGATGATGTTTGGGGTGGATCGTGAGCAGCTTCTGGCACCGACCAGTCATTTATGGGGTGGTGGAGGTGTATTTGTTGATGCTGTATACAGGCTTGTCAGCGAGGGTAGGGATGACGCTACTCGGGCCACAACGTGGATGTGGCTTATGCTTGGATCCACTTTGTTTGTTGACAAGAGTGGAGATAGGATTAGGCCGACGATTCTTGCTGAGGTTTATGGAGGTGTCAAAGGGGCAGTTGGATTTTCATGGGGGTCTGCTACACTTGTCACGTTGTAACGGCAGCTGGGGATAGCGAGCAGAGGAGACTGTTCTGGTATATGCGGTTGTTTGACCCTACTACAGGCGTGGATATACGAGTATTTTCCGGTGTTCCGGCAGCATAGACTAGCTCACACGATCCCAGGTGATCGTGCCCGTGCACTTAGATGGGAGGTCGGGGTACCAGGCAAGACGACCGCCCGACTAGATACCATACGCGGGCAGCTGGACCGCATGACGGCAGCAGAGGTATTTTATAAAATTTTAGAATTAATTTATGTATTATTTATAGTATATTATTATTTATTATTAAGTATTATATTTTTTTCAGGTGACGTGGTTGCCTTATGGTCCTGTCCCCGATGATGATCGGCTTCGAGTGTCCTACGTCGGTTGGATACGGTGTAGAGACATCATCGAGCCGTATATGCCGATCGAGCGTTACGCCAGGTTGGATATACTCAGCCTATCCCAGCTGAGCGTATTAGACCTGATAAAGCAGTACGACCATGGAAGTCTATATCGTACAGGCTCACGCATTCATCTGTCACAGTTGAGGACACATGGCGGAGATTTCCATCGGCTCGGGGCATTGATCGGAGGAGATGCCGACCAGTTGGATACGATACCACTGCCTGTGATCCTGCTTATATGGACTGGTATATGCGATATTCGCATCCTCGTCTGCTTCATGCACCACAGACTGGACTGGTCCAGCATGATCGCGTCAACAGCGAATTTGTAAGTTTATTATTATTTAATATTATTAGTTAGTATTAGTTTATATGTGTTTATTTTTTAATATTTCTTTATTTTATTTTTTTTGCAGTGGGTTAGCTGGTTGTGGCGTGTCACCCAACTAGCGGCTACCCACCGATCTGACGATGATGTTCCACGCATTAAAAGGGAGATGGATGCGTTTATGGACGCGTGGCGTCAGGCGAACTAAATTATTTTCGTAGAACTTAATACATTTTAACACTTTTGATATTATATTTACTCTTTTATGTATATAATTTTTATGTTTATTAATTTTTATTTTAATGTTTATGTTTTTAAATTTTGTTTGTTAACTGGTAATCCGAGTTAAAATACCGTAATTTTATTTCTAAACGGGTAATTCTAACCATAAGCATCAACAGTTTTTTTTTTGTGATTTATTCATGCGGGCGTGAGGCTATCACGCCTCACCTTAAGGTGAGGCGTGATAGCCTCACGCTCACGTGCCGATAGAGGTTTTTCCCCCCAATTTCCCCACCTCAAAGCCTCAAAAGGTACTTTCGTCCTTTCACGGGGCTAGAGGTGGGAAATTGAGGCTGGGTTTAACAACACCCTTTTTTTACCCCGTACTTGAAGCAATTGTAAAAACGTTTTCCCAGATTCGTATTACGTCATGAAATCTTCAATGGAACTATTTCTCCACGTAAACACATTTTCACCCCATAATATTTCAAAACTTTGAATCAAAAAATCACTAAAAACGAATAGAAATAACAAAAAGAATACAGTTAGATTGAAGAATAAGTTGAAGAATTTGGGATTTGGTTACTTAAATACTGATTTTTTTGGGGTTCAAAGATCTGATTATCACATTCTAGCAGCGTTGCAGTTTTTGTATTTCACGTGTTTCTTCAATTGCAGTCATATCAGTAATTTGGGGTTCTGTTTTATAATTGGAAAAGTTTGAAGGGTTATGTTTTATAATTTGATAAGTTTGAGGGTAAATTGTTACAATTGAAAGTTAGGGGGACAGTTACAATATTTGAACAAGTTCAGAGGATTATTTGCTTATTAGAACTTTTTTATACTATATTTATGTTGGTGAAGGTAACCAGAGTTAGGGTAATCATCTCCATTTTTGTAGGAATGAAAAATTATGACTTAAGATGTTTTTTATATTGGTATGTAAAAATTGGTTTTGAACGACTTAGATGATAATACGTATATATTCGGATAAAATTTGAGTTAGTTCAATTTAGAAAAAAAAAATTATACATATAAGTGTCAAATTCAATTACTGATTTAAAAATAATAATTAAATTCCGACGGTTTTTTAAATTTTGACATAATTGGATTTTTTTTGGATTAGAAAATTGTAAATATTTAGTTTATTTATAATAACCATGTAACTAACCCTATTTATTATTCAAAACTCCATCCATTCTTTTAAGTCCTAAGTTGAAAAATAATAACATTATAAAACATCAAGTTATCAATAAATTAAAAAAAAAACAAAAAATATCAACAACACCAACCTTTTATATATATAAAAAATAGTATTTTTCTGGTGATTGAAACAAATACTTTTTTTTTTTTTGATGGAGATTGAAACAAAAACTTAGTCCCATCAAAACATCAACCATTTTTTTTATATTCAATTAATATTAGTTTCCATTTGTTTCTATTTTTCGGAACTGTTTTTTACTTTTTAAATCTAAACAAAAAATTAAAAAATGTTCGGTAAAAATTCGAAAGCCATTTTTTATAGAAAAATCAACTAATATCTGCTACTTATTAACAAACAGCTAACATTAACAGCAACAACAAACAACATGTGAAATAAACGAGCCTTTCAAATACTTATGGTTAAGAATGAAAAAGAAAAATAAACACCATCTAGATATTTTGAAATATAAGATTATTTTACCCCCACTAAAAACTAAATGAAAGTATAGAAATGTTTAATCATTTGAGAAAGTTCAAAATTCAAATGTGTTTTCTTTTTGTCTAATTGGTCTATATAAATTCTTTTATAGTAATGTAGTATATGTCTTTACATGGATGAACCTTTCGTAACCTAATTAATTAATTGGTTTAAATTTCTCAATTTGAAGAAGCTTCTAATTGACAAGGAAAGCATCTCTCTCTTTTTTCTTTGTAAAGGTAGGTACTCATAAATTAAATTATCCTGATCTGATGAACTGAAGCGTGACATATAGTTCTAGAAATAACAAAATGATTAATTAAAATTTATACAAATTGTGTCACAATCATAGATTAGAAAAGAATTTTCTGGGACGAAGATTCTAAATTACTGTGTCAACTTATTTTCAACCACTCTCTTGTAATTAAATACTACATCTGTTTCATATTACATGTCTTTTTAGAGATTTTTTTTTGTTTCATATTACATGTCATTTTATATGATCAGTATACGTTAAGTCATCTTTTTTTCTGCTATAAAACGCGGGTTTACGAAAATTAATTAGAATAATGGACTTATTATAGAATAAATAAATTTTGGAATCAATAAATAATGGGTAACAATGTCTTTTTTTCCAATATCCTTAATTTCTATACAACTCTCTAAAAAGACATGTAATATGAAACGGATGGAGTATTATTTAACTTCATTAATTAAATAAACTATATACTGTTACTTAATTGGTCTTATGTAAAAAAAATAGAAATATTAAATAAAAATGATTGCGTAGTAGAAGGGGTTAGTGAGAAACGTGCAAGCCAAATATATGCACGAGTTTGGAACGTGAAATCATGACTTTCCCCTACGCATCATCACATCTCCATATTGTCTCTTTCATCTCGACCTGTCATGGGTCCGAACACCCGCACGATCCGTCCAGACTCGTGTCCTTTGGACCGTAGATCCAGTCCGGTTTAGGTCCGTTAAAGTTTACCTATTTTTTGAGCGGGTTTGGAATTGCTTAAAATAGCACGGGCCGGCCCAGCCCAGCCCGGTCCGCTTATTAATATTAACTAATTAATTTATATATTTATATATTAAAGGGTGTTTGGTTCACAAGGAGTAAGGGAAAAGGAATCAAGAAAGGGAAACTAAAAGAAAGGAAAAGAATAAGGGGGCGTTTGGTTTGGGGTCTTTAGAAATGGGAATGAGAATGGAAGGGTTTCATTCCCTTTGTTCTTGTTTGTTTAAAAAAAAAACTCATTCCCTTTACCCATTTTAGATTATGGGTTTACCCCACTTTAGGTTAGCCCATTACCCCATGCCTTGTAGGGAATTGGATTCCCTTTACCTCATTCCCTTTCTTAAACATATCCAAACACATAGGGGAATTAATGCTTATTCCTTTCCTTTCCTTTAGTTTCCCTTTCTTGATTCCTTTTCCCTTACCCCTTGTGAACCAAACGCCCCCTAAGCATTAATTTATCTATGTGTTTGGATATGTTTAGGAAAGGGAATGGGGTAAAGGGAATCCGGCCTGGGGTAATGCGCTTAACCTAAAGTGGGGTAAACTCATAATCTAAAATGGGTAAAGGGAATGCTTTTTTTTTTAAACAAACAAGAACAAAGGGAATGAAACTCTCCCATTCACATTCCCGTTCCTAAAGACCCCGAACCAAACGCCCCCTAAATATTTACTTTTAAATATAATTTTATTTTTTATAATTAAAAATTATGTATATATTTAGGTGGGTTTATATGGGCTGGACTTTGGATTTGATTTTTAAACCCGAGCCCAGCCCAGTCCGGTCCAAACCCACCTAAATTTATAACGAGCTAGACTGGACTTGGACTGAGTACTTTTACATAAAAACCCGATAGGTCCGGCCCAGGTCTACTTTCATCTAGATAGATATTTGATGTGCAAAATTTTGAGTAGGGTTCAATTGGGCAGAGATTTTTAGTAGTGTAGGGGATTCGTTTTAATGCAAACTGAGAATTCCGATTTATTTTATTTTTTTAATGGCATGAGGATGTGATAAGGAATAGAGTTGTGTATCGATTTAAAACCGAACCGAATGGGAAAAAATAAATATTAAAATTACCAAAATAATTAATGCCGACACCAAATCGAATAATATGTAAAACTGAATTGAAATCTTTGGTTCGGTTCGATTTTAAATCGAATCAATCGAATTTAGTTAAAAAAATAAAAACACAAATAAAAATTATTATATTTCCTTATTAAATTTACCTCAAAAAAAATTGAAATACGGTCAATCCTAAGATGGAGATTCAAATTATCCTAAGGCTTAGATTTAATAAGCCTATATCTAACGGTTAATGACCAAATTCACTTGGTCATTAAGGTGCATGTGAACATTTCTGTACTTTCAAAATATATTTATATTGGTTTATTATCGCAATAATAGTAAAAAAAATTAAACTTGTAATTAAATATATAATAATAATAAATATGTGTAATTCGGTGTGGTTCGATCTTTTATATTTTTTTTGTTAAATCGAATCAAATACCGAAATGCATCTAAAATTTAGAATGATATGCAGAAACACACCCCTACTCAGAGGCAAGAAACCTCTCTCCCACCCTATAGGCATCCTCTCCCCGCCTCTACTATGGCCTTGTTTGGTAAAGAATTTTTTGGGGTAAAATTAGAGGTTTGAGCCACTTTAGAGGTTTTAACTAGTCAAACCTCTAATTGTGATATTTGGTGAAGATTGATTTGAAAGAGCTTATTAGGTCCAAAAAGCTGGTTTTATGAGCTTTTTCAATTAATTTATTGCTCCATCTGTTTTGAAGGACATTTTTATCCCTAATTTAACCCTAGATAAATGTTTTATCATATCTTTATTTGTCATTTTATACAAACAACTATTAATAATCAGTTAAGTTTTAACAAACAAGTTTACACAATCAGTTAATAGACCACTTTAAATTCAAACAATAAAAAAATAAGTTTAAAGGGCTAACAAGAAATATTTAAAATGGAGGGTTCAATTGATTTTTTTTAATAAGTTCAGAGAAGTGATATAGACCGGCCTCGGGTTTGAGGATTTTAATCTTAAATCCACAAAATAGTTTTTCTCTAGCTAAACTAGAAGGAGTTAATTCCGAGTTTTATGGACTAAAACAGTAGGAAATAGAAATTCATCATTGTTGCAGGTTAGAAACTGTAACAAAAGCTTCAATGAAGAAAATGATAATTTGGATTGATCAAAGTTATCTATCCTTATAAAGAAAGGAGCTTATATAGCTCATCAAAATGAAAAATAAAAGGTTAAAAAGCCTAACTAGGGTTATAATTAATAAAGAGTGATAAGGGATAGAGTAGGAATGAAATGCCAAAACGACATTTAGGAAATTAAAACAAAAGGACAAACGATAAAGTTTAAATGGCATAATTGTAATTAAGAGCTATAAGTAATTGTGGCAGCCTTGGTTCCTTTGTCCCATAGCTTTGTGTGTCTTCTTCCTGAGCTGAAAAGCTGATTCGTCGTTGCTAACAAATCAATATTTCGTCGCTGAAAATAAATTTATCGGCGCAAAAAAGAAACGCATCGTCACCAAGGATGGAGCACTCATCCAGCTCCTTTTTAGAAGCTTTAAGCATAAGCAACCCCACACCGCGTGTGGGACATGTCACACGCCGCGTGGGGGGCAAATCTGGCCTATTTCGGCTATTTGCTCCACGCGCTCGATCTCACCTCATGTCTCGCTCAATTCGCCGAATCCCTTTACCGCGACTTGAACCTTTGAAGAAATGCTCCGCGTCAAAAAGCACTAACATATTTAGCCTATTTTATATCCTTCCAAGATATATAATTTATTAACTTTTAAATTTATGAATATAACACTAATCAATCTCTTTATTTTCGGAAATATATTATAAAATTCATAATTTTTATTAAAATAAATTATTAGTAATTATATCCATAATTTTGTTATTTAAATATTAAATTTTAATATAAAATTATAAATTTACCTTTTTATTATAAATTACTTCAATGCCTTGTAGTGTTCAATAGATTAATATATTTAAAACAAAATTAATTTGTTAGATGTTACATTAAAAAAAATAATAGTATAAGAGTTAACTAATTGCTCAAAAAAAAAAAGAGTTAACTAATTATTTTTTACTAAAATAGTATATATTAAAATTAGTTAACCATTAATTATTTATCAATTTTAATTTTAATAAATTAGGTTACCAAAAAAATTGATGTTTGGTTTACCTCTATTCATTTAATCGATTATTAATTAATAATTTAAAATTTAATATTACATAAACTATAAACACTACATAAAATGTCCTACTAATCTCTTTTAGAGCAAAACAGGGTTGCAGATCGTTTGACTGCTGATGGACATGAGCGGATGTTGGGCGTCACTACCTTATCTTCTCCTCCTGATTTCTTATCTTCTCTTCTTTTGGAAGATGTTATGGGGGTTAGCTTCCCTAAGCTAATCCCAGGTTAATTCTTCGGTTTTTTTGTTTTTTTTCTTTCCTGTTTCTACCAAAAATAAAATAAAATAAACACTACATAAAATAAATATTATTTTTATGCGGAAGATATATTTATTGTTATACAACTTATGTTAATACGAAAAAGGCTTAATACATCATTTACCCTCTAAACTTGTCCAAAAAGCTTGATTTACTCTCTGAACTTTTAAAGTGTCCTACTAATCCCCTGAACTTGCATAAAATGTTCAGCTAGCCTCCTAAACTTGCATAAAATATAATTAATTGATCACTTGATTGTAAAAAAAGTAAGTTAAATGCGGAAAATATGTATTACACGCGTCTTAAAAAAAAAAGTAAAACAATCAAGATTGGGATATTCCAGTTGTAATATTAGAGAATATAAGATTTATAGTTGAACAAGTAATAACTTCATTTTTACTACATTCTTGAATTATGTAATAACATTCTAAGACACGTAGAATACATTTTCTGTATTTAACTTACTTTTTTTTGCAACCGAGTGATCAATTGATTACATTTTATGCATGTTCAGGAGGCTCTCGAGACAATTTGAAAGTTCGGGGGGCCAATCAAGTTTTTTGGACAAGTTCAGGGGGCAAATGATGTATTAAGCCTAAGAAAAATGGTAAGAGTTTGATAAAATTATAATTAAATGATGAAAAAATAAGTAATAAATTTTAAATGTTAGATATTATAAATGTCGAAAGTATTAAATCATGTAACAATAAATATCAGTGTTCAAGAAACGCTTTTCTTTTGTCCCTTGTGCATTTTTTACTCTCTAGTGCCTAGGCGTCGTACACTGCTTGGATCCGCACCTAGGCGGTGGCCGAAACAAAAAAATAATAATATTATTAGTTTTTATTTTATTATTTTTTTTTATCATAATTCACTTTTAAACAATATCGTGTGTTGTTAATGAAATATATTTATTATTTTTGGGATATTTTTGTTTATGTATATTATTTTTTACTTATTTGAGTTATTTTATTGATATGCTTATTGAAGTATTGTTTGCATATTCTTAAGAATTTATATTATAAATATATATATTTTTTTTATTAAATTATTTATACTATTATTTTTAGTTAGTATAATGCATAGTTTAATTAAATTTATATAATAATTTATTTATTAATAAATATAAAATAAGCAAAAAGTATAATTAAGCCCTTGAACTTTAATTGTTTTAAGGATCAAGTTCCTGATTATTGATTTTGTTATGGATTTGGCCTTTATTTAACTTTTCCGCCGAGTTTGGACTGCATACATCGTTAGGACGATTTGACTTGTTGACATAGACAAATAAAAATAAGAATTCCTTGAATAGGAGAGATAAAAATTAAAAACTAAAACGAAATTAATTTCCAGTATATTCTTCCAAACTCGATTTTCTCCTCTTATTTTGTGTTTTTTAACATTAGAATCGTCAAATTGATTTTCTAATTTCCTAAACTCGACGGAAAAGTTAAATAAGGGTCAAATCCATAACAAACTCAATAATCAGGGGCTCAATGTGAAAAAAATGAGTGATCAGAGGATTGATCCTTAAAACACTTAAAATTCAGAGGCTTAATTATGTTTTTTTTACCTATAAAATACAAATTCAATTAATTCTCGAGAGTCTAAACATTTAGAATTTTATAATTGTGTTATTTAATTATAAAAAAAACTATTCGATAATTATCAACTTTTTTTTTTTGACAATAATCGATAATTATCAACTTAATTTAAGTTTAAACTAACTTACAAAAATATTATTATTTTAATTTAACTAATTTTTTTAATCGTGTTATTAAATAAATTTAATATTAATAAGAATTTAATATAATAATTATTTTGATCTGGGAGGAAAAAGAGTTGAGCCCATGATAAAACTTTTTGCTTGAGCCCATGATAAAACTTCTTGCTTGAGCCCATGATAAGAGTGACCGATAACACAATTTATATTAGGGAAAAGTACAAAAATAAACCTTGTGGTTACGCCCATTTTCGAACAACACCTATGTGGTTTAAAAGTTTGCAAAGTGGTACCATGTACTTCATTCCGTTAGCAAACACATACCAAATTGATTAACGGTGTTAAAAGTCAAAGGGAAAAGAGTTAATATGATCCTTATATTTATTTATTTTATAAATTAACCCCCTTTATTATCTAATTATCACAAATAAACCCCAAAATAAAAAATAAAAACAAAAAATACCATCTTCTTCCTTTCTATTTATTTTTCACCTTCTTTCTCTCTTTTCTCTCTCCTCATTGTTAATTACTCCCTCAAAAATCAATTAAATTAGACTTTACACACAAATTGCTCCATTAAACTAATCTTATTCCCTGTTTAATCAAAATGAATATAAAAGAGTTGCAGAATCGGAGGAATCATCGGGTGTGATACCGGAGTTGCAGAATCGGTCAAAAAAAGCGTCTTCTCCGGAAGGGGTGTTGTTTGGCGCCTAGGTAAGATGAAGGAGATTTCTTCCGGCTTGGTGAGATTTTGGTCGAGAGATCGAAATCGACGAGCATTATATGGCCATTCTCCTGAACTAGGATGTTTTCAGGCTTCAAATATCTGTACGCTATACCGATTTTATGCAGATACTCCAATGCGAGAACCAATTCCGCAGAGTAAAATCTGAAATTGAAATTTCATAATCGAATTCAGCAAATAATCAGTGCTTAGAATTGAAAAGAAAAAATAACAATGAGAAGAAAAGAATATCGACCTTATAATATCAACAGAGAATGTAGTTATATGTGCCTGTGCAAATTTAGTGGTTTAAGTTAATTTTGATTAAATCGGGAATAAGATTAGTTTAATGGAGTAATTTGTGTGTAAAGTCTAATTCAATTGATTTCGGGGGGAGTAATTAACAATGAGGAGAGAGAAGAGAGAAGAAGGAGAAAAATAAAAAAAAATAAATAGAAATGGAGAAGATGGTATTTTTTGTTTTTATTTTTTATTTTGGAGTTTGTTTGTGATAATTAGATAATAAAGTGGTCAATTTATAAAAATAAATAAATATAAGGACCAAATTAACTCTTTTCCTATTGACTTTTAACACTGTTAGTCATTTGGTATGTGTTTGCTAACGGAATGAACCTCAAGGTACCACTTTGTAAACTTTTAAACCACAGGGTTGCCTTCGAAAATGGGCGTAACCACAATGTTTATTTTTGTACTTTTCCCTTTATATTATTTAGGAAATTTACATAGAAAATCATTTTTAAAAAATTATATATAATTAATAATTTTTAATTATATCTAAATTAATATTTTTAATATATTTTAAGAAATAAAATTTATAAATGAGAGGTCTAACATTTATCTTTAAGGTTTAGAATTTATGAATTAGAATCTAAAATTCTTCAATTATGTTATAAAACCGTACTTTATTTATGATATATAAAAAATAGTGACATATTTCGAATTAATTTTAGTAATATGATTTAATTATAATTTTATAGTTAAATATGATTTTCATGTAAAAAGCCATATTATTTATGTGACATGTTTTTTTTAGTTTGTCAGATTTATCGGTTCGAGACTCGTCAGATACCCTTTGAATGGATCCTCTTTTTATTAAAGCTTCGAGATATATAACTTAAGTAACTTGAGGTCCTTAACCACTCAAACCAACTTTAACTGGTATTTATATGATAGGCTAGTTTATATTGTTTGCACCCATTTATGGTTTGTTTTTTTTTTTTTTTTAACATAGGAATACATCCATTTATGTTGGAAATTTGTCAGAACAATAAGTAGGGTTATAAATAGAGTGAGGTAGAGATATGGACTATTCCTACCATCTTCGTTCCCATTTAGATGAGGAATTTCCATCCATATTTCCGTTGATGAAATGGAAAAAGTTTTATTCTTATTCCATTTCCGTGGGGATCCCCTTCCCCATTATTTAAATTCTAAAAAACATTTTTTAGTGCAATTAAAAAAATGGGCATACCTGAGGCAAATATAATTCACGGTTGAAACTCGTGTTTAAAAATGATAGTCATAATAATATTTACTTCATGATTCAAGTTATAAAAGTTCATTGAACATCATCATGAAAATGAAACCCTTACAATGTAAGAGAGAGAAATATCAGGGTCCATATTAATGTTGTTGTCGTCACCCTCATCATACTGGGAAATCTCCCTTCCTCAAGCTTATGATTATCAGGGTCCATTTCCACACGTCCCAAAGAAAAACTTAACCTTAAAAACTTAAGCCTAACCCCAAAACCTAAACGATATGTTCTCTAAACCCTAACACTCCAAACCAAGCACAAAATGGTGAATTATGGATTGATTCCCCAAGGGAACTCGCGATCAGAGAACCAAAAGGTGGAAAGTTGGTTAGTAAATCAATCGATGGTTAAAAAAAACTAGGACTCATCAGACAATGAGTTTATATAGATTCTACAAATTTAAACTCGTCAAAGCTTTGAATTTCAATTTGTGGTAATTATTTATTTCTGTAACTGTAACGTTTTCAATGTCTTAATTGTAGGGTTTGACCAATTGCAAGTTGCACATTAGGAGGCATGAGCTTGTTTATCAAAATCAAAATCAAAGCATTTCAGTTTTTGATAATTATTTATGTCTATAATTGTAACGTTTTCAATATCTTAATTGTGGGGTTTGACCCAATGAAAGTTACAAATTAGGAGTAATGAGCTTATTTACCCAATAAAAGTCGCAAATTAGGAGTAATGAGCTTATTTAACTCTTTCGTCAGGAGTAGATCTTACATTTTTTGACAATCATAGTGCATGTGGCCGATTTGAGGATGAAATTTTAAAGAAAACAAGATCAATCCATTGTTTATGCCCATCCCTCTCCACC
Organism: Euphorbia lathyris; assembly: GCF_963576675.1. Taxonomy (NCBI): domain Eukaryota; kingdom Viridiplantae; phylum Streptophyta; class Magnoliopsida; order Malpighiales; family Euphorbiaceae; genus Euphorbia; species Euphorbia lathyris. Next base: position 85,630,048 of record NC_088912.1, read on the forward strand.
CCTACCTGGCTTCGGATCAATATCTACCAGCATTAGTGCAAAGTGTCCTAAATCACCCCTAGGAGTTTGAGCATACTAATATTCCCATGGAAATTCCATTAGGCGCGCCCAAACCCGTGATGAAGTAAGCTTTTGCGTTGTTGGCTTAAAGTTAGGAATCCATTGCAGTCATCGATTGCATGCCTCCTGTGATATCTTCATAGTTTTGAAACTTCCATAGATTGTATGCCTCATGTGAGCCCTTAGATCGTTGGCGATGATCGCAACAACCAAAGTTTTAGGACGATTACCTCCAGCTGCGTTCTTAGGGTTTAGAGGTGTGGAAGCATCAACTTGGAAACCCATGTTAATTTCCAGAAAACGATTCATAGCACATCAAGAACAAAAACCTATATTGGGATTTTAATTAATATGCAAACCATATAATTATAAGTAAGTAAACATTATTAGATAAATAATTACTACAGTTGTTTTTCATTCTAACCATATAATTATATATTTTATTATCAATGGTGACATGTGTATCTCATGAACTTGTTTAGACTTATCTATTATTAATCTGAACCTGTTTAAACAATATACATTTCAATTTTTCAAATCTTATCTTACTTTGCCACATAGACTTGGAAGTTAATCATGTTATTTTAAACAAATTCAGAAAGTCAATTAGTTTAACCAAGTTTAGAAGACTCCCAAAGCATTAAGCCTCAATATTGACACTCTAAAACTATGTGTTTCCACTATGTAAAAAGTCCTGATTATTAGGCTTATTTGGCCAACTTTAAGTATGTATTATTCCTTAGGAGGCTGGCATATAAGATGTGGGCTTATAACTTTGTGTCCTTATTAATGTGTGATCCAATATTTGAATGTGGAGGCCCATTTTATTAAATATATAAGTATGACAAATCATTGTAATAAAATGTCAATTAAATCAATGGCAACAAAATCTAATCCTCTACAATTGAATGATTGTAATCCACAAAGAATTTAGGTAAGAATAATACCTCAAGTATAACTTTTATTCAAATGATTGTATATCTCGAGTATAACTTTTATGCAAACTTAATTAAATAGTCATTCTATACATGCAAGTTCTTCATAGTATTTCCCTCCCATAAACAATATGACAAACTTAGCTTAATAACCTAGCACTAAAGTGGACATTTGAACGTTGAATTAGACACTTATCAAAACACCCCACACTTACCCAATGCTTGTCCCTAAGCATATCAGATCATGTCAACAGTTCTTTACTCTTATGATTTCGTGTTTACCAACCTTTCCCGATCCCCCCTCATAATGTAATGATTGTCAACCATCAACTCTTAAAGCCAAGACATTATTCATGTTTAAACATACAATGTAACCACTTGAAAAATCTCAGCAAACAAGCTTTTGACCATGTACATAAGGTATGAATTAAAATCAACAACACCCTCACGGAAATCGCTCATTGCACTCAAGTGTTTAGGCTATAATTAATTTCAAGAAATCACTCATGTCGCAACCTAGAATGAAATTACCATAAGCTTGCCAATATATCAAATCTCCACCACTTAGTATGAATTCAAGACACTAAATCAAAGGGACTTAAAACAGGGTGTAGCGTAGGCTGGGGTTAAGGTTTGGAAAGGAAATGAGGAAGAAAGGGAAATCGAGAGTAATAAAAATGTACATTTACTCTGAAAATGGCCAAAATGGAATCAAGACACGATTATTTACAAACGACTCACAATTCTTAAACTTCAGAATGAATGAATGTTTAAGACAAACTTAAAAAAAAAACTATAGACATACTGAAATGAATAAGTTAACGAAACATTTTTTTTCTTTTTTTTTCTTTTTGCTTCTGTTTTTTCTCTTTTTTTTTGTGCCTCTGATTTTTCTTTTTTTCTTTTTTTTTTCTTTGAGGCTTTTTTTTGTTTCTTTTTTTCTAAAGATAATATTTCAAACTAGAATAAGAAAGCTACTACTTTCCAAGCTAATGTTCATTTAGACACCTTTTGAAGCACAACCACATATAAGCAACAGGCTTGTGCTAAATCCTCATACTTTGATGAGCTTGTGGTTAATTCGAATACGGAGATTGCTTAAAGCAACAGCTAAACACATAAATAAGCGAGAGAATGTACAGACTCTGATGGCTAGAACATCCCTGGCCAAGGGATTTGAACAAGGGTATGTAAAGAATGGGGAAAGGCTCAAATGTGGCTAACTAAGGGCTGGTACTGTTATTTTTTGTTAGTCCTGGACAAGACTAAGGGTGCAAAGTTTATTTTGAAATGGCTAATAGAAAAAAAAAACCTACTGCCCTTATCATTTTTAATACTCGAATACATCAATGTGGTCTCGAAATGCATAACATGACAAGTTCTAGAATTTCAAACTAGAATTGGACAACACTCAGAAAAATATAGAACAAAGTGTAATGTTTTTGTTCTTGCATTTAGGCTCAAAAACTTTCCAAAAATTGGGGTAAATTGGTGTTGTTTCATTCAAAACGTCTGTCATGTAATGGGAAATTAATCAAGTGCTTCATATGCATGCTCAAGACAATTGTGCAACCCTGACCTTTTGAAATCGACAGCTTTACTCAAAACAAGATTAAGGGGTTTCAGTGCTAAGTTGGCAACCTAGTTTCAACCGAGTGCAAAACTGAGAGCTAGCATGGTTATTTCTAGGGACAAAACAAAGGGTGGACACCCCACACTATTGTAGACAAAAATAGACAGAAATTCTGGAAAGAACAAGCATAAAATGAGGCAATGTATCAGTATATCTCTATGAAAGTTAGACAAAATCAAAACAAACAAAATACACTTCTATATCAAAAACCCCTCCCCCACTTTCTCCTCGCACTGTCTCGGTGCGGAAATCACACAATTAGGGGCGAAGGGCAGCAAACAGGAGAAAAATAAAGTGAAAGAGAAATTGTGCTTACTGCCCTTTTTGGAGGAGGGAACCTCGTGTCTCATATTTCTATGGGAAGGTTTGAAAAAAGTTCACATACTCGAAGTAAGCCTCTTGATTTGCACGTATTTCCTTGATCTCATTTAACATTCCTGTATCAAAAAAAAACAAAGATTGCCCTTCTCGGTGTAACAATTGCATATTTTTCAAAACTTCTATATCAAGAGGTGGTGTGGTATAGGCTATGTGGCTATCAGTTTGTGCAACATTCACAAAGATTCACAACCAAGGACATGATCAAATATCCCAAATATAAACACTTGGGTCATTGTATCCTTATTTTTAACTGAGTAATTAATGGCCAAGAAAGGATGCAACAAACAAATAACAAGATTGAGAAAATAATGAGCTTTGGTCTTAGATGGCTTTAACTTAGGTGCAGACTCAAGTGTAAAATCCTTAAAAAAAATATGTTCATCAAAATCACATATGCATCAGATTTCACAAATCAGGAATCCAGGAATACACCAATCTCAATGCAACATTGAACTCGATTATGGACAATTGATGATCCTGATCTATCAACCTAAAATGAAAACACTCAAAACCTATATCCAATTTTCACGAATCATACTGAAACTCAAAGATTCTATAAAATTCATGTATCATCTCATCAAAGATGGGATAATTCATGGCAAAGAAATTCTCCCAAACTATTCCACTAACAAATTTATCAAAATTAGATTTCAAATTTAGCTAAACCAAAGTAGCATCATCTACATAAGGTGAACTTTCAATAGGTTTGGTTTTCAGAGACACATACCTGGCTTGGTGGAGTGAGTTTGCAAATTGCAGATTGATCCTGACCGTGGCGTGTGGGTTCAAAAGAAATTAGTAAATGGAAGGTAGGTCGAACTCAAAGGAAGGAAGAGTTGGTGATGGTAGGTCGAATTGATAAGGAAGTGGCGATGCTGGTGTTGTGAGGGAGAAGTTAAAATTGAAATTGAGAGTGAATGAAATTAGGTTGGTGAGGCGATGGTGTGGGGCGGTGAAATTAAATGGTGGTGACGTTGAGTGAATCAATTGAAATTAGAAAATGGAAGGAAGAGTTGGTGAGATGATGATGAAGGAGTGAGGGTGGCGGTGATAAGGGTTTGGGATATAGGATAGGAAAAGAGAGGGTGAGTGGGACGGTGGGTTGTGCATCATAATTTGGAATTGTGGTTTTTTTTCCTTTTTTACCCCTCACATCTCTAATTTTCATGCTAAATACTCTTGGGCTTCCATTAACTCCATAACTCATTCTTTTGGGCCTTTATTCCTCCATTCTTTTCTTTCCTTCACACCTGAAAATCAAAACTCAACAATTGAAGCCTTTGGAGAAGATGATGTTAGTTAAGTTAGTTATTGCAAATAAAAATAAATCAAATGAAAACGAAATTAGGAACATTAGTCTTGGGCAAGACTAAAATTGGACTGCCTCCCAATAGCGCCTCTAGTTAGTGTCTATGGCCAGACATTCTTGAGCTCTAAGGCTAGTCTCCTGGATCAAGATATTGTACTTCTTCGAGGACTCCAATTGGGATATTCTCATAAAACGGCTTAAGTCGGTGGCCGTTTACTTTTTGCACATTCCCATTCTCCAAGCTCTGAGTTTCCACTGCACCATCAATATTCATGTCACACTGCTTAATCACCCATAAGGCTCTGTGTTCTGGTTTTGGTGCCTGCAAAATAGAAGGTAATGGGCGTTGATTAACACGAGAAATTGCTTTAACATCAGAATTTTCCGGTTTTGATTTCAGCGCTGCCATTTCTTGCATGACTTCCTGCACACCTTCTCCAAGCTCCACGCTTTTCTCCTTTATTTTGCTGTTCACATCGAAGCTTTCTTCTATCTCTACCTGCAACTTGTCTTCCCTACATACTTCAAAAGCTTGTTGTGTTATTGGTTCGATAACATCTATGCCACAAACAAAATGCACATCATTAGGAAATTTCATGGTATCATAAACATCAAATTGAACAATTTTACCATCAAACTCCATAGTCAGTGTTCCTTTGTGAACATCGATTTTTGTCCGAGCTGTTGTTAGGAATGGTCTACCTAATAGGATTTCTGATGAATCTGAAGGGTGATCTTCATCTTCCATGTCTATGACATAAAAATCAGCTGGGAAAATTAAACCATTAACCTGAACTAGAACATCTTCCAACAGCCCTTCGGGGTAATTAATAGATCGATTAGCAAGTTGAAGTACTACTCCCGTTTCCTCAAGAGGTCCAGCATTTAAAGACAAATAAATAGACATAGGCATGATATTTATAGAAGCTCCTAAATCACACATTGCCCTCTTAATACTAGTGTTCCCAATTTGACAAGAAATTGCAAACATACCTTTATCCTTACACTTTTGGGGCATTTTCCCTTGGAGTACAGCAGACACATTCTCAGCCATGGTAATCTTTTCATACCCAATTTGTTTTATCTTGTTAGCACACAATTCTTTGAGAAATTTAGCATATCGAGGGATTTGTCTAATAACATCAAACAATGGAATATTTACCTCAACCTTGCGGAACGTCTCAAAGATGTCTTTCTCCTCCTTTTCTTTCTTTGACTTGGCTAAACAATCAGGGAAAGGTGGTCTAATTACCAAAGGTGTGTGTTGATTTGTGGCTTTTTCTCCAGATGACTTACCAGCTGAACCTTCTGTCTCATTTTCGAATACCTCCTTTTCGCTTACAGATTTCTCTGACACGGGCTGTTCTGATTCGGAAGCAGATTTAATGTTGGGCAAGACTAAATCTTTTCCGCTGCGAAGCGAGGTTGCACTCACATTTTGCCTCGGATTTGTCTCAGTTTGCGAAGGTAACTTCCCCCGGGACTGTATTGCACTCAGAGTGGTTGCTATCTGACTCATTTGTTTTTCCAAGTTTTGGAAATTTGCTTGAACATTGGCATTGACCTTGCCTTGTTCTTCCTGAAATTTCAGCAAGTTAGACACAACAGACTGATCAATAAAACTAGACGCCATACCTGAATTTAGATCCGTTTGAACGGGACTATATTGTTGAGGTCTTTGGTACTGTTGGGGAATATTCGGTTGAACCACATTACTTTACGGCTTGTAGCTGAGGTACGGATGATCCCACAATCCAGGATTATATGTATTCGAGTATGGATCATACTTCCTTGGGGGATGTCCCTGATATCCGAGGACGGTATTAATCTGTTCCGGTGTACCTTCGTGCAATGTGGGATATTCATCTGTGGCATGACCAATAACTGTGCAAATCCCACATGCCTTAGCTTGAACTGCTGTTCCTACAACCAGATTTTGAACAAGAGATGTCAGTGTATTAAGTTTCTCCTCAATGGATGAGGTGCTTACCTCGTATGCTTTTCGTGGAGGCTCTTGTTGCTTCCCAAATTGTTAGGAAGTTGCTACCATACTTTTGATCAGCTCTTTAGCTGCAGTTGGTGTTTTATCAAAGAGGCTTCCCCCACTAGCAGCATCTATCATCTTTCTTTCCATGCCTAACATTCCCTCATAAAAATATTGAATCAAGGAATGTTCAGTTATCCCATATTGGGGGCAGCTTGCACACAGCCTTTTGAACCTCTCCCAATAATCATGGAGTGTTTCAACATCCTTTTGCTTGATGCCGCTGATCTCTCTACGGATCATCGCTGCACGTGAGGCTGGAAAATACTTTTCTAAGAATGCTTGAGCCATGCCAGTCCATGTTGTGATGGATCCGGAGGGCAGGTTGAGAAACCAATCTTTAGCTGCATCCTGCAAAGAAAAAGGAAAAGCTCTTAATTTCACTTGTTCCTCAGTAATTCCTTGCGGACTCATACCTGAACAGATAGCATGAAACTCTTTTAGATGATTATGCGGGTTTTCGCTTTCCATCCCATGGAATTTAGGCAAGTAATGAATCAGCCCCGACTTAAGCTCAAAGGTCGCATCCAAGTTTGGGTATGTGACGCACAAGGGTTGCTGATCAGCTTGAGGTGCATAAAGTTGCCTCAATGTTCGTTCTGCCATCGTTTCTACTTCAGATGGTTCACTTTCCTCGCTGGAAATTTCCTCTTCTTCACTAGAACTGGAAGTTTCAGCACTTTGTAATTTTTGCAACCTCACTTCTTTACGAAATCTTCTTGCTAACAATTCTATTTCTGATTCAAAGAGAAGTTGCTTTGAAGTTTCAGACCTGGTCATAAATGGCTTTAAATCAAGTTAGATTAGTCCCCGGCAACGGCGCCAAAATTTGACGGTTGTCGAATCCACCAAAAATAAAATATTACTTCACAGCCCTCAGGCTTGCACAAGGGTAAGCAAAGGTCGTACCCAAAGGACTAATACTGATCTAAATTTGTAAATATAACCAAGCAAATACATAAAAAGTAAAAAGGGGGGATTGGAATAGTTGATTGCTAAATTAACAAAAGCACTAGATTTGAGTTGAAATTGAACAAAATGATTAATTAGAATTTCAGCCAAGGGATTCTCAGGCAAGGAATTCGGTTAGTCTTGATCATTGACAGAAATGATGTTTCTTCTAAATTGCATATCAGATTAGTTTGGTATATTCTTCCTAAATAATGAATTAACCAAGTAAGACTGTAGTTAACTCCTAATTAACGAATAATCTTACCTCAGCGGCTAAGATTCAACCCGTCAACAGCGTTATGAATTAGAAGAACCCAATCTAAGCCAACCGATTCTCAGCGATATCGATTCAGAAACTTAATTACTCATTCACTTGATGTGATAAAGTCGAAAATAGATGTATTAATGTCACATGGAGAGTTCTCAGTTGTCAATCTGATTATCCCCAAATACAATCTAGATTTCGACTTTATAGCATCAATTGCTACTAACTCAGATTTAACTAAATAATGACTCGTTGATTATCTAGTTTAATCAGACAGCTATATGCCAGTTTAATCAAATGAACAATCGGCCTTATCATTCAAAATCAAACTAACAATTGAGATAAAATCCCTAAACACAGTGAATAAACAAATGATATGAATAAAGAGAAAATACTAGAAGAGAAACGATCTCACAATACTTGAAGATTCCTGCCTTCGAATTATCCCTTAACCGAAATAAAGGGGTTTAGCTACGAATAGCCATAAAGAACAAAATAAATGTTTCTGAGTTTTCCCCGTCTGAAAGTTACGTTCTCTGGGAATGTCAAAGTCTCAGAAAGAAGAGAGAGAGATAATCTAATCTAAAACCTAATGTTTTGTAGAGAAAATATATCCCTAAAAATTAGCTAACAAAATAATATCTTTCCCAATCACAAATCTTTTCTAATCTTACCATATCTCCTAATTTCGTGCATGCTTAGTCATTCCCAACTGTCCAAGTTCATTCTTGATAGAATAAAGGAGAGTCCTGATCAATTCTGGAGTCTGCGATTCCCGAAATCCTTAGTCTTGGGCAAGACTAACTCCATTTTCGTTTCAGCTCCTCTGAATCAGCTCCAAATTCCCTTTTAGTCCAAATTTGTTTCAAGTTAAGTCAAATTCCGCTCCTTTTAATCATTTGAGTCCTGTGGAGGCAAATCATACCAAAACAAGAAATAATATCCGAAATAACACTAAATTAATTAAATAACCTAGCACTAAAGTGGACATTTGAACGTTGAATTGGACACTTATCACTTGATAACCATCATTTTCTACTTTTATGTTTTCTTTAAAACCAACAAATTATTCATTTTAATGTTTATACTTAAAGCAAGAGTATAACCAATAAAGTCAATAATTTAAATCATAAACCAATGCATTTTGCATATTAAACCCTTTAATCGGTCAAGTGCTCAACCAAAGTATAATAAATGTTGAAACTCTCAAGTTAAGTCTAAAATGACAGTCATAATAATATTTACTTCCTGATTCAAGTTATAAAGTTCATTGAACATCATCATGAAAATAAAACCCTTACAATGTAAGAGGGATCAATATTAGGGTCCATATTAATGTTGTTGTAGTCACCCACATCATACTGGGAAATCTCCCCTTCCTTGAGCTCAGTATTATTAGGGTCCATTTCCACACCTCCTAAAGAAAAACTTAACATTAAAAACTTAAGCCTAGCCCCAAAACCTAAACACTGTGTTCTTTATACCCTAACGCTCCAAACCAATTACAAAATGGTGAGTTAAGGATTGATTCCCCGAGGGAACTTGCGATCAGAGAACCAAAAGGTGAAAGTTGATTGGTAAATCAATCGATGGTTAAAAAAACTAGGCCTCACTGGGCAATGAGTTTATATAGATTCTACAAATTTAAACTTGTCAAAGCTTTGAATTTCAGTTTATGGTAATTATTTATTTCTATAACTATAACGTTTTCAATGTCTTAATTGTGGGTTTTGACCAATTGCAAGTCGCATATTAGGAGGCATGAGCTTGTTTATCAAAATCAAAATCAAAGCATTTCAGTTTTTGGTGATTATTTATGTCTGCAATTGTAACGTTTTCAATGTCTTAATTGTGGGTTTGACCTAATGAAAGTCATAAATTAGGAGTAATGATCTTATTTACCCAATGAAAGTCGCAAATTAGGAGTAATGAGCTTATTTAACTCTTTTTTAGAAGTAGATCTTACCTTTTTTGACAATCATAGTGCATGTGGCCGATTGAGGATGAAATTTTAAAGAAAATAAGATCAATCCATTGCTTATACCCATCCCTCTCCACCCCTACCTGGCTTCGGATCAATATCTACCAGCACCAGTGCAAAGTGTCCCAAATCACCACAAGGAGTTTGAGCATCCCAATATTCCCATGGAAATTCCATTAGACGTGCCCAAACCTGTGATGAGGTAAGCTTTTGCGTTGTTGGCTTAAAGTTAGGAATCCATTGCAGTCGTCGATTGCATGCATCCTGTGATATCTTCATAGTTTTGAAACTTCCATTGATTGTATACCTCTAGTGAGCCCTTAGATCATTGGTGATGATCGCAGCAACCAAAGTTTTAGGACGATTACCTCCAGCTGCGTTCGGTTTAGAGGTGTGGAAGCATCAACTTAGAAACCCATGTTAATTTTCGGAAAACGATTCATAGCACACCAAGAACAAAAACCTATATTGGGATTTTAATTAATATGCAAACCATATAGTTATACATAAGTAAAAATTATTAGATAAATAATTACTACAATTGTTTTTTATTCTAACCATATAATTTTATATTTATTATCCATGGTGACATATGTATCTCATGAACTTGTTTAGACTGATCTATTATTAATCTGAACCAGTTTAAACAATATAAATTTCAATTTTTTCAAATCTTATCTTACTTTGCCATGTAGACTTAGAAGTTAATCATGTTATTTTAAACAAATTCAGAAAGTCAATCAGTTTAACCAAGTTTAGAAAACTCCCAATGCATTAAGCCTCAATATTGGCACTCTAAAACTATGTGTTTCCACTATGTAAAAAGTCCTGATTATTAGGCTTATTCGGCCAACATTGAGTATGTATTGGCTGATTCCTTAGAAGGATGGCATATAAGCCGTGAGCCTATAACTTTGTGTCCTTATTAACATGTGATCCAATATTTGAATTTGGAGGCTCATTTTATTAAATAAGTATGACAAATCATTGTAATAAAAGGTCAATTAAATCAATTTCAGTAAAATCTAGTCCTGTACAATTGAATGATTGTAATCCACAAAGAATTTAGGTAAGAATAATACCTCAAGTATAACTTTCATTAAAATTTTGTATATTTCGAGTATAACTTTTATGCAAACTTAATTAAATAGCCATTCTGCAAATGCAAGTTCTTCATAGTATTTCCCTCCCATAAACAATATGACAAATTTAGCTTGATAATCATCCTTTTCTACTTTTATGTTTTCTTTAAAAATGACAAATTATTCATTTTAGCGATTTGTTGTCCTATAAACGTGAAACTAGCAAGTGCACTAGGTACAAGTAATAAAGTGTAAGTAAATTATCGTCTCCATAGGGATAGAACAGTTGAATATTATTACTTAAAAGGATGAGAACAGTCAAGTTTAAAGGTAACTAATCACTTAAATTGAGTTGGTGTTGATTTTATAAAATAAAATGGTAAAACAAGTTAAAAGAAGTTTTATATCAGATTTGGGAAGAACAGGTATACAACATGCACAGAAATGGTAGTGAACAGGCACTTCACTCCTTGTTCATTAAGTAGAAACAACTTTGGCTTAAGGTATCTTTCACGAAAATCGGTTGAGTCAGGTGTCCCTTGTTTCCAACGTTCTTTAAAAACAATTAAAATAAGTCTCCTTGAGATTAATATATCTTAAAGCCTTAAGAACAGGAAAGCATTTAATTTGAACAATTAAAACCCTTAACATATAATCAATTACATCTCCGTTTCATGATTAAATGTGTTCAATGAAAGTTCGGCTTTGCAAAGAGAGTCTCCTCATGATTTCTCTGCTCAAAAACAGGTTAGCTACTCCTATTTAACGTTAATTACTCATTGAACAGCCAAGCTAATTATACTTAATGAATTTAGAGGGAAGTAAACCTGCTCCTTTACCTGTTCCTGGACAACTACATACATGTTGATAGATTTACTCACTCATAATTGAATGAGGCAAGACAAAATAATAATGAAAGAACAAACAATCCATTAAAATAACTAGAAACACAATTACACACTAAGGATTCAGATCTAAAATCTGAATGAATCTCAACACAAAGGAAAGGCTCTTTAAATAGCCAAAAAAAATCTAGCATAAATCATTGTTCTAGATAGATTAAAATATTGAAGATATGGTCTGCCAGACTGTTCTGACAGATAGAGAGCAGTCTGCTGAATAGTCAGACAGCCCATGCTTTATTATTTTCTTCCATAATCATGGCTGTTCTGCAGCAAATTCAATTCCTCCTTCAGGAAGGATCTCTAATAAATCAGGGAAGAGTGATAATCCACATTTTTGGGTTCATCTTTCATCCGAACAGTTGTTCTCACTCATTCCTGGTTGTTCTTCTCCTTGTGCACAGCATGAGCTCTTCCACTGAACATGCAGTGACCCTTGAATAAGCAGAATATGTTTTTCTCCAAATACATCTTTGTTCCTTGGTTCTCCATTTTGGTCTTTTTGTTCCTCCAAAATATCAATTTCACTCCAATTAAGCACAAGTGAACTACCAAGGTCCTCTTTCTTCAATCTATAGAAAAATCACTAAAAATTCCAATTAATAGCTTAATTATCCAATTAAATCATGAGAATTAAGGGGTAAAAATAAGTATAATATACACATATCAAATACCCCCACATTTAGATCTTTGTTTGTCCTCAAGAAAAGGAAAACTCATTCTTAGCAACAATAAAAGAAACGGGTTTGGTAAGTAATTCTAGCATGAAAGACAAATTAAACTAGCAATAAGGTAATGAAAGAAGAGACTGTCAACTAAGAAAGGTTTAGAAATCATACTTTTCCTTTTAGAAATCATACTTTTGCTTTTAGATATCAAAACAACCAAAGTATAATTAACTATTGAAACTCTCAAGTTAAGTTTAAAATGATAGTCATAATAATATTTACTTCCCGATTTAAGTTATAAAGTTCATTGAACATCATCATGAAAATGAAACCCTTACAATGTAAGAAAGAGCAATATCAGTGTCCATATTAATATTGTTGTAGTAAACCTCATAATATTGGGAAATCTCCCCTTCCTCAAGCTTAGGATTATCAGGGTCCATTTCCACACATCCCAAAGAAAAACTTAACCTTAAAAACTTAAGCCTAACCCTAAAACCTAAACGATTTGTTCTCTAAACCCAAATGCTCCAAACCAAGCATAAAATGGTGAATTATGGATTGATTCCCCAAGGGAACTCGCGATCAGAGAACCAAAAGGTGGAAAGTTGATTGGTAAATCAATCGATGGTTAAAAAAAACTAGGCATCATCAAGCAATGAGTTTATATAGATTCTACAAATTTAAGCTCGTCGAAGCTTTGAATTTTAGTTTGTGGTAATTATTTATTTCTGTAACTGTAACGTTTTCAATGTCTTAATTGTGGATTTTGACCGATTGCAAGTCGCACATTTGGAGGCATGTGCTTGTTTATCAAAATCAAAGCATTTCAGTTTTTGATGATTATTTGTGTCTGTAATTGTAACGTTTTCAATGTCTTAATTGTGGGGTTTGACCTAATGAAAGTCGCAAATTAGGAGTAATGAGCTTATTTAACTCTTTTGTCTGTTGTAGATCTTACCTTTTTTACAATCATAGTGCATGTGGCCGATTGAGGATGAAATTTTAAAGAAACAAGATCAATCCATTGCTTATGCCCATCCCTCTCCAATCCTACCTGGCTTCAGATCAATATCTACCAACACTAGTGCAAAGTGTCCCAAATCACCCCCAAGAGTTTGAGCATCTGAATATTCCCATGAAAATTCCATTAGACTCGCCCAAACCCGCGATGAAGTAAGCTTTTGCACTGTTGGCTTAAAGTTAGGAATCCATTACAGTCATCGATTGCATGCCTCCTGTGATATCTTCATAGTTTTGAAACTTCCATAGATTGTATGCCTCTTGTGAGCCTTTAGATCGTTGGCGATAATCGCAGCAACCAAAGTTTTAGGATGATTACCTCTAACTACATTCTTAGGGTTTAGAGGTGTGGAAGCATCAACTTGGAAACCCATGTTAATTTCTAGAAAACGATTCATAGCACACTAAGAACAAAAACCTATATTGGGATTTTAATTAATATGCAAACCATATAATTATACGTAAGTAAAAATTATTAGATAAATAATTACTACAATTGTTTTTCATTCTAACCATATAATTTTATATTTACTATCAATGGTGACATGTATATCTCATGAACTTGTTTAGACTGATCTATTATTAATCTGAATCTGTTTAAACAATATACATTTCAATTTTTTCAAATCTTATCTTACTTTGCCACGTGGACTTGGAAGTTAATCATGTTATTTAAACAAATTCAGAAAGTCAATCGGTTTAACCAAGTTTAGAAGACTCACAATGCATTAAGCTGTTGGGATTTTTTGAGAAAACCTATAAAAGAAATTAATAACAAAACATGGTGCTAATAATTTTATTGAATCTGTCAATGTTATGCACAACTGAAAGATATAGATTTATGCTTTTTTTATAGGTTATAATGCAACAAAGAAAGCAGATTTTTAAGGAACAATAAAATCCCCACTATTTATCCCACTAACAAATTAAAGACCTAGTAAAACTAGACTTGGTAAAAAAAAAACTTTGAATCAAAGAATCAAATTCCCTCCTGATTGAAAGTTTTTTTTACATATGATGTACTTCCCATCGCCGTCTTCTAATCGAAGCACTTCTCCCCGCAAATTGCTTCTCGGTGCACTTCTCACCGACCTTCAATTATTCATTGGAGCACTTCTCTCTAACATTAAAAATATTAATTCTTCATCAGCAATACATGTCAAATTGACATATTTTTCTGTAACTTTTTTTTTTTGCATTTGAAACACTGATCTTTTTTATTCTTGATCATGCTTTTCACAATGACCGTATGGAGTAATTTTCAATTTTCAAGAAAATTCCCTCAACCACTTGGTTGAGTTTTGCTTCAAATACTCACAGATCCCTTAAAGATCACTGAGGCTCTGATACCAATTGTTGGGATTTTTTGAGAAAAGTATAAAAGAAATTAATAAGAAAATGATGCTAACAATTTTATTGAATCTGTCAATGTTTTGCACAAATGAAAAGGTACATATTGATGACATTTTTATAGGCTTATAATGCAACAATAAAGGAGATTTTTAAGGAATCAATAAAATCTCCACTACTTATCTCACTAACAAATAAAGACCCAATAAAACTAGACTTAGTCAAATAACAAACTTTGAATTAGAAAATCAAAATCTCAACATATGGTAATTGTGAGAAACATGATCGAGAAGAAAAGCCTGTTAGCACAAGGAGAAACCTTTCGAATGAAAAAAGTACAGAAGAAAATGTCAAATTGACATGTATTGTTGATGAAAAATTAATATTTTAATGTTGGAGAGAAGTGTTCCAATAATTGAAGGTCTGTGAGAAGTGCACCGAGAAGCCATTTGTGGGAGAAGTGCTCCAATAATTGAAGGCGGTGAGAAGTGCTCCGAGAAGCCACGGAGAGAAGTGCTCCGATTACAAGATGATCATGGGAAGTACATCATATGAAAAAAAAGGAAAAAAAAACTTTGAATCAGGAGGGAATGTTGAGATTTTGATTTTCTGGTTCAAAGTTTGTTATTTGACTAAGTCTAGTTTTACTGGGTCTTTATTTGTTAGTGAGATAAGTAGTGGAGATTTTATTGATTCCTTAAAAATCTCTTTTATTGTTGCATTATAAGCCTATAAAAAGGTCATCAATATGTACCTTTTCATTTGTGCAGAACATTGACAGATTCAATAAAATTGTTAGCACCATTTTCTTATTAATTTCTTCTATACTTTTCTCAAAAAATCCCAACATAAGCCTCATATGGACACTCTAAAACTATGTGTTCCAATATGTAAAAAGTCCTGATTATTAGGCTTATTCGGCTAACTTTGAGTATGTATTGGCTGATTCCTTAGGAGGCTGACATATAAGCTGTGGGCCTATAACTTTGTGTCCTTATTAATGTGTGATCCAATATTTGAATTTGGAGGCCCATTTCATTAAATATGTAAGTATGACAAATCATTGTAATAAAAGATCAATTAAATCAATTGCAACAAAATCTAGTCTTCTACAATTGAAATGATTGTAATCCATAAAAAATTTAGGTACCTCAAGTATAACTTTTATTCAAATAATTGTATATCTCGAGTATAACTTTTATGCAAACTTAATTAAATAGTCATTCTACAAATGCAAGTTCTTCATAGTATTTCCCTCCCATAAACAATATAACAAACTTAGCTTGATAATCATCCTTTTTCTACTTTTATGTTTTCTTTAAAACGACACATTATACATTGTAATGGTTATACTTAAAGCTAGAGTATAACCAACAAAGTCAATAATTTAAGTCATAAACCAATGCATTTTTGCATATTAAACCCTTTACGCTCAAGTGCTCAACCAAAGTATAATTAACTATTAAAATTCTCAAGTTAAGTTTAAAATGATAGTCAAAATAATATTTACTTCCTGATTCAAGTTATAAAGTTCATTGAACATCATCATAAAAATGAAACCCTTACAATGTAAGAGAGGGCAATATCAGGGTTCGACTATGTCGATTGATATCTTGCTGATTTTCCTTCACTAGAATACGTCCATGTGAGGTACCGTTGGGATCAGATGTTATCAAAGGCCTCCGGGTCCCGGTTGTTAAGTGTCCAATTCAACAATGAAATGCCCACTTAGTACTAGGTTATTTAGTTAATTTAGTTGTTATTTGGGTGTTATTGCTTGTTTTGGTATGTTTTATCCCCACACGACTCATGTGATGAAAAGGAGTAGAATTGGACTTAACTTGAAACAAATTTGGACTAGAATAGAATTTGGAGGTGATTTGGAGGAGCTGAAATGAAGGTAGAGTTAGCCTTGCCCAAGACTAAGATTCGGGAATCGCATGGACTCTCTCTTATTCTATCAAGAATAAACCTGGGCAGTTGGGGATAGCTAAGGATGCATGAAATTAGGAGATATGACAGATTAGAAAAAAAAGATTCTGATTGTGTTCAACAAACTATTTTTTGTTAGCTAACTTTTAGGAAGGATGCTTTTGTACAAAAACATCAGATTTACATTTTGATAGTTCAGTTCTTCTTGATGTTTTATTTTCATTCATAATTTTTGTTCTCTCTTGACCATAGACACATATTGTTCTTCATGGCTATTCGTAGCTAAATCCTCAATTTTGGTTAAGGGTTAATTCAAAGGCAAGATTCTTCAAGTATTGTGAGATTGTTTTATTTCTATCAATCTTCTTTATTCATATCGTTTACTTATTCACTGTGTGCTTAGGGATTTCATCCAAACTGTTAGTTTATATATGAATGATAACGACCGATTGTTCATTGACTAAATTGACATACGGTTATTTGGTTAAACTAGAGAATCAACGAGTCATTGTTTAGTTGAATCAAAGCAAGTAACAATTGATAATATAAAATGGAACCTTAGATAGTATTCGGAGATAATCAGATTGACAAACTGAAATTCCTACAAGTGACATTAATACGTTAAGTTTCAATTTTATCACATCAAGTGAATAAGTAATTAAGTTTCTGAATCGATATCGCTGAGAATCAGTTGGCTTAGATTAAGTTCTTCTATTTCATAATGCTGTTAATGGATTGAATCTTAGCCGTTGAGGAAAGACTATTTGTTAA
Organism: Euphorbia lathyris; assembly: GCF_963576675.1. NCBI lineage: Eukaryota > Viridiplantae > Streptophyta > Magnoliopsida > Malpighiales > Euphorbiaceae > Euphorbia > Euphorbia lathyris. Next base: position 85,647,335 of record NC_088912.1, read on the forward strand.
TTAGAAATTGGTTATAGTCTTATTTAACCAATTCGATAATCCGGAAGAATACTCCAAACTAATCTGATATGTGATGTTGAAGAATAATCCTTTCTGTCAATTATCAAGACTAATTGAATTCCTTGTCTGAGAACCCCTTAGCTGAAATCTTCTTTATTTATTATATTCAACTTCAATTTTGATTTTGTTATTTCTATTAACTTAGTGCATCAATATACTCAAACCCTCCTTTATTTAATTTTATTATTTTCTTGGTTATTAATTTAGTTAAATCAGTATTAATTCTTTGGGTTCGACTTTTACTTACCCTTGTGCAAGCCTGTTACTAAGGGTTGTGAAGTATTAATTATTTTTGGTGGTTTCGACATCCGTCACCATTCATGCAACCATGTGGCATTCAAATGGTCATATGATAGTTATTGACATATGATCTAGCAATATATGAACATTGTTTCATTCGCTTTTTCTGAATCCATGTCATGCGATTCCGGAACATTCGAAAAAAACTTACCACTGAAGTTCCAATGATATCATTTGCAATTTTTAATTTGCAACATGCATGAAAAAACATTTTCAGGTATTTTAAGGAAAATATATCTTAATTTGTGTTGGCTATTGCTAGGGCTGGTTCTGACATTTTATGAATTCTAGGTGAAATATGAGATAAATGACCATTGATAAAAAAAAATGTATTTAGAAGTTTAAAATAAAAATTTGGGTCCATTTTAGACTTAAAATATCATATTATTTGATATTTTTTAGATTTAAATGTATAGGGTAAATTACATGGTGTATAATCTTTACCCAAAATCACACTTTGGTGTACAATCAAAATTTTGTCACACTAAACTGTACAACTTTTTAGTGACCTTCCACTAAAATGTATAGCCGGTAATTATGATCGGTCAACACTGGTCAAACTGCCATATCATCAATTTTCATTAACATAATGGGCCATGACATATACAATTACTAAGTTACTTTTTTATAAATTCAATCCAAAAGCCATCAAACATTGATAATTACTTTTACACCCTTCAATTAATTCTTCTTCTCTTGCGCATACTTCTCTCTCTTCAACATATTCTCTCTTCACTTGTTCTTCCCTCTCTTCAACACAAACGAACTCAGATTTCTCAAAGTCTCCAAAATCAAGATTTTTTCAAACTAGATTTTTAAAAATTGAAAGATCAATTCTTCAGCAAAAAAAATTGAAAGATCAAGTTACAAAGTAACTTAATATAAATATATACACAGTATTGGATAAATAAAAAAATCTCTAACTCTTATTTACAGACAAAATTATGTTTCCCAAATCAACATGAATCGATTGCGTCCATCAAGTTCCGGTGCAAACCTTGGTGCTAACTTCTTCTTCTGCTGCTGCGGTGGTTGTACAGCGGAGGTCGAACCTTGTGCTAACTTCTTCTTCTACTGATGCGGTGGTTGTACGGTGGAGGACGAGAAGTTCCCCTCCGACTTCGTCTTCACCGATACGGTTGTTGTAGAAACAATATAGGAGTTAAATTTATGGCCCAATAACTCAGCAGAAAGAGGTGGAGGCGGCAACAGAAGTAGAAGTGGCGGAGGCGGAAGAGAGATAGGGAAGAGAGCCTTCAAAAATTATAAAGATAATGTGGCTGGTAGTGGTGGAGGCAGAAGAGAGGGATAGAGGAGAGAATTTAGGAGAGAGAAAAGATGTAATTAATTTGAAAGAAAAATAAAAAATAAAATAAAATATAATTAAGGGTAAATTAGTCATTTAACATTAGGTGGGATCCATTTTATTTGTTAGAAGGTTAAAAGTGATGAGGTGGCGTGTTGATCAGGCGTTGACCGGTCACAATTACCGATTGTACACTTTAATGGGAGGTCACTAAAATGTTGTACAGTTTAGTGTGACAAAATTTTAGTTGTACACCAAAGTGTGATTTTAGATAAAAATTATACATCACGTATATAATTTACCCAGAATGTATATTATAACTATATTTATAATAAAAAAACTTATATAGTAAAAAAAAATTGAATCCCCCTTTTTTTTAGCCTTGGACAGGCGCAGCAGTTGTGTCGTATGTCTAGGACCAGCCCTAGCTATTCCCCCCCTTCATCAATTCATTTAATTCGTTTTGAAAAAATCAAATTATATTGAAACCAATATTTTTTTTTGGTAGGAATATTGAAACCAATATTTAATACAGTATGGTATTTCTTTTATGAAATACACGGATTCATAATTTTTTGAGAGAGGGTAATATGAATTCATAGAGTGTTTTATTAACTCTTTCACTTCTTTAAATAAAATGCTAAATTCACAGTAAAGAAACCAATTAAAAACTACTATCTCCGTTTTATATTACATGTCTTTCTAGAGATTTTTTTTTTCATATTACATGTCATTTTATATGATCAGTACACGCTATAAAACGTGGGTTTGCGGAAATTAATTAGAATAATAGACTTATTATAGAATAAATAAATATTGGAATCAATAAATAAATGACAACAATGTCTTTTTTTTTAATATCCTTATTTTCTGTATAACTCTCCAAAAAGACATGTAATTGCCATGTTTAGTAAAGAGTGTTTTGAGATAAAAAGAGCGGTTTTGACCAACTTTAGCGGGTTGACCACTGAAACCGCTGATTGGAGTGTTTGGTGGAGAGAGGTTTGGGAGAGAGTTTTGAGATGAAAACGCTAATTTAGAAAAAGAAATGCCCTTATTAAAATTAATGGACTTCTTTAACCCTAATTATTTTATGTATATTTTTATGTATTAAAAAAAGAAATTTCCTTTATTCGTCTTTTTGCACAAGCCGCTATTATCAATCAGCTATTTTTTACCAAACAGGTCTACACAAATAGCTAGTCAAATCAGCTAATGTAATCAGTTAACAACTAATAACTAATGTAATCAGCTAACAACTAATTCCCAAACAGGGCCAATATAAAAAGGAGAAAATACCATTTTAAATGAATTTAGGAGATTTATATATAACTTTAAATAAATATTTTAGGGTTAATATACATATTTGCCCTTGTGTTTTCTCGGAAAAACATATTTGCCCTTAAATCAAATAAACCCATAAAACTATCCCTGAATTTTCCATAAACCTGCAATTATACCCTAATCTGACGAAACTGCTAAACGACGATGACATCAAACCTTCTTATCTCCAGAAAAACTTCACAAAAGAAAAACAATCACAAACAGAAAAAATATGCATGTTCAATTTCGATTAAAAGCAAGTTAGAAGAACAGATTGGTCAAAATTCATTTTCATAAAAGCTCAATCAACCTAATAAAATGACGTCTAAACCTCCTAATTAATCCAAAAGCAATAGCAATAGAAAACAATAAGCAACCAAATGAATTTTGATTGTCGTCATCCAATTTTTTTTGGAGACAAGAAGGTTTGATGTCATCGCCGTTTAGCAGCTCCGTCAGATTAGGGTATAATTGCAGGTTTATGAAAAATTCAAGAATAATTTTGTGGGTTTATTTGATTTAAGGGTAAATCTGTTTTTCCGTGAAAACACAAAGACAAATATGTGTATTAACCTAATATTTTAGAAGCTAATAAAATACCGAAAAAGGAGCAAAAGAGGCGGTGAAAGGAGGAAATAATACTAAACCGATTAAGGAACAGAATATTTAGGGCAGTGAATAAAATTTAGTGAGCAGCATGAGCATGTGACATGAAACTCAGTATCAATATATGTTGCTTTAAATTTAGACGAATGGCGTCGTAGGTAGACTAGGTGATAATTAACTCATATGCTACAAATCTAGACTGCATCGCCGCCTAGTCGCCTACTTTGGAATTATTTAAAGGAAACTTATTTTTTTTGCTTAATTAATCTTTAACCCCTGTTTAAGAAAGTAAATTGGACAAAATTCTATTTACCAGCAGCTTTTTTAATATTGTACCAAGCATTTCAAACATTGATTTTTTAAAAAAAAAATTGTATTATAAAAATTATGGTTAATTTCAATTTTTATATATATAAAATAAATATACACTTTTTCAAAGAAAAAAACGATTCACGATTAAACCAAACGAAATTAGTAAATGTTTATTCCGATTTCGAACTCAAGATCTAATTTAAGCGACTTGAAACCTTTAACCACTCAAACCAATTTTAATTGGTATAAATATTACTTTTATAATAATATTAAAATTAGAAAATACTTTTAATTTTTTTATTATAATCTTAAAATTAGAAAATATTTTTCTCCAACGTTTAAATATTTTATTTTATATATTTAAAGATAATTTATTTCAAGTCATTACTTTCCCTAAATAATTATATCGGTTGAGTATGTATAATAAATTTTATGTTAATTATTATTTTAAAAATTATTATATGCATTTTATATGATATAATTTGAGCCGAATTTGATGAGATTCTTATTGATCAAGGAGGGGTAGAAGATTGACAATCTCACTCCAATGTCTATGTTAGTAAAAAGAAAAACTACTTAGTAGTATGCAAAGCTTAGGTGAATAAAGAAAATGGATTATATCTTTTAATATATTATGTACCTTATATTTATAGTAGAATCAAATCATTTGCTCTAACTGAGAACATAAGTCTACATAGCAGTTAATTAATAGTGATAAACATGTTGTCAATTAGAAACGGTTGTAACGGAATACGCTTGTAATTCTACGAATTACGACGTCAGATATAGATTTCAAAATCTCATCTAACTGCGTGAACTTCACGCAGCTTCAACGGTTATGTTGTAGAAGCGATTATTTATTGAAAAAATGATATTGTGTTAGACCATCAAATGTAACATGAAATAAAAATGCCCTTCAACTTTATGTGTAAAAAAAACATTGAGAATAATAAGTGCCATTTTTTTTTTAGAAATATCATATTCTTTTTAGTAGTTATAATTATCCAACTTTTCCATTTATTTAGACTATACGTACAAAATAACATCAATATAGATTTAATCTTTAAAAAAGGTATCAATTTAGGCCGTTTGATAATAGAACGTGACACATTATTTATATTATATTAAGTTCTAGAACGTGACACATTATTTATATTATATTACTCTGTTAAGTTCTATCAATTATACACGGAGAGAAATCAGAACTTAACTGAGTAATATGAATAACGTGTCACGTTCCGTTATCAAAAGGCCCAAATTGATATTTTTTTTTTTTTTTATATTAAACCTACAAGAGTCACACTTGCCCTATACTTTATTTAAATGGAGAAGGGCAATAAGGTAATTCAACATCGCAGAAAGACGCCTCTCTTCTTCTACCTCTCGTCTTCTTCATTTACCGGTTCCACCTATTTTCCTCCTCTGTCAAGTCGCTAAACTATAAATAAACCACAATCCAAATACGTCCCCTTAGGGTTTGTCTCTTATTCTTTCTCTTTTCTCCGTCCGCAACGCTAAAAAACCCTAGCCCTTTTAGTTCCACAAATCTCAAACACATTATTTAAAGATCTGCCAATTCACCTTAAGAGGTAAGCATTTTCTAAACCCTTAAACCCCAGAGCAGGAAATAAATTAAGCCCCTTCAAGTATTTATTGAAGTAAGCTATCTTAAAGAGTAAGGATCAAAATTACTTTATCGGGTTTTCTGTTTAACTGGTTAAATAAGCAATGGATGATATCGAAAAAGCAATACTAATAAGTTTTGATGAATCGGGCAACATAGGTTCATCGCTCAAATCACAAGCAGTTTCTTACTGTCAGCAAATTAAGGAAACCCCTGCAATATGTAGGATATGTATCGATAAATTGTGTTTTTGCAACATCGTCCAAGTTCAGTTTTGGTGTTTACAGACTTTACATGAGGTGATTAGGGTTAATTATGCTTTATTGAGTTCAGAGGAGAAGAATTTTGTTAGAAAATCAGTGTTTGCTTTGTGCTGTTTTGACGATAGCAATGCTGCCAAGGTTTTAGAGGGTCCTGCATTTATAAAAAACAAGCTTGCTCAGGTTTTGGTTACTTTCATTTATTTTGAGTACCCTTTAATTTGGTCTTCGGTGTTTGTTGATTTTTTGCCTTATCTAAGTAAAGGACCTATAGTTATTGATATGTTCTGTCGGGTTCTGAATGCACTTGATGATGAATTGATTAGTTTAGATTACCCTCGGACAACAGAGGATTTGGGGGTTGCTACTCGGGTTAAGGATGCAATGAGACAGCAATGTATAGGCCAGATAGTAAGAGCATGGTATGACATTGTATCTATGTATAGAAAGTCTGATGCTGAACTCTGTTCAAGTGTGTTAGATTCATCGAGGAGGTATATTTCATGGATTGATATTGGGTTGATTGTGAATGATGCATTTATGCCATTGTTGTTTGAGTTGGTGTTGCTTGATGGAGAATTTGAGCAACTTCGGGGTGCAGCAGCTGGGTGCGTCTTGGCTGCAGTTTCTAAGAGGATGGATCCTCAATCCAAGTTAACAATGTTACAGAGTCTTCAGATAAGTAGAGTTTTTCCGTTAGTAACTGGGGATAGTGACTCTGAGCTAACATCAAAAATAGCTGCATTGGTTACAGGGTACGCTGTGGAGATTTTGGAGTGCTATAAACGCGTGACTACTGAGGATGCTAAGGGGGCTTCACTTGATCTTTTGAATGAGGTCTTGCCCTCAGTTTTTTATGTAATGCAGAACTGTGAGGTGGACACTGCATTTAGCATTGTACAATTTCTTTCAGGTTATGTTGCTACCATGAAAAGCTTTTCTCCTTTGAGAGAGAAACAAGTGCACTATGTGGGTCAGATATTGGAAGTCATTCGCTCACAAATTTGTTACGATCCTATGTATCGGGATAATCTTGATATGTTGGATAAGATTGGAAGAGAAGAGGAAGATAGAATGAATGAATTTAGAAAGGATTTATTTGTGTTACTTCGCAGTGTGGGTCGTATGGCTCCTGAGGTTACCCAAGTATTCATAAGAAATTCTCTAGTTAACTCTGTTTCCTCAAGATCAGAAAGTAATGTTGAAGAGGTGGAAGCTGCACTTTCTCTTTTGTATGCGCTTGGAGAATCATTAAGTGATGAAGCCTTGAGAACTGGAAGTGGGTTGTTGGGTGAATTAGTGTCAATGCTGCTTTCAACAAGGTTTCCATGCCATTCTAAGAGGCTAGTTGCGCTTGTATATTTGGAGACAATGACTAGATATATGAAGTATGTTCAGGAGAACACACAATATGTTCCCATGGTTCTTGCTGCATTTCTGGATGAGAGAGGAATACGCCATCAAAACGCCCATGTGAGCCGTAGAGCAAGTTATTTGTTCATGAGGGTTGTAAAATTACTAAAAGCAAAGCTTGTTCCTTTTATAGAGACAATTTTGCAGGTACTGAGCAAATCATCTGTTTGCTTTGTAGTAACTTTTTGTTAATTTCGGTGATTTCTTATTTGTTGCTGTAACTTGACAGAGCCTCCAAGATACAGTTGCTCGGTTTACAAGTATGGATTATACAGTAAATGAATTTTCAGGATCTGAAGACGGTAGCCATATTTTTGAGGTCCCTTCTTGCTTCCTCTAACCTTTTTCCTTTTTGCTTTTTAACCTGCAAATGGAATATAATGTAGAGGCAAATTAAATTTAGGGATATACTTATACAAGAAATATGCTTATGTTGGGGCACTTTTCAAGTTGTACAAATTTCTGTGATAGTGTTCATTTGTTTTAATGGTTATGTTGACTACTTGCAGGCGATTGGTTTGCTGATTGGTATGGAAGATGTACCTCTGGAAAAACAAGCTGATTATCTTTCTTCACTGCTAACTCCTCTTTGTCACCAGGTTAAACCTGGCTTTAGTTTCTAGAAACTTCATTGTTTGCCATTCTTTCCTTACTCATTTACCTTCTAGTGTATTAAATTAAACCATTTAGAAATTTATTATACCTTCTAGTATATTAAACTAAACCAGTTAGAATTTTTTTTTTTTTTAATTCATACCTTATTACCTTCTAGTCATTAAATTAAATCAGTTAGAACTTTATTAGTGTTTTCCAAATATAATGCTTATTGCATTTGCACAAAATGATCAATGAAGAATATATAGTAAATGAAAATGGACCAGTTAGAAATTTAATTGTTTTCCAGAGACAAATACTTACTACATTTGCATAAAGTTGTACATGAAGAATATGTCATATACAATTCCAAAAAATAGCTTGCACATTTGTATTTTTTGAATTCTGAATTCGTTGTGTTATACAGGTTGAGATTTTGCTTATGAATGCCAAAGTGCAAAGTTCAGAGGAGTCTCCAGCTAAAATCGTAATTATTCAACAAATAATCATGGCGATTAATGCACTTAGCAAGGTTCCTTTTCCTGTCTGATGTTCTATTCAGCTTTTCCTTTTAGCCAAGTTTTCTTTTTATTTAGATAAGATTCAAAACAGTTTTCAACTATTTACTGAACAGCTAATTATAATTTCAGTTTGATAGATTTGTCATGGTTGGCTTACCATAATAACCTTCTATTTTTAGGTTCTGTTGGTTTGTACTTGTTACAGGAGATAATTTTTTTTCTTTAATTGTTCATTGGAGAGTTGATTGCATATAAATGCAGTGTCCTCACAATTTCAATTCCTTATACAGGGGTTTAGTGAACGCCTTGTAACCGCTAGCCGTCCTGCAATAGGTCTCATGTTTAAGCAGGTTAGTGCTGGATGTCCTTCATTTTATGTTTTATGTGCAACGTGCTACCTATTGGATTTTGTGTATGCATCTGAAATTGTAAAATCTGAGGAGTTTACAATTATGCGACTCAATCTTTATAGTATTTTCATCTTTTTATGACAAAGACTTCTGCTAGTACATTGTTTTGTTGATTGTTGTTTATGATATTTCACCATTTTCATTGTTATGGATTGGCAATGGCATACATCATTTTTTTTTTTTTTTTTAATGTGTCATGGAACCAATTGAACTAAAAGCTCAAGCTGATAGTTAGAAGTCCACTTCATATTAATATCTGACACACCCCCACAAGCGAATGCCCACTGGGCTTGAAGCGTGCACAACACAGGCCCACATTACCATGTCCTGCAAATAACTCAACAAATGGGGCTGCCAGGAATCGAACTCTGGACCACTTGGTCACGCTGGCTCTGATACCATGTCATGGAACCAATTGAACTAAAAGCTTGAGCTAATAGTTAAAGGTCCACTTCATATTAATATCTGACATAATGAAATTGGAAAAGGAGGTGGTGGTTTTGAACTCTGGACCTGGGGCTTCCTTTGGTATCCAATGGATCCGACTGCTAACAAAGTGATGTGCATCCTTTTATTTCTTAATATCAATAGTTTTCATGTATTTGTGTACTTGGTGTTTTTCATTGGTAGTGTCCATTGGACTGTTCCACCACCATAGAATTTCTTAGCTCCCTTAAAATGATGTCATAAATGTCTTCCTGGAATTATTGCTACCTTTTCTTCCTTGTCTCTAAAAATTTGATTCAAGTTCCATAATCTATTGATCAATATCTTGTGATTCTGATGACAAGTCATAAAGCTAGCATCTGTTACTGCAAATGGTTTTATCTCTATAATCTTTGTGTTAATTTTTTATTACATCACTTTGCTATCCAGACACTGGATATTCTTCTGCAAATACTTGTTGTTTTTCCAAAGATTGAGCCTCTCCGGAGCAAGGTAAGTTATAAACATGGAGCCATGAGAAAATTCAGATTTGATATATTAGCGGCATTATACATGTTGCCTAAACCTAGAATTCATGGTATCCAGGTGACATCCTTCATACATCGGATGGTGGACACGTTAGGAGCATCGGTATTTCCTTATCTTCCGAAGGCATTGGAACAATTGCTTGCAGAATCTGAGGTACAGTAAGAGATCCCTGTCAAGTACATCTATAATTTATATCAGAAATAAAATTTATTCTATTATCCAAGTATCACTGAATGGACTTTGTCATGATAATGGAATGAGTTCTATGCCCTGTCTCACCCTGCAGCTGGTGAATTGTTTGTGGTGGATCCCTAATGTGCTCAATTGTCTTCAGAGGGCTTAGGCGTAGAGGTCTGTCTGGTCCAAGAGCCATTAGTATTCTTTCCTCTAAAAGTTAAAGCTGTGTATGACTAAGCGGCAGATCTTGAGTTGAATTTTCGACATGAGAGGAAGGAAAATTGTCATCATTTAAATCTTTTAGACAGACTATCATTTTCAACAATGTCTTTTAACATATTGCGGCCAATTTTGGGGGTATAGAAGTTTGCAGCTTGAAGCGAACCCTGTTTTTGCTTTGCGCCACCCTTAATATAGTCTATGGGAGGCAGAGCAAATGATCTTTCAGGGAACCTTTACTTTAGGTTCATGAAATGTGTAATTGTAATGTTCTCTAGCCATGGATCTTGTCTCAGGGCGATTAACTGAAAAGTCTAGCTGCAGGAGCTGCCTTTTCTCTTTGATATTATTTCTTGGTTGACCTATTTTGAATAGTTTTCAGCTCGTCAAAGGGAGACTCAAACCTTGGACCTTGTTAAGTGAGAGCTCCAATCTAGGTTAACAATAAAATTCTGATTGTTTTTATTCATTCCTTTTGTCCACCAAATAGGACAAGTTCAAGAAAAAATAGGAATCCCATCATAAATAGGTATCCTATAATATAGGAATTAAATAAACTAAATCAGTCTCCTAATGACAATAAACTAATATAGAAATAAAACTATTTTAGGAATTAAATAAAGTCTCCTAATGAGAATTAAACTAATTTAGGAATATTCTAATCCGTAACAGTAATACTTTGGAGCTCTTGCGGCCTTGCATGGGAAGTGTAAGCGGTCAAAGGCTCCCTTCAAGTAGCATCTATTGGGGTTTTGTGGCTTATAAAAGGTTAAATTTTAGAGTTCATCTTGTAATGTGCAACTGAGGCACCATTCGTAGTCTGACCTCCAGGGTTGGTATGCATCATATACACATCTTTAGCTTTGTTTGGTCATGGAAGCTCATGAAATTTCGTTCTTGTCACTCTTATGGTACTTTATACTCTATCCCCCTGCAGTGCAGCTTAACTTTCTGCATGTAAAAGTTGCTTCTGCTACTAATTTGACATGCAATGCTTCTTTTTATAGTTTTATGATTTTTCTTGGGTACTGATTCTTCAAAGTATATAAGACTTTTGTTCTTTTGAATTTTAGATTCTTTGCTGAAAGCAATTTGAAACTCTTCTTAGAGTGGATCAAGCTTAACAGTCAAGGGTCATCTATGCTCCTGTTATTTGTTGTCCTTGCTTTCTGTATTTATGGATGCTTTAATATTCTGGTTCTGCGTTTTGAAGAACCTTCTCCAAGGACCATTTGTCTTGGTGGAAGTGTTGCCTTTTATTCAAGTTAGTGGCTGAGCTTTGGAGGAATTTGTCATGTACTTTTCGTTAATTATGGAATATGTTGTTCTGTTGCAGCCAAAGGAAATGGTTGGTTTTCTTTTGCTCCTCAATCAACTTATTTGCAAATTCAACATCTCTGTTCGTGACATAGTGGAGGAAGTTTTTCCAGCCATTGCTGGCAGGGTTTTAAGTGTTCTACCAAAGAATGGATTTCCTTCAGGACCTGGAAGCAATACCGAGGTATGAAAAAGTAAATTCAATTTCGTTTCTAGATTCATGAGGAATAGTGAACGGGGATCTCCTGCTAGCTTTTTTGTTTTTGATATGGTTTGCTAAACATTATCTATGCTTAATGTTCAATAACTTGGTGGCTACCACACTCCAAAAAGGAATGCGGGGGTATGGGCTCAATCCCCACAATCTCTAAAATTGGCAAAAATGCTCCAAATTAAGAAAAAAAAAGCATGGTATTTTTTTTTCCTGAACATGCATTGTTGAAGTATAAAGTATGTTATTTATCAATATTACATTATATTTATTTTATACGGAGATTTCCATTTATAGTTCATTTTTTCTCTAAGTCTATTTATTGATGTATTAATTGTCTTGGTTTTGCAGGAAATCCGTGAATTACAAGAGCTTCAGAAAACATTGTACACATTCCTTCATGTGATAGCTACACATGATCTATCTTCTGTCTTCCTTTCACCCAAGAGCAGGGGATTTTTGGATTCATTGATGCACATGTTACTGAACACAGCTTGTAATCACAAGGATATTACTGTAAGAAAGGTATGTTCTGCGCCCTTCAAAATCTAACTTTAAGTAGCATGAGTCTTAGGTAGTCTGGATTGTTACAATGGTTTTGTATATGTTACATCTGTCTGCTCTGTAATTCAGGCATGTGTACAGATATTCACAAGATTAATAAAGGATTGGTGCGCCAAACCTTGTGGTGAAGAGAAGGTTTGTATACTCTTTAATATCTAATCAATCCTTACTAGTCTTCTCTTTTGAGGATTATCGCTCTAATGGACTTAAAACATATTCAGGTACCTGGTTTCCAGAGTTTTGTAATCGAGGCTTTTGGGACGAATTGTTGTCTGTATAGTGTGCTTGATAAATCCTTTGAGTTCCAAGATGCAAATACTGTGAGTAATGTGCAAATAGATTTTATGTATTTTACACCTTTTTTTGTTGATTCACTTTAGATGTACCAACTGACAAATTGCAAGATGCTGATCTGATGTAAAAATACCAGTTGATGTTTTAATAATCATGGAAGGTGTATAATCAAGTGATAAATTTTATTCTCTCTGCTCTTTGGGTAAGGTCATCACTAATTGTGGTAAATAAGGTTTAGAGCGAGGAATTGACTGAACATAAGATTCTGTTCAAATTCATAATATTGTAAAAAATAAAATATTTACCATGTTGAACTAAAAATATTTTTGGATATTAGTTTAGAAATGCAATTTTAATGTCAAAAAAGAAATCATATCAATCAAATACTTGCAATTCAAATCCTAATAAAACTAATTCACAAATCGGACTCTGTTTAATAACTTAGTGAAGATGGAGAGTTCCAGCTTCTGACACTTTTTTTTTGTCTTGTTGTCAATTTGATAACGATGGAATGAAACTAGTTTGGGTTGATAACTTGAAAAATAACAATGGGACTAAATGATAGTGGATTTAGTAGTTAGTGTTGTTGAAGTTTTTGATGAACAATGATGAAGATCTGACTCGAAATAGAGCTGAATTGAATCAAATGGTATGATTCGAATCGCATCATAAGATTCTGTTACAATGTAGATTCACCTTATAGATTCGGCTCAAAATAGAGCTGAATTCGAATGGTGAATCGTAAGATTCTAACAACAGTGAGCAAAACCTTTCAATTTTCAATTTATTTAGTTATAATAAGTTTGCTATGGTAGACTGTCCATTTATTGTTTTCCTAAATGTCAATGCAGTCAGGAAGAGAACTTAGAGAGTTGATGTGGATGTATGGAAAAATTAGCAATAAGAACCTTTTGTCCAGTCCAACTGCTTATCAGTCTGATACCTGTTAAGCTAAGAAATCATTGGTGATATTTTCTTGATGGTTTCCTAAAATTAAAATAAAACGGATGTGATGCTTCATGATTGTATCTGTGAAGTTTAGTAAGAAATTTAAATTACCAATTGGTTCGAGTAGTGAAAATCCTTCCTTAGTATAGTTGTAAGGGCTCAAGTGTTGTGCTATCATTTTGGCTTGGTACTTGCACAGCATCATTATCTTAATTTATTCTCTCCCATCTATGTCGGGTTAAGAAACTTCTCCGAGAATACCTTAAGATTACTAGACGAATTTTGTATTTGTTTAGCCTGTTGGTTTTAATCAGAGTGCTAAAATTTCTGTCTGGTTCTTTGTGGGCAGCTTGTTTTGTTTGGAGAAATTGTACAAGCACAGAAGGTCATGTATGAGAAGTTTGGTGATGCTTTCCTAATGCATTTGTTATCTAAAGGATTACCATCCGCACATTGTCCTCAAGATTTGGCACAACAATACTGCCAAAAGTTGCAGGTAAAAGATTCAGGTCCTTTTGTTTCTTTGTGCCCTGGAGTGCTTGTATGCGTAATACTTGATTTGATCCTGGAGATCTTATTCTATGCATATTCTATAATTTGTTATCGGTATCTTGGTTTCCTTACAACAGTAGCATCTTGGAGTTTGCTGGGGGAAACCCTCCTTGCAAAAATTCGGTACAAAGATTGCTCTAATTTCGGACATATTGATGTTTGTGAATGCAGGGTAGCGATTTCAAGGGATTGAAATCATTTTATCAGTCGCTGATTGAAAATTTGAGGCTCCAACAGAACGGAAGCCTTGTCTTCCGATAGCAGGATTAAAGATCAAACTGTGTTATGTTGTATTTTGCCTAGAATTCTGGTGAATTCTCTGTTTTATGTGGCAATCCAGTCTGGTTTTGCAAAGGTGTGTAAATAACCTATAAAGTTTTATGTTATTTATTATATCATTGAACTATTTTTAATGCATGTATAATGCTCAAACAATTCAATGTTGCAGGATTTCTGTGTATATATCATATTTATCTCGAGGTATATCTTGGAATCATATTTGATTTTTTTCTTTCTTTCAAACAGTATTCATGGATATGATTTTGTTCTGCTATTTTGTATTGCAGCTGTATATTTTCCGGCAACAAGCTTTCTATGGTGGCAGCAGGTTGGTTTGAAGAAATGCACCAATTATTTTATTTTCTGAGCAAATAGTTGATTAATTTTTTTTGTGGTTGTATAAAAATCACATGTAGTTACCAAGGAAGGTTTCAAAAGTAGAATGGCTAGAGTTTTTTGGTTGGGCCATGTGGGGAAAAGAAAGTGAAGCAAAATGCAAATGTTGTTGTGTTCTCAGAATTTAATTATTTCCCTTTTAGGTGATAAATCCATGTTATTGATAGTGTTTTTAAGGTCCAAATATGTTTTTTTTTAAATATTTTTTTTAGGAAGTGCAGATATACCTTAATGTAAGAAAATGTAAAATTTTGTGATTAATGTTTTTAACTTGGAGTAATTTTGGGCTCAGATTACGTACATAGAGCAACATTGAATCTAGGTAACAAAACTTGTGAAACGAGATTTTAACTTGACCCATAGATGGAGGCAGAGTAGCAGAGCCGTGTCTATGTATCTCTGGCGGTTTGGGATGCTGATTGTACCCCACCAAAATGTAAGACCGCACATCTGATTTTTTCTTTGTACCATCCTAGGCTAAAACGGTGTCGGATGATTAACCAATATAGGTTAGGAGTAAAAATGAGTGTTCATTAAATAAGTCAGGAGTCAAATGTTACTAAGAGGCCAAAAACCAATGTTTTGAATAAATCGACAAATCAGGGATAAATAGTGATTTAAGCCTATTTTGGTAGGCAATTTAATTTAGTCCAAGAAATTTAGGTGTCAACACAATGGGTTAAATTGGATCTGGGTTAAACTGTATCTGTCTAGAGTATAGTATCCAAGTCTCGAGAAGACTTGGAATCATGAATCTTCCATATATCATGATTACAGCTATAGATGAATGCCTCTACTTTTAAAGGAATACATAGATATTCCATATTGGCCTAAAAAGGAAAAAAATTAAGAAAAAGAAAACGAAAGAGGATAATGAGTTTTCGGACAAATTTATCTCATGTAAGATTCCTCTTAAACCTAAAATTAATTGTAATAAATAAAAGTTTAATACATCATCCGCTATTGAACTCATGACTTGATTGGTCTTCTAAACTCGTAAATTATATAATAACATGTTTAGTATATTATGACCTACATTTTGTGAATTATGTAATATCCTTTCAAGTGGCATGTGACACTTTATGTGTATAAATTATTGTGTTGCAATCGAGAGATTAATTGACTATATTAAACAAGTTGGGAAGACTATCGAAACATTTAAAGCAAGCTGATGAGACTATTGTGATATCCCGAAAGTTTAAGAGACTAATCTTTTTTTTTTTTTGGCTAATTTCAGAGTTCTTTTTTATTGGAAAAATGGAAAAAAAAAATGAAGAAAATACATTTGACAAGTAAATTTATTATTATTAATTTGGACCGAAAATACGAAGGCAGATTTTTCACACATTGGCAAAAATTATTGCATAAAAAAAAAAAGCTTAGGTCAGAAGATGTCGTCATGAAAAGTGTAGCTCAAATATGGAAAGAAAAGGTTAAATGGTTGTCACATAAAGTAGATCAAAGAGAGACTTTGATTAGAATATCTTTGAAACTTTGATCTTAACCCGTCAAGTAAGGATATTTGAATTTCATGCCAAATTAATTTATATAAGTTGACCCCCTATTTATTTATTTAATTATTTCTTATATCCTATTGTTTTGTGTTCACCAAGTTACTTTTTCCCTAAGCATTTACATATATATTTGATTTATAAATGTGTACCTTTCTTCATGACTCATCTTTTCACCAAAACATCAAAATCATCATTACCAAGAATTATCATATTAATTTTCAGCTATATTTTCTGAAATCAATAACCTAATTAAATTGACTTTTAATCCAAAATTGAAAATTACATCAAAATTGATTTTTTTAAAATTTTCCTAGTAATTTTGTTTGGGTCAAAACTAATTATATCGAAATAGGAATAATATAAATAAGAAAATACTATACCACAAAGAATCCTATTTAAATAATATATTGAAAGATGATCACAGAGATTGGTTATACAACAGTTAACAATAGAATTAATAGCAACAAATATTTCTTAGTCTAGCATTAACAAAGCTGGCAGTATGCTCTAGAAAATCAAAGATAGAGTATCAATCAATCGGTATGCTGAGATACAACTATGAGAGGAGATGATTCTGCAGTACTGAAAACAATAGATGTATGAGATTGTTATTCAATCAATTATGTTTTTTTATTCTTGTTTCCATTTTCAATTTCTCCTCTTAGTTTTCGCATGGTATCAGAGTAATGGTGAGAAGAAATAGATATGAATGTTGAGAAATTTTCGTAAGTGCACGGTTTTCTTGTAGTAATAAAAGATATCGATCTCACGAGAAAAAATAGTTATTACTCACTAGTACTTAATCTGTTTCTTTTGTTTACAAAAATTAAATTTAAGAAGATTGTTAATTATCTAACAAAAACTAATCTAATTACTTGAATCTAAAAATCAAACTTAATATGCACTTGAATATAAGTTAGAGTCAAATGATAAGAATTTAATGATTTGTTTAATTATTCTTATTCAATTTAACAATTACAATTAAGTTGTTGATATTTCTAATTTACTTTCTCGCCATAAATTAGACTACTTAGCAATATGAAACGATGATACCAATTCTCGGTTCTCACTTATTGAATCAACTAATCAATCATAAACATTGCTAGTTAAATAATCAACATACGACAACTATCTTATTATTCTTATCTCTTTAATGATAAAAGATAATCAATTCTTCATAAATTTCGTTAAGTAATTGTCTCTCGATCATATTCCTAACTATAAAGAACAATTAAGAACTTAAATGAAACATGTATCATGAAAAGAATATTGTATGTTAGATTAAACTAAGTAATTATATCATGAAAAATTCCAGCAATTGTGTGCTTTTAAATATGGAGACACTCGTCTAGAGAGACATGACATTTGGATGGAAGGATGTGACTTTTAGTGAAGACATGTAATTTTTCAGCAATTCTAGAATTGCATGCTCGCCTAGTCTGAAGTTTCAGCTTTCTCCATAAGCTTGGTTTCTTTGCATTTTTTAGGGAGAAGTTTATCCTAAATCCTTCTTAAGTACCTGAAAAGTAAAATAAAACACATAATGAAAGTATAATACTTGAATCTATCAATGAACACTTGAATTACTTAATAAAACAAGACATTAAGGTACTTAAAATATGAACTTTTTTGGTTCATATCAATGAGAATCTGAGAGATGAGAATGAAACGAAGTTTACAAATACCTTTGCTAGTTCTAACAATACTCTTCCAAATACTCATTCTGATCATCCAAGACTTTCATTAGTCGATGCTCCATTTACTGGTAATAATTTCCTGCCATGAAGAAGATCAATCGTTCAAGCTCTTACCTCTAAGGAGAACCTCTCATTCGATGCAGACCATCCTCCTACAATTGGTACAATAGCATATCCTTTATGGTAGAAGATTGATTGTTTGGTTGAGGCATGGTGGGCGCACTGCCCACACATGTGGGCAACGAGGCGATGCAAATGGCCCACGCGTCGCCATCCTAACTCCCATTCGTCCTAGGATTTTTGGGGTCTTTGGTCATGTTGGTGAGGTAAGAGTTTCGAAATGACAAGCTAGTTTTTAGATATAGACATCACATGCTTTGTCTGAGATTGAAATAGTATTTTAAAGCAGAAAAACAGACTCCCTATCGCAGAAACATTGTATATCGCGATTTTCAGTATATTTTAACGCAAAAACTGTCTATAAAACATGTTCTAACCATATAAATATTAACCCTAACATATTAATTCACTTTTTTATATGAATATATTTATTGTTTCGACTGTTAGTCCTGAATTAATTAATTAGAAAACAAGTTCTAGGATTTTGATACCAATTAAGGATTTTACTACCCATATAATCAAATAAACTCAAATATGGGTTTGAGACTTATCTTTTGGTGCTTTGATTAATCTTGAGTAGGCAACGTAAGAATCTTTTAGAACCACGAACTTGGATTACCAGCCACGCTTTTTCCATACCAAAATTATTTGGGAGGAAGAACGATTAATCCACGATTTAAGAACGAAGTCTCACTAATTGAAGAGAGAGATGATGGTGGTGCCGAATTGTATAGAGGAGAGGGAGAGAGTTTTCTCTAATTTTTAATTCTTGTTCAGATACTAATTCTAATTTTCTGATTAGATTAATTAGCTAGAAATAATTTTTACTAGAATTTTTAGTTATCTGATTTCTTAATTAGACAAATATCCGAATCCAATTAAGATTTCACTCGAACCTGACTTTAGTACGGACAAAGTTCCTACACTTTAAGCCATTGTTTGGGAGGAGGTTAATGAGAGTAAATGGAAGTAATGGAAGGTTAAGTATTAAATTAACCTTGTTTGGGAGTTATTTTTTGAGAGTAAATGGAGGTTAATGGGGTTAAATGTTTACTTCCTCTAACCTCCAAACTCTAACCTCCAAATTGGGAGTTAATGAGAGTAACGTAAAGATTTTTAAAATTTCTTGTCTCTGCAGAGTAAATTTAACCTCCCTTCCCCTCCATATTTAAACTCTCAAACGAAGTTAAACATTTAACCTCATTTACATCCTATAAACTCGAACATTTAATCTCATTTACATCCTATAAACTCCCAAACAAGGTTAATAGACTCAAAAAGGAAATATGAACTTAAAACATGTTTCCTTTGTACACACCCTTCTTCATCATCATCACTCACATTCACTATTAAGGAGGCAGTGCAGTAGTCCTTTATGCCGACTGTCTAATGTCATGATTACTATTAATCTTTCTTCTAATTACACTCATTCTTCTTTTTCTACCTTTAGAATTCTTTGATTCATTTTCATTTGGTGTGGGAGACACTTTGTTATTGTCAAGAAATCCGATATGCTATGAGGGCATTTCTCTTCAAGAGGTTTTGCCAAGAGTAGACATAAATTTCTCGGGTTGGGTCGAATTTAATCAGGTTTTTTTACATTAAATTACTTTGTTCAAGTCCAATCTAGCCTGCATTATATTTACATCAGGCTTGAACTGAGTTGGGCAAGTTAAGAAAACCGATTCCTAATCCAGCTCAGCCTGCTCAACTATTATATATTTATATTAAAAAATAATTAAAAATGATATTAAACTATAGACATGAACAATAAAAAATACAATAAATTAAAATTTTAGTTAATTAATTTAATAAAACTGAACAAAGATAGTTTATGTTAAAAGATTAAACAAAGTAATAAAAACATATATAAAATGTATATAATAAAATGTCGGGCCGGCCGGGTTGAGCTCAGGCTTTTGAGACAAATCTCAAACCTAACTCATTCTATCTGCGGACTTGAGCAGGTTCGGACTGGGTTGGACAAATTCTTAAATATAAATGTCCACGAATAACCAATGGAAGGCGGACTTGGGGCGGGCCAACGAGTCCATAAAATAGTCTAACCAAGGGCATAACGTTTACACGAAATCAGACCTACTAATGTCGAGTCAAGTGCTCCGGATTAGATCTGTCCACGGGCGCGGGTACTCGCCCGGCCCGTGTCCCTTGGATCAGGTTTGGACAATGCTAATTGATGTTAGGTCTAGGCTGGCCCAGGCCCGCTAAAGCCCACTTTTTTTTTTGGACAGGCTAGGATTAATAAAAATAGCACGGGCCGGTCCAGCCCGACCCGTATATTAATATTAATTAATAAATTTTATATATTTATTTTTAAGTATTAAATATTTATTTTTTATAATTAAAAAATTATGTATATATGTTTAGGTGAGTTTATACAGGCTAGGCTTGGGATTTGATTTTTAAGCCTGAGCCCAGCCCGGCCCGAGCCTGTCTAAATTATAGTGAGTTGGACTGGAGACTTTTATAGAAAAACCCGTCTGGCCCGATCCGAGTCCAGTCCATCCTGATCCATGGACATGTCTACTCCGGATGCATCCCTCTAAAAGAGGGACGCGGTTACACACCAAACTTATTGAAGAATAGAAGATTGGCTGAAAAGGAAGAATATGAGTCCTAGTAGAATACTTCCATATGGACCAGTCTAGGTTACCTTTTAATCTATTTCATGAAGTAGTTTAAATTGCTTCTTTACAAGGGAGCATAGTTTTGTTAAATATCTTTTAGTGTGTATTGTAAATTCTTTTTTGTTGCAGTAAGGTTTTGAGTCATCTATATAAATGTAGATGTTTTCTTTATAGGTAACAATCAATCCTTTATCAATCAACTAAGTTATCAAAACTTTGAAGAACAAGTTTCTTGTTTTATCCTATTTGGGACTTTTCTTCATGAAGCAAGTGTATTCGTTGATTATTAACCTCCAATATTTCATTTTCACAACCCCTCTTATTTATATCAATTCGTATCCGAACCTCATTGTTTCCTTACTACAAATCTCTTTGAAGTTATTCTCTAATCAAGAGGTGCTCAAGAACAAATGTGAGATTTGAAAAAACGGATGGAAGATTTTAGCCAGAAAACCAGAATCAAATCTCGATCGATAAGGGAAAGTATCACCAATCTGTGGAAGGAGCTACTTTAAGTAATTCAACAACCAAACGGACCCCAAACTATAAACCATGTTGGAGGAGCAAAAGTTGTTCATCCTCAATTTTCACAAAACCCACACAGGGAGATGAGGTTATTCCTCTTAGAGTACCTCAACCACATCAAACTAGGACTTTTATGGAAAATTAGAGACCTCATAGGGTACATAAGGCAAGACAACCAAATTCCTACTTGTTTGGCAAAGATAATGATGAAAATGCAACATTTGATGGTAGGGATAATTTTGGGTATGTAAGAGAACATGTCAGGCATGTGGCGATATGAATTTGATTACGATAGGAATGATATGAGGTATGGAGGTAGAGACGCTCTTAGGGGAGGACATGATAATCTGAACTAAGATAGGCAGTTGTATGATAGACATGAAGCTTTTAAAATAAAAGGTTGAATTGCCTATGTTTGGGGATATACAGACACCAAAGGCTTCTTATACTGGTTGTCAGAAGTGGAATGGTTCTTTAGGGATGTAGAGGTGCCAAACTATAGAAATGTGAAGTTAATGGTGTATCGACTAAAGGGAGGAGCTTCATGATAGGGTGCAAATGGTAGTTTTAAAAATGTTTGGTATCTCAATAATTAAATACTACAAGAAAAAATACTGAACTGCTACTGAAATTTGCTAAACATAAGTTATATATGTAGGAAACAATAACACATTCACCTACATAACTAGTGTGCAGGAGATCTCCTAAAAAAACAAATCACCTACTAAAAGTGTAAGAGATTAATTCTATAGGAGAATTGTCCTACATAATATTTTCACCTCTTACGAACTTTTTTTTTATAGGAATTCATAATATTAATTAAATAAATAGTAAAAAATTAATCATTCGTAATATCCTCCATATATAAATCATTATAACTTTTAAAATTAGGGGTGATAAAATCACACACGATTCAATAACGTGACATGAAATTCACACATAATAAAAATCACATGGGGTGGGTGGTGATTATTTCTTTTTCATTTAATGTAAGCGCAATGGTTAGTAACGTTCAATTGGCGCTGATAACCACATTTTCTCCCCTAGAGTAGAATTTGTAAGAGTTGGGAGATATTCAACACTACATCAGCTTATGTGAAAACGATTTATGGTAATTCTGATAAGGATAAAGAGGTGGTCCTTATTGAAGACATTATAGATTAGGACGATTATGACATGTTTTCTCAGACCAGAGCCACAAAATCCATTGATAAATTCTATCATATAGTTCAAGCGAACATGGGGTAGAGGACTCTAACACCTTCTCGGTAATGTTAGCCAAAATAATATTTAAGGAGACTGATGAAGTTCCCCTATAAATATAGCAACCTTACAATTGATGACTAGAATCCAGCTAGTGCAGGTACAATGGGTTTGGGATTAGACTCGAGGATTTTATTCTCTACGGGGGATGCTAGAGGAAGTTCGAGAGCATAGCCAACCACTGTTAGGAGTGGAGACTTATTAAATCATCACTCTAGTTTTATGATTGGGGGGGGGGGGGGGTAATTACCCCAACCTCAATGGCATCGTAGATGATAATCATGACCATCGAACCCACAATTTAGCGCCATATTTCCACAAGAGAAGAATCACAAATAGGAAAATAGCTCTAGACATTTCCACCTATGAACCCATATATGCATCATCCATATGGTGGTTTTTAGACAGGTCCATCTGTATGTAACCTCCATGTTAGATATTACCCTCCATTTTCTTCATTTGATCCATATGCAGAGCTTGGATTTGGAGGAGGGCTTGGATCTCGAGCAGGACATGGATCAATAGCGAAGCAAGGATCTAGAGATCCTCAAATACTTGCTACAATTCTAGTGGCAGGCATGCCCACGGGATAGAGAATAGCCTAAGGAGTTGCCAATCTAATTATTCCAGCACACTAAGATGAGAGATGGATGGGAAAAAACCGTGGCCGCAACTCTAGAAAGATACGATGTAGCTATGAACCATCTGCTACTAACAAGCCAATATTCTCTTTGCGCAATTCATATCCGCCATTATATGAGAGACATAAAGTTTAACCCCCCGACTTGCCATAGTACAAAAGAGACATGGACCCCCACCGTCCATGCAAGGAACTATAAAGAGCTGATGGATGTGTGAGAAGCACATGAAGCATTCATACGTCAAATCTTCCTAACCATCCTAATAGAGGTTGCAACTTATTAGTTCCAAGCTCTGGATGCGGGATCCACCCAGAGTTTGGAACATTTGAGAAATCAATTTTGTACCAAATGCATGGTCTCCATCCCAATAGCAACAACATGTAGGACCCTGTACAACCTCCGCTATAATCCAGAAGAATGTTTGCGAGATTATGCTGATAGATTTAATAAAACCTGCCTTAACATAAGGAAGGTCGATTTTCTAACGATGTTGGAATCCATAAGCCAAAATACAACGTACGACCGGTTGAGGGTGGAATTGGTTTTAAGGAAACCTACATATATGACTTCCTTGATGGAGAGAGCCAAGACATTTGTTGAATAGATGAGATTAGGGAGGAAAAAAAGGCACATGAGAAAGAATGATAAAGATGGATGAAACCACAATTTCTATTGTGAGTCTGCAAACAGATCCAATAAGAAGCCCAAGAAAGAACGAAATATGTGCAAGAATGATGTACTACCATGGATTGATAAGAGTATGACCAAGCGTAATATCAAATACCCAACTAAAAGACGGGAATCACTATGACAAAAACATGGAAGCTCATTGCTGCTCCCACCTCATGAATCAATAGTTAAACTTAACATTATATTTATAATGTTCAGTGATATGACCTACGTTAATATGAGTCATACGTCCAAGTCCAACACATATAGAAGAACCAACCATGAAATCAAACACCCTACTTAGTGATTATCTAAAAGGGGTCTGTTATTCACTCTTCTCATTTTTTTTAACCATTGAAGTTTATACAAAGAGTCGTCTCTAATGCACATTCGACAACTAGAAACGTCATCTAATCCAAGTACTTTTACATGATTTAATAATTTGAATTTCGAAAATCACTTTTTGTTTTTCAAATGTTTTAAATTGTCACACTTTGAAAATTGTGAAAAGAGAGAGATAACAATAACAAATATTGATTGTAAAAAATTCTTTAACACACTATGAGCCACCAGGTAAGGCTGCATGACTGAAATTTTTGTAGAAATTAGAAAATTAGAGTTTAGGGAATACTATACTTACATAAGCATTAATGAAATATTAGGATCATAATTACATATAATCTAATGGTTAGATTTTGTGTTTGTAATCTTCTTTCTTTCTTAGACCAAAAGTCCACTCTATAAAGATCCCAAACTAACCCACTAACCATTTTCTTCATTGGCTATTTCTATTTTCTCTTATCTACCGTCAGAATTGTACAAATTTTCTCAAGGAATTTACTCATTAACCCCTCATTTTCTTTAATATTTTCATTGTGGCCCATATAAATTTGCTTAATTATCTATATCCATTTTCATCTGATCAAATGATTGATGGTTCGAATTCTCTGACAACTCCATTTATTGATGAAATTTCAATACATAGCAAAATGTATATATATTATACACACTTCAAGTTCACGCAATTCACGTATGGATATATATCAAAGATTATAATAAAAGCTATTATTGATTTTTAAATACGAGCTTGAACTTTTGATTCAATTAATTCCTCGCCGTTGAGATGCATCAAGAACCACTTTTTTTTTTTTTTTTTACCTTCACTCTCCCTTCGTCATCATTTGGAACATGTGAGTTTCTGAGTACATGAAAGATTCGACATTTTTTTAACCCTGATCAAGCTAAAACGATATCGTTTAGTCTGAATAAAGACAACTTTTTTTTTCAAGTCCAACTCAAACAGTCTAGGGTTATTTTTGCATCTCGTACCGTTCAAAGTCCGAAAATGTTAGAAATAAATTTTGATCTTATCCTTAGAATTTTGAAGTTCTAAATTGGGCCTGAAAATATAAAATTTCCAGTTGATAACAAAAGGAGTGAAGCATACAATAGATAGTCTGAAATAATTGGAGGAAGAATTCACATATGTCAAGCCAAAACATGTTTTCACCAAAAATAGAAAAAAAGAAATTAGATAGTAGATTTGATGTATCAAATTGCAATAATTATGCACAGTAAGTGATATTTAATTAATAAAATTCAACAAAAGATGGTTGAAAATAGTATAAACAAACAATACATGTGCTTGTCAAACTCTTTTGCTTCACACAGCTGCATTTAATTCTTATCAAATTCAGTGCAATTAATAGTGGACATTTGTTTTCTTTTATGGGCTGCTATTTACCGCAATATTTTTTCCACCTACCGCACTATTTTGACAATTATGCCCTCCTCATAATTTAAACTCAAAAAATCAAAAATCTCAAATCCTCTCTAGTTTTTTGGTTTTTCAAAAAACCCGACCTAAAACAACATGCCGCCAAAGCCAGGAGCGGGTAAAGGCTTCATGAAATCTCCGGTAAGTTTTTTTTTTAAAAAATTATTCATAAATCACGGGTTCCGCCTCCGAATCGGAGGCGAAACCCGTATGAATTTACCCTAAACGGACTCCCCGTGCCGTTTCCGCCAAGGGTGGAATGGACGAACTGTCCATTCCACCCTAGGTGGAAACGGCACGGCCGTTCGTTCCACAGTACGGTGGAACGAAAGGCGCAATCGTTCCACCGTACTGTGGAACGATGGCCATGCTCGTTCCGCCTTACGGCGGGACGAGCGGCGCATCCGTTCCACCGTAAGGCGGAACAGTGCGCGCTGCCCGTTCCGCCGTAAGGCCGACACGAGCGCCGCAACCGTTCAGCCCAGCGGCCGGACGGTTGCGGCGCTTTGTTTAGGCCAAATTAGGCCCGAAATTTTGTTTTTTTTAAAAAACTTGGTTCGACCCGGCCTATAGCAATGCCCAAGTATTAAAAAAATCGAAAAACGAGAAATTGAGTATATTTAAATAAAAATGCGTTATTTGCTTATAAATGTAAAATGTTTTTGGTTTTTACAGGCTGATATTGCCGAGAACCGTTCTGGAAAGAGACATACAAGGTCACGTGTTGTGACTGCCTCTGCCCGGAGGGAACGGGGGGACCAGATATTGATGGGGGATGCCCAGAGGGCACAGCCGGAGGAGATGGCGGATGCTGTAGAGATGGATGGAGATGACTCTATGCCTCCTCAGAGTTCATCCTCCATGCGAGTACCTACTAAGACCATACCGAGGGGTCCTGACGGACGTTTTGCTTCTACAGCAGGGTCGTCTTCGGGTGAGAAATTTAAATTTACTTATTATTATGTTATTTATTCGTGATTATTATAAAATATACGAATATAATAAATGAGTTTACTGTAATTTCAGGTAGCAGCAAGCGCTCGAGGAGTGATGTGGAGGATGACTGGATCGTGAAGAGCCCGGTTCCTGGGGGTCCATCTGATGGTCTTGTGATCCCGAGCTTCCTGGGACATATTGCCACTGCTATCTGGAGCGGACAGGATAGGGGCCTCCTCAGGCGTCAGACACGATCATTATACTGTGGGAAGCTGTGTGTATGGTACGGTGGTGCTTCTCAGCAGATCCAGAAGCGTATAGAGTCAACTGGATTGTCCCATTTACCCAATATCATGTATGGCCACATCGATGCGCCCCTGATTGCGGCTTTTGTGGAGCGGTGGCAGCCAGACACGTCATCATTTCACATGCCGTTTGGTGAGATGAGCATTATGTTGCATGATGTGTGGTAGATTTTGCGCATCCCCATCGATGGGGCTATAGTGACTGCTGATGCGAGTGTTGAGGAGCTTCAGTCTTGTGTGATGGAGTTGTTTGGTATGACTCGGGAGGAGTTGCAGAAGGGTCACTACTTTAATGGCGGTATACGAGCGGCTTCCGTCCTGGATTATTGTCAAGGAGATCAGATTGCTGATGCACAGGCTATTGCTTGGACGTTTCTGATGCTCGGTTGCACATTGTTCGTGGACAAGAGTGGAGACCGCATTCGACCTTCTTATCTGTTAGAGGTACAGGACTCTGTATCTGGAGCCATTGGACTCTCATGGGGCTCAGCTGCACTAGCATATCTATACCGTCATCTAGGTATTGCTAGTAGAGGAGACTGCGGGCAGATCACGAGTTGTCTGACATTGCTTCAGGCATGGATTTATGAGTACTTCCCGTGCTTCAGGCCTCAGCGGGAGGGAGTCACATTGGATCCAGCGATGCCGAGGGATTACATGTGGCCATCTATACCATTGGAGAAGAGTGGGGATCGACTGAAATCATATCGTGCTCGGCTTGATAGATTGACTGCTGATGAGGTGCAATTTCAATTTAATGTTGTTGTATACGTCTGTAGGTGATGTGGATGTCGTATGGTCCTGATGTCATTACGCATACCCCTAGGACGATATACGCCGGATGGATACGTTACAGGGATGTGATTGAGCCGTACATACCGGGGAGATGCCTTCGCCAGCTAGGTTATGTGCAGACCATACCCCGACCGATCTTGAGGCCGTTGAAGTCCGTACGTCCTTGGTCCAGCTTGAAGTATCGGGTAGAAGTGCCCGCAGATATGGCGGAGGATCTTTGGACCTCGTTTCCCGAGGCTTGCATGCTGATATTGTCTCGGTTCACTCTTGCACGGACTCATTCGGACTGTGAGGAGCAGTACATGCCATGGTACTGCCTGCATTCACACCCTCAGCTACTACCGGATATGCCTGCACCCGGACCGGTTATTCATACTCGCTCGAACAGCGAAGTGGTACGTAATTTAATTGTTAATCAATTTATTTACAATTATCAGAATGAAATTAAATGAAGTGATATTTATTAATTTTGGGTTATTTCTTTTGCTAGTGGGTTAGCCGTTGGGTTAACTGGGGAGAAGGTGCATTGGACGCGATGAACCTTCTTGATGAGGATGTTGCGGCTGAGTGGAGACAGTCGTACGACTAGATTTTGGATGCTTGGAATTTGGCCAAGTGATTTGTGGTTGTGTTTTTAGTACTTTTATTATAAGTATATGGATGTTGGCATTTTAGTACTTTTTGGCATTCGGATAATATCTTTTATTATGTACTTGATGTTTTAGTACTTTAATTTTATAAGTACGTTGTTAATTACTATTTGTTAAACAGAATCATTACAGACACAATACAGACACAACATGTAACTCGAATGAACAAAACTGAATTGAAACAACAACTGTTTGTTATCCAGAATATATCAGAATCAACCTGTAACTCATATAAAGCTATCCAGATCAATACAGGTCAATACAGAATCATTACAGACACAATACAGACACAATATGTAACTCAAATGAACAAAATTGATTCGAAACAGCAACTGTTTGTTATCCAGAATCTATCAGAATCAACCTGTAACTCATATAAAGCTATCCAGATCAATACAGATCAATACAGAATCATTACAGACACAATACAGACACAACATGTAACTCGAATGAACAAAACTGAATCGAAACAGCAACTGTTTGTTATCCAGAATCTACCAGAATCAACCTATAACTCATATAAAGCTATCCAGATCTAAGTTGAACCAGTCTTGTCCATTGTGCTATCCTAGCTGCATAAATCCGATCCCACCCTTCAACGCTACGTTCATGGTGCCCCTTCCACCATTCTATTACATGAGGGACTGGAAAATTAGGAGATAAATTTAAACGAATATAGTGGCGACAGTGCGTACCCAAATGAGCTATGCAGGTCTCTCGTTCTGGTCTTGTAGCAGTGGAAGGGGCATACACTGGTAAAATATTACCACAAAAACTAGAGTTATTTCCATCCAGGTATCCGAAAAACATTACAGCAGCATTGTACAATGTAGCAATCACAAACATGTCATCATAAGCGAGCATCCAATGCTCCACCGTCCCAAGTGATTCTATTAATTGCTGCATCAACACCGTCAATTAACACAGATTCATACCGAGAACAGTTAGCAATTACTTCATTCCTCATGTGATGCCTGACTGATTGCCACTTCTCTTCAGTGCCAAAAATGTAGGAAGAAACAACATGGAAGCCACAATTTCCATCACCGACTACGTCGCAATATGTTTCAACGTACGGCTTAATGATCCCGATTACTTTGTCAGAATGAACGAAATCATTAACTTCATACGTATTTCCATCTGCATTGAATCAAAATAAGATATTGTAAACCGCACATAACTTATGTTAAGTGTAAATGAATTAGATATTGCAAAACTGTATTACCTGAGGATGCAAAATTATGAACAGATGATGAAGAGCTTTTCCTACCACTTCTACCACGGCTCCTAGATGAACTACTAGAATGAGCACGTCCACGTCGAGTTTCGTTGTACTCCCAGGCACTAGGCATACATTTTGTAGATTTACCCGACTTCGGTCATCCTCGAACGTTAATTTTCACATCAGGTTCGGTGTAATGTGCTTGATCAGGGTGTAGTTGATCATGTATAAGTATTGAAATGTTTCGCAGCAAGGCTGGGTCACCTTTAGATACCTGGTCGACTAAGGATTTAAAATATATCTGATCCTTTGTCTGATCATGACACCCTTCAGTTTCATGAGTCTGACCATAATTAATCAAAAGTGTTCTTCAGAACATATGAACCCTCTCAACACTGATAATATCGCCGGACTCATAAGCTTGTTTGATCTCGCATGCACATGGTATCTGATGAGAGGTTCTCAATACACATCCACAACGCGCATTCACTTCATGGCTCAAACTTCTCATGCGAGCTAACTCAACATTGATCAGTTGCATGCAGTAGTGTGAGACTTTACATACCATTTGGTTAAAGGGGAATCCGGAGTAAGAGACTCCTTTACGAAGCCTGGACTGCTCAAGCATGTACCTAATAAGAACATAAACATACTATCAGTTGACTGAGATTTACAAATACATGATAAGAATACAAACATCTTCCAATAGAACTTATTGAAAATACCTGATATGAGATGCCTGGGCTTCTATCTGCTTATGAACCTTTTGCCATACCGTATCCAGCGATCATATGGATGTATTGAGCCATTGCTTTAGACTCGCATGGTCGCTCTCCACACGACAAGTGGTTGTGTTGCCAAAATGTAAGAAATTTTTCATCCATGCAATATGCACCAACCACGCCTCCTCAACGTACGAGATAAGAGTTTGGTACCTGCTCATCGAATCCTGCATCTTGCCCAGATTTTCCTCGTACTCCGCAATGGATAAAGATTCAATTAATGTTCTCCATTTTCCATTCTTGAATTTCCCGGCAATTGATTTGTCTCCCATGATTCTGTACGCCCGATCTTCTACATCCTTGTTTATATGCCAGGTGCATAGCAAATGTGCTGTATGTGGGAAAACATCCATAATCGGTTTCAACAACCCCAACTCCCTATCACTAACGATAACAGTCGGGTTGAGATCAAACCCAATCAAAACCCTCAGCTGCTGCAGGACCCAACGGTAACTTCCTTCAGTCTCATCTTTAATGATGGCATATGCGATCTTGAAATTGTTATTGCAAGGCGTCATCCCAACAATTTCAACAAATGGCATTTTGTACTTGTTGGTTTTGTACGTGGAATCAATGCCGATGTACCAGTGATAAGTCCTGAATAAATCTACTGATTCTGGATGTGCCATAAACACATGTGTAATGACGCTGGAATCACCCTCAGTTTGCGTATAAAAAGCATACTTGTTCTCGAGAGCGATATGATAGAACTGACTAGCCAAGTCTCTACCTTCAAACCCATCATTCCTCATCTTATCTCTATAGTTGTAGACGTGTTTAATTGTTGGGTGGTCTTCATGATGCTTTTCTTTAACGGCTGCTAAAATAGCACAAGGCTTTGCTTGAGCCGAACTCATATCACGAACGATTAATTTAGATGCGATACTGAGTCCGCTCATCTGCCGACTTCCCTCTGGATACACACGTAACGAATGATTGTGCTGACCAGTTAATCCAGCCTTAGCCTTTATCCCCCAACCAGTAAAGTCTGACCGTTGATAGGCTTTAATCTCAAATTTACACCTGCACGCTTTAGTTTTCGTTTTTCGTATTAACCCTGCGTCATCTGTTTTCCCTCTGTAGCGTTCACCCCGTGAACATCTCAATTGCTTTTGCTTTCCACCATTTTTATACGAAGATATTGTAATCTCAAACCCAATTCGAATAGCTACCTGTTTTGCCCAAGTAACAACATCTTCACACGAAGCGAAAACGGTGTCCGTTATAAAATGAGAATTGTAATCAATACCGTCCGGTTTCCAATCTTCTAACGGTTCCTGAATATATAAAAAATGCATAATATGTATTAACAATACGCAAAAAAATGTTAAAAAATGACATTCGGTTGCATAATAGGTATTAACAATACATGTAAAAATTTAAAAATATAAATTTAGGGCTTAGTCGGGTTAAAAATTACAATTCCGAGCTTGTTCGGGCCTCGTATAGGCTAAACGGACAGGCTGCCCGGTTAAAATGCCAAAAATTGGTCAAATTATGCCTAAATGGGCAGCCTGCCCGTTCCACCGTACGTGGGAACGGGCAGGTCACGCCGCGTGCGCCGACGGCGTAACGAGCGGCATGCGCTGCTCGTTCCGCAGGCCGAACGGGCAGCGCGCTGTGCTCGTTCGGCTGGTTAGGCCAATTCAATAAAAAAAAATTAAAAAATTCAAAAACAAAATTTTAATTTTAATTTATATCGTAGGATTACCTCGTGTACGAAATCATGGTCTTCGGAAATGTTCGGGTCAATTTTCGTCCAATTAGAGTTTTTAGGCTTGGGAGAGAAAGAGAGGAAAAAAAAGTTTTGGTTTTTGAGTTTAAATTATGAGGAGGGCATAATTGTCAAAATAGTGCGGTGGTTGGAAAAACATATTGCGGTATATAGCAATACCCTTTCTTTTTCTCATACTACTCTAAAAGATCCAAAAAGAATAAAAATAAAAGGAATTTTCATAGGCTTAATATCTCTACATCTCCTTAACTTGTTCATTTCTTTTATCACTTAGCCTCATATATTTAGTAGTCAACCTTTCAATTCTTTAAACTCAACAATTGTAATTTTTACCTACATGAAAGCAGTGGCGAAGCCAGAAGCTAAAGGTCAGGGATTTTGATCTTACCCACAAAGAAGATGTATCTTTCAACAGAAGAATATTCTTCTGAATATAACTCAGTAAGACAAAGCACTTGTCGGTGATCAAAATTCTCAAAGCATTTGTAGGATCAAAATACGACATACAAACAAGTAATTCTGTATTTGACTCAGGAAAACGATTATCCAATCCTGCAGCAAGATAATCAACAACCTAGCATTTTTCAAATATAAAAAAATCAAATATGATTGAATACTGGTTATATCATTATATGAAAAGAAAAAATAAACAAAGTACCTCGATAAAAATCCACACTTTTCTTCTTTAAGCTTTCTCTAATTTGCGTAAAAGAGAAAGAAAATATAAGTTATAACAAATAGAAAGGGGGCAAGATTGCCCTTTCCACCTTTAATTTTTTTTTATAACTTAACCTACACAAACCGACGTCGTTTTGTACAGATTAAGTTCAAAAAAGAAAGAAAGAAAGATGGAAAGGGTGATTTTTCCCTTTCCATCCCATCTGTAGGTCAGATAAACGAAGAATGTCTTCTTTTTCGGCCGCCATGACTAGAAAGGCTCCAGCCATGGTGGGCCCTAACAGAGCCAAGATTGAAAACCCCCTCCCAGGGGGATTTTAGTGGGACCCGAGGGTCGGCCGACCCTCCCTGTCCCCCTAACATATGTATCTCTTAATATTGATAACATCAACATGTGCTCTGTAGACAAAAAGATGTTAAATGTTTTACAATTGTTAAATTTAGAGATTTAAAGTTTGGTTACTAAATATAAGGGGCTAAGAGCATCTCCAACAGCCTCTTAAATTGGTTCTTAAGTTAAAATTTGAGGAGGAAGAATGAAAAATCAGCTCCAACAGTCTCTTAGTGGCTCCTCAAATCACCAAGAGCCTATTCATCATCTCTATTAATAAAGAGTCACTCTCCACCTCTTAGTGCCTCTTAAGTCATTTTTTATTAATAATTTATTATTGAGGAGTCTCTCTCCCCACACTATTGGTAAATATAACAACAATTAATACTTTTAATGATAAAATAATAAATAAAGAGTGAATATAAAGTGTATTGTTGGAGATGGAATGTCTTAGTCACTCTTAAATCAATAAAGGTCAATTATTTATATTATTTTTAGAGAGTTCACTAAGAATGTATTGAAGATGCTCTAAGTGAAAAGATAGACAAGTTAAGGGGCTGGAGAGGTTTAAGCCATATTATGACATACGATAAAAAGTACAAAATTAATTAAAGGGTAAAGTTCAAATAAAACCCATGTGGTTTCACTAATTTTCAGATAAAGGACTATGGTTTACTTTTTGTCAAAACGAGGATTGAGGTTTCACACTTTTAATAATGCTATTAAAACTATCTTTAATGACCTGAAAATGAAAATTTTCAAGAATTAAAGTTGTTCAATGCCATATTTTCTATGAAACTACATTTTCGATTTTAGAAAATCATCTTTTTTGGAACTTTCTCTCTCTAAACATTAACTTTCTCCCTCTTTACCAAATATCATCTAAATAATCTCGAAATAAAAAAGTTAAAGAATTAAAGTTGCTTAGAATATCAGTAGTTTTTAAAATATGTCATTTTTGAAGTCGTTAAGAGTGATTTTAATAGTATCAATCGAAAAAGTTCGTATTTTGCTAAATTTGAAAACTTCAGTCCTCGTTTTGACAAAAAGTAAACCAAAAATTAGTGAAACTACATGGGTTTTATTTGAACTTTACCCTTAATTAAATCCACATACCCTTTTTTTTCTTGGTTCATATAATATGAACAAATCCAAAAATTAATTTCCATATTTCCAAAGTCAAGAAGGGGGCATGAAGAATCTTAATCCTCTTTCCTAGTCTCATTCTAGCCAGTATAGGACCTCAACAAGCAATTTAATTTATTTAAAATGTATTAAAAAAAAAATGTAATTCCTTCTAGAGCAAGAAGATTTCATTGTACTTAACCCATTTATGTTTTTCTCATACAAGGAAAAAGATGTGATTGGTTGTGACTTCTGATTAAATTATAACCATACATTTTATTTATTTATCTTATTCTTTCAAATTCATTTCCCCATTTTTCTAACTACCAATAATCCACTTTTGGTATCTATACATATCTCTAAACTTTATAATGGTCTACATTTTTATTAGTCTTCTCAATTTCATCCAATCTACCCTAACATTTCTTATATTTATATACATGTCTTCATCCATAGAGGGCTATGATTGTAAATAACCCATAATTTTTTAGATAAATTTATTATATCAAATAAAATATTAGTCCTAAGATGTAACGCACCTATCCATTCTTTTTGCTACATATTATTGGCGAGGGCAAAATAATTGTAAAATTATTAATATATGGTAACATTATATCATCCAATCCCATCGGAACTGAAGTTAAACATGCTTCAACGAGATTAGTATTAAAATGTACAATTTTTTAGAAAATCCTTGTGTTGCATCCTAAAACTTTAACTGTGTAAAAAAAATACCAATATTATGTCTCATGAATTTTAATTTTTTATATAAAAAATTATTAAAGTTTATATTATTCTTAACATTAAAATCTAAATAAAAAATTTAACAAATTGATAATTTAAATAAATTTAACTATATCATTGACTTTTTTTTTTTATATCCATACATTAGTATAATATCAAGTTTAATTTTTTAATACTATATCATAATATTAGTAGTAATGTAATTTTAATTAATTTTTTTTATTATCCTTATATTAATTACATCTACTAATTATTCCCATATTCCATAATATTTATCTTTTAAGATTAAATCATAAGAATTAAAAAATGTAATAAAAGACTTTATTGTCCTTGTATTAATTGCATCCATTAATTAATTTTTATCTATTTTTAAAATAAAAATGCAATTTAAATAAGGGTATATTTAGTAAAACATCAATTAATGTACATGGATTAAATCAAAACGTCAAACACTGTGGAACATAAGAATTTTTCTACAAAGACAAAGGTCATGTTTGACAATTAGCTGTTAGTTGTTAGCTGATAGCTGATTTGACTAGCGGATTGTGTGAACTTGTGGTAAAACTTAGCTCATTACTAATAGCTATTTGTATAAAATGATAAATAAAAACATGATAAAACATTTATTTGGAATTAAAGTGTATTAATTAGGGATAAAAATATCCATAAAAAGAGATGAAACAATAAGCTAATTGAAAAAGCTCTTAAAATGAGCTTTTTGGATCCAAAAAGCTCTTTCAAACTTCTCTTCACCAAACACTATTGTTATTCAAAACTTTTAAAGTGTCTCAAACTTCTAATTTTACTCCAAAAAACTCTTTACCAAACAAGGCCAAATATTATGGAAAGGACGGAGTAATTTTTATCTATTTCCAAAGTAAAAAGACAATTTAAATAGAAGTATATTTGGTTAAAAATTGATATTCATGAATTAAATCAAAATAGCATGTACTACAAAGGTTTTTTTTTTTTTTTTTTTTTTGTCTCTAAAGACATTATTGTGAGAGTAATTAATTAAAAAAAAAAACAAAAATTGTAGTAAATGATTTTATTTTTGGATGGCCGGTTTATAGAATTTCGACAATTTCTACATGTGTTTCGGCTGTTAACATCATGATTAGGAAGACCACTTAACTACCTCTAGACCTCTCTCTATATATATATCTACCCAACCAAACCAAAACTAAAAATCTGCATTCCATATCTTAATTAATTCAACATGCCTTCTAAGAAGTTGGGTTGGAAATTGTTCTTCCCAGGATGTCTCAACAACCAAATTCCCGAACCAAAAATTCACACTTCCGATCAGATTAAGATTCACTCCGAGAGATTATCCATCTCAGATTTGAGTAACCCTGGCTCACCTTTATCCTTCAGTGGTTTATCAAATTCAATCTTCAATCTCCATGTTTTCACACTCAAAGAACTTCAAAAACTAACCCATAATTTCTCCAAATCTAACCATCTCGGCGAAGGTGGCTTCGGAATTGTCTATAAAGGGTTCATTACTGATAAACTTAGACCTGGGTTACTGGCTCAGCCTGTTGCTATAAAAGTCTTGGATTTGGATGGATCTCAGGGTCATAGAGAATGGCTGGTAAGTAATAATTAGGAACATAATTTAATTAATTAGAGTTATAATGATTTTAATTAATTAATTAATTAATTAATTAATTGCAGGCTGAAGTGATATTTCTTGGGCAATTAAAGCATCCACATCTTGTGAATTTGATTGGGTATTGCTGTGAGGATGAGAATAGGCTTCTGGTTTATGAATATATGGAGAGAGGCAGTTTGGAGACTCAGTTGTTTAAAAGTATGAGTTTTTTTTATTTCTTTCTCGTTTCGTTCATTGGCTCTCCGAGTATTTTGTTCTGACTTCGTCGCGGGTAAATTAAATTAAATGAATGCAGGGTACTCTGCAGTGTTGCCTTGGTTAACGAGGTTAAAAATTGCATTAGGAGCAGCGAAAGGACTTACCTTTCTTCACGAGGAAGGAAAGCCAGTAATCTACCGGGATTTCAAAGCTTCCAATGTGTTATTAGATGCGGTAATTATATTGACTTGTTGTACCAATGATGTGGTGTACCGGGTATATAATAATTTAAAGTATGTTTTGTATTGTTTTTCAGGATTTTAATGCAAAACTTTCGGATTTTGGACTTGCAACAGACGGTCCTTGTGGGGATGAGTCGCACATTACAACTCGTGTTATGGGTACTGAAGGTTATGCTGCTCCTGAATACATAATGACGGGTAATTCATATTAATTTTTTCAAGTTGTCGTTCAGAACTAACAAGTTTTGAATCATTTAGGAGATAATGTGAATGGTCCAAGAACAATAGTCTTGAGTCATTATAAAAGTTTTTTTCATTAAGAATATTAATTTGTGTGTTCAAAACTAATTGTAAGTCAATTCTAATATCAAGTCTTTTCTTCAATTTTGAATGTTACATAGACTTCTTTCAAAGAGATAATCCACTTTCAAACTCTGGTATAAAAAAAAATATACTTAAAATACTTTAAAATTGATTTTTTCAACATAATATTCCTAACGTATTTCAACTAGAAATTACAAGTCAAATATAATTTGATAAAATGTCATTCATATTTTGTTAATAACAATGTGGACTAAATTGAAAAATTATCTATAATATAAAAAGTAAATTGGGGAATGATGGAGTATTCATTTTAAATATAATTACTTAAAATGGAAAGGGAAAAAAGTGGAATAAACATCTACAATGCCCGGATCAGTACTCATATCGTCCACTCAAATAATACTACATCAATCCATCTCATGATGCGACATTATCTGAGTGGAGGGATCAGTACTGATTCCGGTCCACAATAAAATTTTTCGGTATAAAGACAAGGTTATGAAGACTCAATAGATAAAATAGAACTATCAACAAAATTTTCGGTTACTAAATGTATAATTTCCATTGCTAGTTTCAATTTATTCAAAATTTGTAACAAATTTAATATTAGTTATGGAATCTCCGATAAATATATCACTTGATCCTAATAAAATCTCTAAAATTTTCCCTAATGTTTGATACATTTTCGTCTATTGATCTCCCGAATATGATGGTATACAGGACATCTAACGACACAGAGTGATGTGTACAGTTTCGGAGTAGTACTCGTGGAGCTGTTAACAGGTCGGAGATCCGTGGATAAAAACCGTCCATCAAGAGAACAAAACTTAGTAAAATGGGCAAAACCACTTCTAAAAGACCATCATAAACTTCATCAAATAATGGACCCAACACTGGAAGGTCAATACTCAGCCGAAGGAGCAAGAAAGGCTGCAACTTTGGCTTACCAATGCTTGAGCCATCACTGCAAGTCCAGACCAACCATGGCCAATGTGGTTAAGACCTTGGAATCTCTGCTGCTGTTTGATGATATTCCGGCCGGACCATTCGTTTACGTGGTTCCTGGTAGTGACCAGAAGCAAAATCACAACCGAATTGGAAAAGAGAAGGACGCGGAATTGGAAGAAATGAACCGGAACCGGAGACGAAACGGTCGGCGACAAGGGAAGAGAAAGGTATCGAGGTCTAGAGCTGTTCATTCTGATACTGCTTTGTATAAAACTTTAGGTACTGATTTGTATTCTGATATAAGGTCATCAGGTTAGCTTCAGTTCAGATGTAATGTTTTGTTTCATCAAATTTTGTATACAATTTTAATAAATGGTATTGGATTTGATATTTGGGTAAATTACACCTACGGTCTCAGAATTTTGAAAATTGAAAATTATAACTTAACTTTTATATTACTAGCATAATGATATTTAGTCGTTTGATCAAAATAATCACTCTCATTAGATAACTATTCATTGTAATTATATAAAGAAAACTATTGAAATCATATTTTAAATTTTTTTAATTATTCAACCTTTTGGTTTTGAGATATTGTTTTCAGTTAAGAAAGAGAAAAGTTTTAAAAAATTATGATTTGAAAAATAACAAATTGTAGTTTAAAAATAGTTCTAAACAACTTTAATTTTTGGATTTTTTTATTTTAAAATCGTCATTAGTCATTTTAACTTGATCAACAGTGAAAGGAGTCGTTATGTATTAACAAAGTGTAAAGCTAATGCATCAAAGTCTAGGAACCACAATGAAAGTAAAAGTAAAATTTAGGGCCATGGATATAATTTACCTCTTGATATTTTTTTCATTTGTTGCTTTTCGAAATTTCATCGTAAGCTTTTTCTATCTCATTTTTTAAAATTAAAGAGCAAAAACTAGTTCTGAAAAATGGAATAAAACGGACACTAATATTATTTTTGTGCAAATGCAACTTTATTTCGTACAAGTCTTTTTTATCAAACAATTGTGAACTTTTTTTTTTATTGAAGGCCAGTTAATGAGAAAGTGCAAAAACAGATATTCCAGGCTGGCAGCTATGTTGGCACCTCTGAAAATCACACCAAACCCGAACTATTATTAAAGAAAAAAAAAAAGTTACAAAAATCCAATTACAAAAGCTCAAAACAAAACCAAGTCAAGAGAAGTGATAAGAACCACGCATCTCAAGATCATGCAAAAAAAACCGAGCAACAAAAATCTGGCATAATATCCCACCAATGTAAACTATCCACCATACGACTAAAAGATGCAAGAGAATTAACAACCGTATTTTCTTCACGATAAATGTGAGAAATGACAAATTGCATTGAAACTTGAAAAAAAAAGATAAAAGGGTTAAATTTTAGGGTAAATTTAAAAAAAAAAAAATCTATGTGGTTTCACTTTTTTTTTTCTTTTTTTTTTTTTGCAGAAAAAAAGATTGTGGTTTTTTTCTTTCCAAATACAAATTGTGGTTTATTCCGTTACACTATTTACGGATTTGGTGAAGATGCCGATTATTTGCTGACGTAGCTGAAGGACAAATATGCGTTTTTAAAAAAATTGGGGTAAATTTTAAAAAAACCCTGTGGTTCAACTTTTTTTTTTTTGCAGAAAAAGGAGTGCGATTTTTTTCTTTTCAAATACTGGACTGTGATTTATTTCATTACACTATTTACGGATTTGGTGAAGATGTCGTTTATTTGCTGACGTGACTGAAGGGCAAATATGAGTTTTTTTAAAAAATTGACTATAAAAGGCTTTGAACAACCATGTGAGATTTGCGCTCATGTGAGATTTTATAGTCAATATTGTAGCCACAAAATAGTTATAAAGAATCCATTGGTCAATATTGTAGACCCAAAATACTTATAAACAATCCATTGGTCAATTTTTTTAAAAAACCATATTTGCCTTTCAGCCACGTCAGCAAATAAACGACATCTTCACTAAATCTGTAAATAGTGTAACAGAATAAACCACAGTCCTGTTTTTGAAAAGAAAAAAATTATAGTCATTTTTCTGCAAAAAAAAAAAAGTGAAACCACAGTTTTTTTTTGAAATTTACCCCAATTTTTTTTAAAAACCCATATTTACCCCTCAGGCAAGTCAGCAAATAAACGACATCTTCACTAAATCCGTAAATAGTGTAACGGAATATACCACAGTACTGTATTTGAAAAGAAAAAAATCACAGTCCTTTTTTTTACAAAAAAGTGAAACCACGTAGGTTTTTTTTAAAAAAAATTTACCCTAAATTTTACTCTAACATGTTCCGAAAACTGCAAATCTAGCTTTAACATTTGAAATGGTATAAATTTAATCTTAATGTTTCAACCAAAATCAATTTTGCCACTACGTTGTCAAAAAGTTTGAAAATGATAATTTGGCTGTCATTTAAAAGTCACATTGGACCTACCAAACTTATGTCTACGATATTTAGTGTGTTACTAACGCAGTTTTTAAAAACTTATTAAAATACTAACAATTAAATCTGTTACCTATAAGTTAATCACAATTTTTTTTATCAAAATATTTAAAATATTTACTGTATTATTAATATAATTATAAAAACCAATAAAAAATATATAAAACTATTTCAATTTATTGATAAAATTTTGTTTAAGAGATTATATACGATAGTCAAATAATTATAAAAAAAATTCCTTAAGGTTTTCCATTAGATAAAGATAAAATTCATTTTACTTATTAAATTTTTATAATTTCATAAATTAAAATCAAATCTATATACTTTCACAACAATATTAAAATCAAATTTAATCTTACCTCTAAAAATGATAAGGTACCAAAATAGGCCTAAGGTTTTTGGGGAAGTACCCGTTTAGGTTCAACATTCAAAATAGCACTAATATATACTTAACGTTTACAACATAATATCAATTTAGGCTTTACGTTTACAACATAACATCAATTTAGGCCTTACGTACAAAATAGCACCAATATAGGTTTAACGTTTACAAAATAATACGAATTTAAGCTTAACGTTTACA
This sequence comes from Euphorbia lathyris, assembly GCF_963576675.1. NCBI lineage: Eukaryota > Viridiplantae > Streptophyta > Magnoliopsida > Malpighiales > Euphorbiaceae > Euphorbia > Euphorbia lathyris. The sequence continues at coordinate 85,688,527 of NC_088912.1, forward strand.
AAATACATCCAATTTAAGCTAAATGTTACAATTAATCATATTATATTATATTATTTTCCTATTAACTTGATATGTTTGTTTAGTTCTATATTCTTGTTTATTATAATACAATTAATTAGTATTCTTACCTATTAAGACTTTATATTTGTTTTTCATCAAAGTTAATTTGGACAGACTTGGAACTGTGATTAAAAAAAAGACGGCAGGAATATTGTTCAATAACGAACAACAGGGATGAAGTGATTTTGAGATTAAAATTGCCATGATCTTGCTGCAGAAAAATTAAGGACTAATTTTGTGTTAATTGACAAATATATTAGAACCAAAACTGACTTTTAATGGAAGGAGTAGAGGCCGGATGAAAAACAAATAAGGTCTTAATGGACAAAATACTAATTAATTGTATTATAATAAATAAGAATATAGAACGAAATAAAAAGATAACATATCAAGTTAATAGGGAAAGAATATAATATAATATGATTAATTGTGATGTTTAGCTTAAATTGGATATATTTTGTAAACGTTAAACTTAAATTCGTATTATTTTTGGGAATATTAAGCATATATTGGTGCTATTTTGTACGTAAGGTCTAAATTGATGCTATGTTATAAACATTAAGCCTAAATTGATATTATATTGTAAACATTAAACTTATATTGGTGCTATTTTGAACATTAAACCTAAATTGGTACTTCCCCAAAAAGCTTAGAGCATCTCCAACAACCTCTTAAGTTGACTTTTAAGTTAAAATTTGAAGAGAGAGAATGAAAATTCATCTCCAACAGCCTCTTAGTGGCTCCTCAAATCACTAAGAGCTTCTTCATCCTTTCTATTAATAGAGAGCCTCTCTCCACCTCTTATTGCCTCCTAACTTCATTTTTTTATTAATAATTTATTATTAATGTGTCTCTCTCCTCACACTATTGGTAATGTAACAATAAAGAATAATTTTAATAATAAAATAATAAATAAGAAGTGAATATAAGGATCATTGTTGGAGATGATATATCTTAGTCACTCTTAAATCACTAAGAGTCAATTATTTATATTATTTTTTAGAGAGATCACTAAGAGTCTCTTGGAGATGCTCTTAGACCTTATCCCTATAGAAATGAAGATAAAACATCGTAATTAATGTTTAGAAACACATGGCAATAAAATTAGGAAAAATATATTATATCATAAATAAATCAGCTTCTCACCAACTTTGCAGCACTTTATTTTTTTTGGTAGGAAAAGTTTAGGTAAGGGTAGGTCTACCTACTCCCAAGGTCAGAACTAATCATAAACCTCGATGAGGATTTACAGTGGAATTTACAGATCACCTATTAATGAGGACTAAATTTTGATGGAGTGGGAATCGAACCTTAATGAAAACGTTTTAAAAAATGTGGATAAGCATTTAACACTAAAAAAACATAGTTAAATTATAAGTTTTTTAGCGTGATAATAATTTTTTTTTATGTAATAGTTAATGTCTTCCAAGATGAATTCCAATATATATCATTATATTTGGCTAAGTGAACTCTTAGTGAGAATATCATGTCTTAGGCTTATGCTTATAAGTGAGATATCTTCCCAAAATAAGAACAAATGATTTTATTTATTTATTTATTCCAAGTGTAAAATAAAGAATTCATTTTTCAATTCCATGTTTAATTATTTTAAACAAGTATAGGAATTTTTTAATAAATGAATTCCATATGACCAAGAGATACCTTAGAGAAGCCAATTAAATTAAAAAAAAAGTAATCATCTTCTAATTTTTTTTTATAGATTACGCGCTTAAATTGTATCCGTACATTGTGTACTCATAATCTAAATACTAATTTATGTTCCACCAAATATTATCATTTTTTTAAAACCTAAACATCATATAAAAACTGGAAATATCTAGCCAGAAAAGAGTTATATATATTATATAAACTTACACCGTCTTTAGCCAACATAATAAAATAAAATCTTAAATTAAAAAGATCATTAAAATGTTTTTATTAGTTTACAAATAACATTGTTAAAAAAATTCTTATTAAAAAATCATTACCTCTAAAAATAATCTTTTATTTTGATTTTTTTAATGGAGATAAACTGTTCATTTTTGGAAATAGTCTAGGTAATGATTTAATTATTTAACGATCTAAAGATGTTTCAGACGGCCACTAAGGTGCTAATGATGATATTTAGTTGAATTAGTATTATCCTATAATATTGATTATTAAATTTTTAAGGAAGATTAAATTAAATTTCCAAGTTGGAATTGAATATGAAATAGACCGAAATTAATGTTAAAAGGATAATTGAAATTAAAGTGGAAACGTGCCAACATTTATAAATATTAATTCAACCCATTTCTGCAGTAATTGATACTCAATGAGTTTATTTCTTTCTTTCTACAGTCAAATAAATATTCATGGTCAAATAATTCATGATAAATTAGACTGCGAATTCAATTAATTCCCTTATTTATTTAGATCAAATTTCTTGAGTTGCAAAGTTCTTAATTTTGTAATTTAAGGAATAATCTCCACCAACCCACTCAATTTACAATTTAATTGAATTCAGCCATTTCTTACTGCTCCTGTCCTGTGTTGAATCATATTTTTCAATTTTAGTATCATAGGTTATCCATACATTTATCACATTAAAGAAAAAAAATACATCCAACTATGCATAATATAGAAAACATGAAGATATTATTGGAACGTAAGCATGAGTGTTTGGTATTAGCATGTGTTATATACGCTTCAAGTTAGATGTATTTATATGTATCGGTGTATCAAAAATTAATATAAAAAAATGTTGTTGAATCTTAATTACCTTTAACCTTTTGGTTCAATTGGTTCCGTGATATTTGAGATCCCACACTGGAAGATATGAAATGAGTAAATCTATATATTTGGGAACGATATTTTGAAATACTAATAGTGTATTAGTGTCAAACCTATAAATTTACTCATTTACAAGTCTCAGAATTTCTCCTCAACGACAAAAAAAATCTGAACGATATCCGCTAAAAAAAAATACACTCTATATAACTCTAAGTAAGAGACTAAGAGTTTGAAGGCCGTATTACTTAGTCGAGCTGGGATTCGATCCTTACTTCATTTATATCTAGATATCTTGTTTGGATAGTACATATTAGATGAATTATTTTGAGTTCTATGATTTAAACCTTTTCAAAATTGAAAGATGATAATCTCAAATTTCGAAATATGAAAGAGATGCGGTCCACATAATTTATATCATGTTACACTATGTGAAAAATATTATCCTTTAATGCAGATTAAAATTTTTTCCTAAAATTCTAGCATATATGATGAGCTTGTGTTGTACTCTTTTTAAACTTAAAAGCACGTTTGCATGCAAAATGCGTCAGAGATACTCCTTCGAGCTAGCTCTGCCCTTGATTGTCTCTCATGTTTAAGAAGTGATATAATTTTCTAATTAAAGAATGTAACATGTTTAACATTACTCCCTGACCCCAATTCATTTGGAGCGTAATATTAACAGGGGATCCAATGTGAACTGTCTTTGAAACCATATAAACAAATACCTAATTCACCTAAAAGGTATCTAAAAAAAGATTATGATTGTCTCTTATATTTAAGGAGTATCCATATATAAATTTCTAATTAAATAATATAAGATATTTAACACATCATCTAATAACATACATTTTCAGTTTCAATCACTTTTCCTCACTTTCACCTCCCTTTTCACCAAGTGTCACTAACTTTCACTTCCTCACCTTTACCCATCACACCTCACACCTTTTTCACCAATCATCATTTAATTAAATAAACTTCATCCAATGGTCATCATTCTCTCTTTTCACTGACCACACGACAAGGGGCATCATCACCAAAATCAGTACATTTATCATGTTATTGTCCTTTTACCTCTTTACGCTCTTTCCTCTTTGTTAACTGTTTTTGTCCTCAATTGCATGTAACAACAAGTTGTATTTTTTGTTTCAAATCAATGAGAGAAGTGACCATTATTCTCCATTCTTTTATTCTTATGATGGTATCAGAGCAGATTTCGTATTTCTGCTGATTTTTCTCTAAAATTATTCTTTAATGTCTAATCTTACAGATAGTAGCCCATACTTTTAGCTATGAATGAAACTCCAACTTTCTCTCGCTCTCTCTCTCACTCACAAACACATGTTCTCACTGGTTCCAATTGCCACCAATGGCTGATATAGGTGAAGTTTGTTTTGATGTCTAAAAACAAATTTGGATTTGTTGATGGAACTATCCAAACACCCAATACAAAGGATCCTTTATAGTGCAATTAGAAAAGATACAACACTATGGTGGATTCATAAATCCTTCACGATGTTTCACAGCAAATAGCTCATAGTATGATTTGGATTGATAAGCCTTGTGGTATCTGGACAAATCAACACGATCGCTTTTCTAAGGGCGATTCAATACAAATCTTAGAGTTGAACAAGGAGATTTATAGTTTCAAGCAAGAGGAGCTTGGATTCACTGGATATTATACCAACCTGAAGACACTATATGATAAACTGTTGAACTTGAGGCCATTACCAAAATATAGTTGTAATCCAGCTTGCAGTTGTGGAGCTATTGCCACAATACGCTATCAGTTCGAGGCAAACCATGTAATTGCATTTCTTTAGGGCCACATAAGAAACATGTTACAAAAAACATGGTTATCCTCCAAATTACATAGGCAGATCCAGAAACAACAATAGATCAAATACCAAGGCAAATCAGGTTGCTAGTCCTAATAATTTTGAGAATGCTGACAATGATCTTGAAGACAGTAGCATGTTTTAGCAACAGTCAATCTAGATCCACTTCAGTATACACTCACCAAGGATCAATACAATCAACTAATAAACTTTCTCCCTTCAAGATCTAATCACAATAATAAGAGTGCAGTGCACAATAGTAGTGCCAATGTGATCACCAGTCATAACTACTCTGATATTACACTAAACATCAACCTTAATTACTCTTCTACATACACATGGATTATGGATACAGGTTGGCCACATAGCTAGTGATCTTAAATTTTTCAAATCCTACAAGCCAATAGAAGGCTGTAGAGTACAATTGCCAAATGGGAATTCTATCATAGTTTCCTATATTTGTATAGTCATTCTCCAGCCAAACCTTGTTCTTGATGATGTACACTATGTGCCAATATTAGCTACAATATTATATCCACTAGCAAGTTGACAGCTACAAACAAGATATGTATCATAATGACTGGTGATTGTTGTGTCATACATGATCATATAAGGAAGGAGATGATTGACTATGCTAAGGAGACATGGGGCTTGAATCACCTAGTTCAAGCATATATTCATGTTTTGACAGGTTTTACAATTTTGACATCTTCAGTTGCCAATAACTACATTTGGCACAAGAGACTAGGTCATCCATCTTCACAAAGGATGCAAAAGTTAGACAATTTTATTACAAACTTTAACTTTAAACATCCAAATCCTTGTGATGTGTGTCAATTAAACATCAAAATTTGTTCCAAGCCAAGTTTGAGGAGGGGGGGGGGGGGGGGTAATAACATACATTTTCAGTTTCAAACACTTTTCCTCACTTTCACCTCCCTTTTCACCAAGTTTCAATATTTTTTTTAATTCTGTTACACAAAACGATGCATTTTCACTTAAGTGGAACGTTGTCGTTTTGTGTAATTTGAATTAGGAAAAAAAAAATCAAAACCTAACTATAATCCTACTAACACACAAAGAAATGAGCCTTCAGTTCTCAATTTTCTCTCACTCTCACTCTCACTCCCACTCTCACTAAATCCCTCTCCCTCAATTTCGAAAACCCCAAACCTAATATGCTTCTTCTCTCTCAGTCACTGTCATCCCTCCTTCGAACAAGGACGACTTCGTATTTTCTCTCACTTCAAACCAGGAATGAATGAAGGTTGAATTGAAATCTGCTTTTTCTCGTTGCTTTTCTTATTTTCTTACTTATGAATTCCTGTTTGTTTGTTGTTAATTTTCATCTCTTTTTATTCTGATGTTTAATTCATGTTTGTTTGCTTTTAGTTTTGGTACCTCGTTGCTAATTTTTTTTTGTTCCTTTAATTTTGGTTGCTCATTTTATGTATTTTGTATGATATTTTTATGTAGTTGTAAATTGTAATTTAGCTATTTAGCAATTTTTATCCAATTTAGCATTTAACTATTTCAACTTATTTGGTGAAGATGTTGATTTTCACGGATGTTTTAATGAAAATATGGAAGCACTTGTATTGGCCCAAAATAAAATAAATTTTATTTTTTATGTATATAGAAAGCTTATGTTTAATTTAGGGTATAGTTTCTATTTTTGTCTAGAAAATAATGAAAAATACACTTGTAAACTAACCGCCAACCGATGAGAAAGTCCGGCACTACGCAGGGCGTGTCTTCCAATACGCGGGGCGTAGATCAAGCAACCAGATAAGGTCTGCTTCAGAGGCTCCAATACGCGGGACGTAACCTCAGAGACGCCACGCGTAAAACTTGGCAACAAGGCGTTTCGAGATCAGAAGCCCCAACACGCGGGGCGTCCATTCTCATACGCAGGACATACTTCCTTACGCGGGACGTAATGCCAAGTACGCCACGCGTATGCACCATCAACAAAACGCGCCAACTCTAGAAGCTGCACTACGCGGGGCATAATCAACATTACGCGAGGCGTAACCAAGAATACGCGGGGCGTATCGTCTCTTCCGGCAGCAGTTGGAAGGAGTCAACAGTAGTTTGTGGAAGTTGAGGTAGTGGGATGATGTTGCATTGGTGGTTAGTGGTAGTTGGAGGAAGTTGAGGTAGTGGGGTGATGTGGCATGGAGGTGGTTGAGTTAGTTGGTGAATAATTACCAAAATGCCACTGAATAATTACCAAAATGCCACTCTAAAATACTATAAATAGACCCCATCCCCTTCATTAAAAATCACACTCAACACACAACAAAATCCCTCTCTAAAGGTTACTCTCAATGCTCTCTTTGTAGTTCTTAGCTCTTAGCTCCTAGTTCTTCAAGTTCTTCTTTTCGTTCTTCGTTTTTCTTAGTTTTAATCCCTCATTTAGCTTCCTTTAGCTTCAATTCAAGTTCCAAAGCCTCTTTTCAAGTTTATCGACTCAAACTAGTGTTTTTAAGTCGTTACTCTGCTCAAGTTTTCAATTAGAATTTCCTTTCTAAACTAATTTTCCAGATTCGTCTATCCTTTTTTAAAGCTCAATTCTGTCCATTTAAAGTCATTTTTTGCTTTCAATCTCTTCGATAAAGTTGTTCCTAACGTTCTGAAGTTCGATCTAGTGTATTTACTTTCCCAATTCTGTGCCCAGAAACTCTATCTACGAGCTGATCTTTGCACCTCAAATCATTTTAGACATTCTGCCCAGAATTTCCCAAATTCGACTAGTTGTTTTCAAGGCTAGATTCCGTCCATTTAGAATTTTTTTTAGCCTTCGATCCCTTATAGAAAGTTGTTCCTGACTTCCCGAAGTTCAATTTACACTATTTACTTGCCCAATTCCGTGTTCTTAAGCACTCCAACTAAGCTCCCCAAAGTCAAAGTTTAAATCTGCCCCATTTGCCTACCAACGTTTTGCTATTGCCAAGATCATATACCGTACGGGCCCGACCGGTTGCAGCTCTCCAAGGACTTCCAGCCGACACCAAAATTCAACATCAATCCGAGATAGCTATTGTGGCTCCGAGTTTGTTGTTGAATTCCAATTTATTTTAATTGCATTTCAATTTCTTGTATTTGATTTGTTCTTCCATTTCAATTGAATTAGCTATATGTTTAGTATAGAAGTTCTTCAATTGTAATTCATTTCCAGTTTCATGTTTCAAACATTTATTCAATCAATAAAATACCGATTTTTCACCAAATTTCGTGTCAATTTCGCACTTTAAATTCCTTTATTTCCTCGTCTTCAATTTACCCGCATTAGCTTAAATAAAACAATTTATCTAGCAAAGTTTCTATAACGGCGCTAGAGACCCAAGAGGGACTTTTTCAATCCTTGCGTCCCTCGCCAATCGTTTCGATTAGATTTCAAGTTTTGGCGCGCATTTCCATAAACTTAACCATTTTAATTGAGAAGTAATCTTCTCTGGCACGCCCGCACCCTAACCACACGTGACAATGTTGAAATTAGCATATTCGCAAAATATCGCTAACAACTTGTTAATTAGTTAACTTATTTGGTGAAGATGTTGATTTTTTTTATGGCTGTTTGTTTTAATGAAAATGAAAAAGCACCTGTTTGTTTGTTTTGGGTATTCTAGCAAACTAGTCGAATACATGTGCGATGCACGGGATATGAAACTTTTATATAATTTAGATAAATAAATAAATTGACATATTTATTTTTAAGTAATTTTATATTATGCTATGAAATTTTTTTATATTATGTATTTTTGAAATTAATATTTTTTTTGAATGAAAGAATGAATTAATATTAATCAGAAAGAATCATTAGCCAAAAGGCTTACAATTGAACGAGGGACAATATTTGTTATGGTTGGGCACGAGGATGATAAGCCTAGTCTAGCAAGCTCGTCCGCCACACTGTTAGCTAACCTACGAACGAACCGGAACTGACATCCCGGAATAGATTGTGCTAATAGCTGACAGTCTGCAATCACCATACCTAGGCTAGATAAATCAGCATCGCTTTCGCAACATAACGCTTGTATCACAACTTGAGCATCTCCCTCAACACAAACCTCCTCCTCGCCCCTGTCTTTAAGCCAACTAAGGGCCTCCCTACACGACATAGCCTCCGCTAAAGTCGGTGGAAAAGAACCCACAATCCTGCTGAATTTTGCCGCAACTATCTCGCCTCTACTGTTGCGGATAATCGCTCCCGCACCCATCATACCTGAATTGGGGTGAACTGCGGCATCAAAATTTAATTTGATACCGGAGATAGGCGGACACCATCTTGGTAAGCAGCTGATTTGTGATTGTTCTGGGATCGGTACCTTTCCTTGCTGGGCCGATTTCCAAGATTGATAAAATTGATCCGCACGACCTGCTATGCTCCTCGGAATAAACGACTGACAGTTCCAAACCAACTGGTTTCTCCCGTACCAGAAAAACCAGAGCAGCGATGCTACTCTCCCCAATTGTTCCGCAGTACAGTTTTGGATTGTCGACATACTCCATCTATTGAAGTCTTCATGGTGTGCCTGACTGAACTAGAAGACAGATGAATATTCCCAAACTCTTTTCATCACCGGGCACTGAAGGAATAAATGAGAGATGGACTCTTCCGATTGAAGACAGAGAGGGCAGCGGGTACTGATATCAACCCGGCATTGAAACAATGAGACCTTTGTTGGGAGTATATTCCACACGACACGCCACATGAAGTTTCTAACTTTCGACGGACAGTCTGATTGCCATAGCTTACTCCACGGGGCGGAGCACACATCTTTTGGAGGACTCGGGTAGGCCTCCATCAATTTGTAGTAAGCCGTTTTAACACTGTAGATACTTAATATATATTTTTATTGATAATTCAAATTAAATTAAATTAATTTTGAAAATCATTGAATAATTTTTTTATAGAATTTTTATTAAAGGTGACTGATTTATTTATTTTTACAAAATTTAATAATTTTTACTTTTTAGTAATTTTAATATATTTTAATATTTTTTTATAACTGTAATTCTGTGAAAAAATAATAATAAAATAGGAAATTAATTGAGAAATATATTAGAATATAATGAAAAACCAAACATTGAATTAAACTACAATTAAAATTAAATATTATATTTACGATACAAACGAATTACAATCTATGTTAAAAAAATAGTGATTTTCACCTTGTCAGTGACTGACCAAGTGAATTTGGCCAGTCACCGTTAGATCCAAGCTTGTTAAAATTATGTGGTGGAGATTAAAACAATCGTATGATTTAGATTTACACTTTCTGGATCTAACGATGACTGACCAAATTCACTTGGTCAGTCACTGACCAGGTGAAAACTACTGCATCTTGATGATAATCATTTTCCTAGATGGAATTTCATGATCACCAAGTATTCGAATTCAATTATTCATTATGCTACAATAACCCAATATATCCAATTGAATCAGCTTAAAGTGATGATTTCTCATATTTCGTCCTGTAATATCTCATCAAGACATTCAATCAATTTGTTCTTCATTGTTTCACTGTATAGAATATCAGTCATGCTCGCAGATATCACTTATTTGACATCATTAATATTTTCTAATAATTATATATTTCGTAAGTAAGAAAAACAAACAAAAGAATAGAAAACAAAAATGAAAGGACAAAAAAGATAATTAGGAGATAACTATCTTCCTCTCGTTTTTTTTCAACAATAAGAGATAATGTCAAGATATAAGCATATGAAGAGGAGATTGGAAATATTTTTTGCCCATGAATTAAAAAATTCATTTTTCTTAATGAAGTATTAAGTCTATAAATTAATTTAAGTTAAATAAAATTAAATAGCAATTGTAACCACTCAGTATAAAAAAAAGTTTTGTAATTAATATGTGACATTAATTCTATTAATTTAAAAAATTAAGCTCAATATTTATGTATTTGAAGAGATTCAAATAATAATATTTTTTAATTAATATTTTCCAACAACTTGTTCATCTTAAAAAACTCTTGAAATACTAACAATTTTGTACAAACCACAATATAATGGTTAAAAACTATATAAACCAATGTTGCAAAAGCAATTATCTCAATATCCCATAATTAATCTATATTTTTAGGATTTTGAGTATCAATATTTATTTTTATTTACCTTCATGGTTCCGAATTAGAAAAATCAATTTAACTTCAATTAATGGAACATGGGTAACGACAAAAATGGAATTTCATCTCTGAAAGATGAAACTTTAACAACTATTGTTTAATAAAAATAAAACAACACAATTGAGAACAAAAATAACTACAACATATAAAAAAAATCGAATAACTACCTTGAGAAACATAAGAATTTCTTGTAATTTTTTACACTTTAGCGTTTCCCGATTTTAGTTGTCCATACATCTTCTATTTCTATCGGATTTCTTCAATTGGAGATATCAGTTTGAAAAAAAAAGACAAATAAAAAAGAAAAAATGGATAAAATAGCGAGAGGTATAGAACTTGGGTAACAGGAGAAATGGATCTGAAAGATCAAACTATAACAACTATTGTTTAATAAAAATAAAACAACAACACAATTGAGAATAAAATAACTAAAACATATGAAAAAACTCGAATAATTACCTTCAGAAATATAATACTATCTATCATGACCAATGAATATAATGATGGAATACTATATATCATACTTTATATAGAAGTTTATTTGTGACTTTTGGATTTTTTTTTTTTCATCTTCCTATAGCGCTCACTTTCTTTTATTATTTTAATTAATGGGCTAGTAATTGATTAATATATTATAAATATAAATCTGTTATTTTTAATTTTGATTTTTTTACTACGTTGACAACTCATCAAAAAAACCTCTAAAACACGTTTCCTAATTTCTCCCTGTTTCCACTATTATATATATAGTATAGATATATCAACTAGAATTTGGTATTCTGAAACAAATTACATGTTTAACTTAATTAAAAATTATATGTTATTTGATTAATTGTAAATTATAAATATATCACTGAGATGATGCATCTTTTCGTAGTTCTAACTTAATTTTCGTATTTTATTCTCCATTGCAGTAGATAAATCATAAACTCAGTTATAAAAAATGTTTTGCTAGAAAAAATACTTGCTCAAATTATTTATTTATATTGTTATTGAATTTTTGTACAATTTTTTTACACCATAAAATTTGCCCCTACTGCCTGTTAATTCCGGATCCGTCCTGTGATTATACCATATAAATAAAAAGAATAACTTACCTCCAAAATGTATTTGAATGGGAAAGACTAATTCATATATATAGTTCAAAAAATGTGATATATTTAACAAAATCTCTTGGTGATCTTAATCAATATTTAGACACAATATATTGGGTAGACTAAGTCTTTTGTTTTAATTTTTTTTTTCTTGTAAATGTAAAAAATAAAAATAAAAGTTGCATAGATGATATCATGATGAACTCCTCAATGATTACACTGTTTGACCAGGTACCCACATGTGCAGACAAGTGAAGAGACATAATTAAATAACAAATATAAATTAATTGTTTGTTTGTTGGAGCATCTCTAACAGTTTCTTAGTTTGACTCTTTAAATTAAAATTTAAGGAGTAAGAATTAAAAATCAGCTCCAACATTCTCTTAATGGCTCTTTAAATCACTAAAAGCATCCCCAACAGCCTCTTAAGTTGGCTCTTAAGTTAAAATTTGAGGAGAAAGAATGAAAATTCATCTCCAACAGTCTCTTAGTGGCTCCTCAAATCACCAAGAGCCTCTCCATCCTCTCTATTAATAGAGAGTCTCTCTCCACCTCTTAGTGTCTCCTAACTTTATTTTTTATTAATAATTTATTATTGATGTGTCACTCTCCTTCCACTATTGGTAATGTAACAATAAATAATAATCTTAATAATAAAATAATAAAATAATAAATAAGGAGTGAATATAAGGAGTATTGTTGGAGATGATAATCTAATTAGTCACTCTTAAATCACTAAGAGTCAATTATTTATATTATTTTTAGAGAGCTCACCACGAGTCTCTTGGAGATGCTCTAAAAGCCTCTCCATCCTCTCTATTAATAGAGAGTCTCTCTCCATTTCTTAGTGCCTCTTAACTTCATTTTTTTATTAATAGTTTATTATTAAAGAGTCTCTCTTTTCACTATTGATAAATATAACAATCATTAATAATTTTAATTATAAAATAATAAATAAGGAGTGAATATAAAGAGTATTGTTGGAGATGATATATCTTAGTCACTCTTAAATCAGTAAGGGAATGTTTGATTAGATAAACTTAGACCATTCTAATGAAATTGAATTATTTCCTTTATTAATATTTGGTTAAACAAATATTGCTTAGGAAAGAGAATCACATTCCCTCCCTATGACAATTATTCATTCCCTCTCATTTTCACTTCAATCAAATTTCATTCCCATTCCTAATGATTTATTGAAAAAAAAAATTAAAAGAATCATAACATATCCACGTTTTATCAACACAAACCCACCACTATTTTGCCAAACCACACGTACACAACCATTCATAATTTATAATTTATATAAAATATGAATATATTATATGCAAATGCTTTTCCTACTAATTTATAAAACGATTTTTTTTTACAGTAAAAGATAAAGTTATCATTAATAAACCTTTAATTTATTTTCCTGGATGATCTAATTTATTATTATTATTGTTTAGTTTAATTGCAGTTATAATTGTTATTATTATTATTTACTAAACTATTTTTTACAAATTTTGTACTCGATTCTAAGGAACCAAACAACTTTAAAGGGAAATACATTCCGATTCCAGATTGAACCAAACATGTTAAATAGATAATCATTCCGTTTTCGATTCCGCCACATTCCGTTTCCGTTTCCGTTTCTCATTCTGAAGTTTGAACCAAACGCACCCTAAGAGTCAATTATTTATATTATTTTTAGGGAGTGCACTAAGAGTTTCTTGGAGATGCTCTAACTTTGCCAATTTGTTACCTGCGCTTTGTATATTCTGTCTAGGGACTTTTTGTTACCTACTTTTGATGTTGCTAATTACCGTTGGAAAATGCTGCTTTATTCCTATTTTTAGAAAATGCTACTTTTCAGATATAAAAATCAAATATAGGGTTCATTTAGCTACTTGATATTTGATGTTCCTGTTTGCTGATTGTTGTTCATATTTGCTGTTGTTTTTGGAAAAGACTATTTTTCCAAAAAGCAGAGATTTTCTGCTTTTGTAAAAAAATTCAGCAGTAAAAAGCAAACATGAAAAGACTAACCAAACATCTAAAACGCTGCATTTTAAAGTGAAAAGACAAACAAAATGTGAAAAATAGGTAAATAAATACCCTCATAAGCTCCCTAACTAAATACCTGAAACCTCTTTTTTTTTTTTTAATAAACAGACAAACATGAATATTAAAAATACCAACCAAACACCCCCTAATAATATAAACCCATTATATGTATAATTTTCTATTTGAGATTTTTAAACCTTGATTGCAGGTTTATATCACTAACGGATATTCCAACATCAATTCCTTAACTTTAGGGTTTCTAGCATGAAATTTCACAATATTACTAACAATACATGAAACCATTATAATATAGGGAGATAAAGTTGACTTAACATATAAATTTGATTTCAATATATAAAATGATGCAAATTTAACTCTAACAATTTCAAACAAGATCAATTTTAGTCCTATATTACTAAAAATTTAAAAAAGACTAGTTTGAATGTTATACCTCCAAATATCAATTGTCTTAATATTTAGTGTGTTATTAATATAATTATAAAAAACCTCTTAAAATGCTAACAACTATGGTGGCGTTTGATAAAACTTAAAATTAAGTGCTGAAAAAATAAGTACTGAATTTTAAGTGCTGAATATTATAAATGCTGAAAGTATTAAATGGTATAACTGTTTGATAAATACTAAAAATAAGTACTGAATTTAAAAATATTAGTTAATAATGTTCAACTTAAAATATTAAGTTAAATATTTTGACTTATCAGAATAAGTGATTCTGTGACTTAACTGAAATATTTAAATTGTGTTATCAAACAAACTTAAACCTAATAAGCACTTACGGGGTGTTTGTTAGGAGGGATATAGGAGGTGTGATAGGAATAAAAAAAAAACACGAGATAAGTTATCCCGCGTTTGTTTGTGAGATAGAAGAGTGAGACAGATGAGGGATAAGTCTCTTATCCCTCGAATCCTATACCCAGGAGGGAGTGGTATAAAGAGGTGGGATAAGCTCCTGCGATTTTAATAGGATGGAAACGTCCATCTTATCCCTCAAATTAATGTTATGTAGTTTAAATAAGGTTAAAATAGTAAAATGTATTATTTTATCCTTATCCCTATCCCACGTACCAAACATTGAATAATAATTCTCGAATTATATTTTTATCCTTATCCCAACTATTAATCCTTGTCCATATCCCGACCTTTATTCTTATCCTTATCCCAATAGAATACCAAACGCCCCGTTAATGTATTAATTTTAAATGCTGAAACTGGTTATCAAACAAGGCATAAGTCGGCCACATATAAGTTAATCACAAAAAACTTTATCAAAATGTCTATAATACAATATCCACCATGTTACTAATACAGTTACAAATAACCAATAAAAAACGTACAAAACTGTTTTAGTTTATCGACAAACTTATTTGAAAGATCCAATGTGAAAATTAAATAATAATCAAACAAGATTTTTCAAAATTTATAGGACTAAAATTGATTATGCTTGAAAATATTAAGACTAAATTTATATCATTTCTAGAATAGAATAGAGTCAAATTTATACATTTAGAAAAATGTTACTACTAGAAAATTGTCAAACTGTGACGGAAAGTTGTGACGGAATTAATTCCGTCTCAAATCCTAGACGTATTTCCGTCACTAAATATTCCGTCAATGCTTGTGACGGAAATTTACGAAATGAAATTTTCCGTTATAAAAAACCAACGGGAGAATTCCCGCTATCATGTGTAACGGAATTCGAGACGGAAATTATTCCGTCTCAATATATTGACGTTTTTTGCGACGTTTTTATTTGTTCCGTCACAATAGAAAAATAATTTTATAATTTTGCTTTATCTTTAATAAAAGAACCTTTCAAAAAATATGTTAAATAAAACCAAAAATATATATATCTACGGTTTTATAAATAATATAATATTTTAATATCTATCATATATATTTTTTAAGGTGCAAAAATACCCCCTAATACTTACAGAAATGAGCAATTTTATCCTTAAAATCTAAAATTGTGCAATTTTACCCATAACGTTGGCACCCAAGAGCAATTTTACTTCTAAGGTTGGCTAGTCAGGACAATATTAGACATTATTCTAAAACACAAAGATTTTGTTCCTTATTCTGTACCAGTTACACGTAAGTTGATTCTAAAAAAAGATTTAATATTTTTTGTGATTAAATAAATATTTGAATTTTTTTGTCCAACTCATTCAAAATGCAGTATATTTTTAAATTTAAAAAAAAAAAAATTAAAGTTCAACCATATGTTTGTGGTCTGTTACTAATGAGTTATAAAATGACGCACATGTGAAGTGTAGATGATAAGATTCATGACCGAGATTGACGAATAATTTCTCCAATTAACCCAACTTGTCAACATTAAGGGAAATTGCACTTGGCTGCCAACATTAAGAGTAAAATTGCATAATTTTAAACGTTAGAGGTAAAATTGTTCCTAAGGGTAAACGTTGAAGGTATTTTTGCATTTTATCTGTCTTTAAACAAAATATATACTCCTGGAACCAATTTGAATTAGATATCAATCCATTTATTTACACATTTGACCTTATTTTTTTGGTTTTTCCAAACACGTCACTTAAACCACGTCGTTTACAAGGAAGAAGGGATAAACGATGTGTTTTCATGCCGCCGACTCCACGTTCTACCTCTCTGGTGAGTTTCTTACTCCCTCTTTCCTTTACTTTCTCCATTTTTCCCGGTTCCATGATCTCCATTTTCGTTGGGGGTTTGAGACCTGCTATTCCATTTTCTGCGTGTCTGGTGGTTCCTTCTATTTCACCCTTTACTGATTCTTTATTTATTCTACTTTTTGTTCTTGCTAATTTAGTGATTCATGTGGTCAATAATTTCAGAGTTGCTTTTTTTCCTTTTTTTGTGAATCTTTTGAATCCATGTCTTCTCACGCTGTTGATGAACTCCTCTCAATTTCTCAATCTATAATTTAGCTCCTTAGTTGTGTCTCTGTGCTTAATAACTTTAGTTGGGGATAATATTTCATCATATAGCAGCAAAACATTAGCTTTTACTAATGTGGGTTTTCTTGAGCAGTATTTGGCTAAAATTGTAATGTTGGATATCTTATTCATTTTGATGTCAATCTATGCATACATATTAAATTGATTTGTTCTTAAGTCTTAATTCTTTAGTTTTACAAGGTATCCTCAACCCCTGACCATTTTCTATTGTAAATTATTAATTTTATTACCCAAAATATTAATTACAAAAAGTTTTGCACTAATCCTTCTGCTAAATGAATTAAGCATTTGGTTCAAACTTTGGGTTCAATTGAAAACTGCACATTTATATTAAGAACTAGCTTTCAGGAAAACAATAATTATATTTGTATGGTTCCCTCATTTTTTTCATATTTCAACAAATCACATAATTCTAACTTCCTCAAATTTTTCCTATTTTTTATGTTGCATATTAATTTAATACTATCACAAACAAGTGTGTATCTGCCTGTGATGACTTTTTTGCATTTTTTCTTGTCTAACAGCTTGTATGCTCCAAATCCGAAACTTAGAGAAACAAGTGTGCCAATTGAAAAATCCTACCTGCTCGAAGCAATTATGGAAGATTGCAAAGACTACTTCACTGAAACCAATAAACGAGTGTCCTTTGAGTATGCAGTTTTAGGTACAATTGTTACATTTCAATGCAATTTTCTCCCCCGATCCCCATTGTATACTTGAGGTTTTAAAACATAATGTTAATCTCAAAGACATTATTCTTAAAACAAATTTGTCTTTTGTCTCCGCAGCTGGGGTGAATGATAGAAAATTGAACTTGTTGACCTGCTTCATGAGTGGGGATGTGGCTCTCATGTGAATTTAATCCCTAGTCTTATCAATATCATGTCTCATGTACTTCATTTTCAAATCTTTTTTTTGGAAGGGGGAACCTAGAACATCCAGCGATATTTGTTTTGTTTTTCGCTATAGAATTAGGTGGATTTAACAGAAAATTTTGATGATCTATGATTAGTTTTGTATATTGTATCCAAATCAACCAAGAACTTTTGGTTTTATAGATTCGTTTTGAAGATTAAAAGCCACTTGAGGGACTTCTTTTCTGGTAGTTGGCTAATTAATGTAGATGTGTATTTTTGTGTTCAGGTGGATAACAAAAACTCCTCAGCAGTGGCCATGCTGGCTAGAACTGATGGTATATGCAAGGAACACTCTCTGTTCTCTATGCTCTTTTGCAGATCTAGGAATCTAGACGACTGATGGATGCATGAGTTTTTCCTTGTCATTAGATGTGAATTTTTTTATATTCCATCCTTTAATTTGAAGAACCAACATGATAAGAGTGGCAGATTCTGTGGCAATCTGGTGGTGTCAAAGCATCATGATGCATAAATTGGAGACCAAGGATTTGTTGATGCAGGATCTATCCATGCTTATTCATTTTATTGTTTTCATGTGTCCTAGCATGCCATTCTTATACAAGAATATAAAAGATGCATTGATGAATTAAGCGTATTTTGTACTTGTTTTTGCAGTTATATTTTTTGTTCATTTTTTATATGTTTTATACACCTGAATTTTTATTTTGGATTCATAACTGTTCCATTGATTCTTTCCTTCAGAAATCTGCTCCCAAGCCAGTGCTACCTCTTTAAAATTATCCATCTTCAGCTCCTTGTGTAGGTTCTAGTGTAGCACCACTATATAGATCCTCACGTTTCAATGGATCTTCAATTCGTCCATTTGAGGTGCCATTTTCTGGTGGGTTATCTTATTTCTATAACTACAACAGCTGCTTTCTGCAAGCACCTTATAGGCCGCTATACATATCTGGACCACCTCCTTATTCTGGTGGCTCTGTGGTTAGAAATGGTTCGTTCTTGGATCTTACTTTCCTTTTATGTTTATCTCTCAATTTTTTTCTTAATGATGATTGATTTTGTAATATCTTAAATCTTTCTGCCCTACTTCATATATCAGGTGATACGATCTCCACCTTTCCCAATCATTGTTTTGTTAACTGTGCAATATGCATGATCTTATGTTTAAGTCTCTGTTTGTATTTTATATGATATACTTTGAACAATTGGGTTCTTTGGTTCTTATTATGAATTTACCCTTCTTTGTCAGGTGGGATGTATGGTATGCCCCCTTGATGGACCGGTATGGATTGGCTATGCCAATGGCCCCTGCTGTCATGGTATGTTAAGTACAACATTCTTATTTGGAATTTAGAAAATATAGTTCAATTTAGTGTTTTAGCATATTATATATAGGAACATGTTGTAACTTGATTATGGTCACTTAATTTTTGTGACCAGTGTTGTACCTCGCCATTATATTTTCTCAGTTGCAGGGCTTTAAACATTTTGTGTTGGTTTATTCTTCAAATACAAAGTTAAATAAATTCACATTCTACCGAAGTTTGGTGTTTTTCTCTTATCCGTAGTTTACATTATATTATATTGTAACAAATTCATTAAAAATAATAAAGTTAACCTATAATTCAACAAGACTAATGTTAGATATCTTGAGTTGCAGCTTTAAAATTATGTCTAATTCTATGATACTTGCTTGGTTTGAAAATAAACTCACCATGTTCCGTTTTCATGGCTTTTAATTCACTTATTTATTCCCTTCCTCTTTAGGTCTTCCGCTTTGCAACTAGACGCTATTCGTACTATATCATGACAGCATGGACATAATTATATAATCTTAAATTTTTGGATTTATTAATATATTTTAGTTTAAATTATATTGATTTTTAGTATATATCTATTATATATATATATGAATTATGAAATCAATTTCATTTAAATGTATTATTTAGTATTAAAAAAACATAAACATTATATTGAGACGGAATTCCGTCAGCAATTTCTATTTCTGACGGATTAAAGATTCTTTACGTTTAGTTCTTTGTAATCCGTCGGAATTTTGTGACGGAAAAACGTCATTGAATAGCGTAAGGATGTCTTAACGTTTATTTTCGTCTCAAATTCCGTCTCCACTGCTGATGGAATTCCGTCACCAGTCCGTCAGAACATTCCGTAAACGTAAGTGAAATCTGCATCGACTGATATAACCACGGGTTTCGTTTCGTCTTAAATTTCGTCACTAAAACGATTTAGTTACGGAATCATGCGATTTATGACGGATTTTTCCGTCACAATTCAACAATTTTCTAGTAGTGTGTGAAGATAAAATTTGGTTCTTATTCCTTAAATTATCAAGCTTGATTAAGTAATAAATATTAGGATTGATTACCACAATAATATATGCTCCGATTCTTATTAAAACAACAACCAAGACAAATACAAATAGGCATCCTTAACTTTTATAATAGGCTTAAAACATCATTTGCCCCCTGAACTTGTCTAAAAAGGTTGATTGGCCCCCTAAACTTTCAAAGTAATCCGATAGCCCACCAAACTTGCATAAAATATTTAGTTAGTACCTTGAACTTGCGTAAAATGTAATCAATTGATCACTCGGTCGTGAAAAAGTAAGTTAAATTCGGAAGATGTATTCCACGCATCTTAGAATGTAATTACATAATTTAAAAATAGATTAAAAAAGAAGTTATTGCTTCCTCAACTATACAACTTGTCGTCTCTAATATTAGAACCATATACCCTGATTTTAGTTGTTTTACTTTTTCTAAGACTCGTGCAATACATCTTCCGCATTTAACTTACTTTTTCGCGATCGAGTGATCAATTGATTACATTTTATTCATGTTCAGGGGGCTAACTGAACATTTTATGCAAGTTGAGGGAGCTATCAGAACACTTTGAAAGTTCAAAGGGCCAATCAACTTTTTTGGACAAATTCAGGAGTAAATGATATAAAGCTTTTATAATATTTTCAAGTTTTATGCATTAACATATAAAAAACATTTTGGATGTTTTCAATGTTAATAAATATTGTATTTGGGTAATAGTAATTTAAGGTCTCTAATATGGTAGGAACTGTGCAATTTGGAATGATAATACTGTTGTTGCAGAAAATATCATGAAATTATGTGTTTCAGTCTTAAAGAATTGGTAGGATGCTTAGGCGAGTTTAAAGATAGTTAGTTTGGAAACTTTTGGGTTGTAGACATGATGGTGTTCCCGCCAAATATGTTAAAAGTGAATGTAAATGCATCAATTGTTCCTAGAGAGGGATCAGGGCAATGCTATGCGATTCCTATAATAATTTCTGTAGTACTTCAACGTGTAGGAAATCTGAGTATTTTTTAAGGGAGGGTGAAACTATTAATATTCGTAAGGCACACAGTTGGTTAAAAGGAATGAGCTGGATGAGATTAGAGTGAAGTTTGATGCATTAGTTATGATTGATCACCTCCAGCAGTCTAGCTTCCGCTTGGCATATGGATTATTGTTGACAAGTGTAGGGCTTTTCGTGGTTCTTTTAATGATGTAACTATCAATTTTATAGGTCGTTATGCAAATGGTATAACTCATATGTTAGCTCGAGCAAAGATTTCTTTATTAAAATTCTCGGAATAAATTACCATTCCTTTAAATTTTATTGTTCATTCTTTGTATCCAAATTTTTATTGATGAATTTGTTATTTGTTAAAAAAAAGCACATATATTAAGTTCTGTAAACACTTAACTCGGTTAAAAGTATACCCTCTTCTATTTGGATTTGTTATAGATAAATTCCTTATCTATTACATATTAGATATATAAAATTCTGATTTTAAAACTTAAAAAATACAAGTTTTAGATGTTTCCAAATGCACATCATTCATTTATTAAATCTTTATTAATAGTCCATCCATGATCACTATAAAAAAAAATGTATTTTAGTAAAGGAAATCTAATCAATTAGTCAATACATTCTTGGATTATCAAAGAATCATACAACACATCCAATTTGCAATATATATACTTTATCTAATTGTTCGGTTCGAGACTTGTTGAATATTATTTAGACCGATTACTTTTCAATTAAAGTTTTTTTTACGTAAATTAGAATTTAAATTTGAGATCTCTAATTTAATAAATTTGAAACTTTTAAACACCCAAATCAACTTTTATTAATCAATTTGCAATATTAATATAGTTGAGTAGTATATATTTAATAGAAAACCTCAATGTGGCAACTTTCTATTATAAAAGTCAAAAGATACAGTAGCAAAACTTCTCCTTTAATTTTGAAGTATCAAATCTTTATTTATTTATTTTTAACAGTTTAAGATTGACAATGTATCTTTTAAATAACTCCGCCTGTGAGGGTCACTTGGTGGCCTTTACAGCCGGTCCCAAGTCCGGACAAAGGAGGAGGGTTGCGGTAGGTTTGTGGCGGCCATCGTAAAACTTAGCCACATCTTATGACA
Source organism: Euphorbia lathyris (assembly GCF_963576675.1). NCBI lineage: Eukaryota > Viridiplantae > Streptophyta > Magnoliopsida > Malpighiales > Euphorbiaceae > Euphorbia > Euphorbia lathyris. The sequence continues at coordinate 85,710,805 of NC_088912.1, forward strand.
TGAACCATACTATAAATATCGTTGGGGCGTTCCCTACTCAGCGACGCGCTGCACTTCCTAGATCCAGGTGTAGTGATAAATGTGCAAGGGTTGCTAGGTCGTCGCCCCGAAGCGGCGCGCCACCCCAGGACCCGGGGGTGGTGTCAAATATGCAAGGGTTGCGGGTAAATAAGCTAGTCCACGGTAATGGTGGGGGTAGGGGTAGGGGTAAGGGTAGTAGGTTACGCTTTGGGACATGGAACATAGGATCTTTGACATGAAGATTAGCTGAAATTGTGGATGTTATGAAGAGGAGGAGAATAAATATAATGTGTCTACAAGAAACCAAGTGGGTTGGAGCCAAGGCTAGAGAAATAGCTCCTTGTGGTTATAAGCTTTGGTACTCAGGAAAGGATAAGGGTAGAAATTGAGTAGGTATTCTTATTGATAGGGAGTATATTGATGATGTAGTAGCGGTATCTAGGAAGAGCGATAGAATTATGAGTGTTAAGCTAGTGATAGGGGATGAGGTTGTGAATGTCATTAGTGCATATGCGCCACAAATAGGATTAGATGTCTCCATAAGACAAGCTTTTTGGGAGGACTTAGAGGAAGTGGTGCAACAGGTTCCTAGGGATGAAAAAATGGTACTGGGGGTGATCTCAATGGACACGTGGGCTCTAGGCGATTTGGGTTTGAGAGTGTTCATGGAGGGTATGGTTTTGGAGATAAGAATGAAGCAGGAAATGATATTTTGGAATTCGCATCAGCCTATGACTTGAGTATCATGAACACATAGTTTATGAAGAGAACATCCCACTTAGTGACTTATCAGAGTGGCGGTAATGCGAGCCAAATTGACTTCTTCTTAGGAAGGAGTGCTTGGAGAAAGAGTTATATTGATTGTAAGGTGATCCCTGGTGAGAGTACGACAACCCAACATAGAGTAGTGGTGCTTGATTTTCGAAGTAGGAAATGTATAAGAAAACAAACACCACAAGTAGAGACTAAGATTAAGTGGTGGAAATTGCAAGGGGAGAATCAACAAAAATTTGTGGATGAGATGCCCAAAAAAGATGTTTGGACTTGTAATATGGATTTAGATTTAGATTCGATATGGACTAAGATGGAGCATAGTATAAGGGAAGTAGCGAAGGAAGTTCTAGGGGAATCTAAAGGTAGCATGCCACCGGGTAAGGACACATCTTGGTGGATAGAAGAAGTACGACAAGAAGTAAAGAGTAAGCGAGAATCCTATAAAATATTGGGGAAATGTAGGAGTGACGAGAACTACGAAAAATACAAAGAGGCTAAAAGGGAAGTAAAGAAGGTCATACGAGATGCTAGAGCAAAGGTGAATCGGGATCTGTATACAAGATTGGATACGAAAGAAGGGGAAAGAGACATATATAGAATTGCTCGGATGAGAGATAGGAAGACGCGAGATCTTGGAAAAGTTAAATGTGTGAAGGATGTGGACCAGAAAGTCCTAGTTGGAGATAAGGATATCAAGGAAAGATGGAGGTCCTATTTTGATGACTTATTTAATGGAGATCGCACACAAGATGTTGGAGATATAAGTATCCATCACGATATGATAAATAATGAATGCCTGCGGAGAATTCAAAAGGGAGAAGTTAAAATGACATTAAGTAAGATGAAGTTGAAGAAAGCAGTAGGACCTGATGGCATCCCTATTGAGATTTGGAGATGTTTGGGAGAAAGATGAATCGAATGGTTGACGACGTTCTTCAACAAAATTTGGAGAAACAATAAGATGCCATCAGAATGGAGGAAAAGTATCTTAATCCCTTTGTATAAGAACAAAGGCGATGTCCAAGATCGTGCCAACTATCGGGGAATCAAATTAATGAGTCACACTATGAAACTTTGGGAGCGAGTGATCGAACAAAGGCTAAGGAGGACGGTGAAGATCTCAGAAAACCAGTTTGGCTTTATGCCAGGAAGATCAACTATGGAAGCCATCCACCTAATGAGACAATTAATGGAGCACCATCAAAATAAGAAGAAAGACTTGCATATGGTTTTCATTGACTTGGAGAAAGCATATGATAAGGTACCAATGGAAGTACTTTGGTGGGCCTTGATAAGGAAAGGCATTTCGCGAAAATATATTGACATCATAAAGGACATGTATGAGGGAGCATGCACGAGTGTACGTACTAGTGTTGGGAAGACTGAAGAGTTTCCTATTACGATTGGAGTGCATCAAGGTTCCGCACTAAGCCGATTTCTTTTTGCCATCGTTATGGATGAACTAACAAGTTCACTTCAAGATGGTATACCATGGTGCATGCTAGGGCTGGGCACAGTTCGGTCCAAGTCGGGGATTCATGAATCTCCAGTATTGGATTGAAATTCGGAGATTAATAAAAGGAAATCTCCAGGATTGGATTGAAAGAATAAATCTCCAGAATTGAATTGCCCCATAATTTCAGTCCAGTCCAGTTCGGGGATTCGGAGATTCGGTTCCGGTCCAATCCAATATAATTTTTCGGTGATTCGGATAAATATCTAATAATTTAAGTCCTAAAAAATAAATTAAAAATTTAATTTACAAGATAATAAAATATAAAATTTTATTATCTTACATAATTTAAAATAAATTATATTTTTTAGGAAGTAAACAACATTCATTAAAGGTTACAGTAGACAACAAAGCAAAAAAACCCACAAAATCAAAGTATTAAAAGTTACGGTAGACAACAAGGCTAAAAAAACTCACAAAATCAAAGTTACAAAATAACAAATCTATAAAAACAAACAACCTTTAATTCAAAAAAGACAACACTTCATTAGCAAAATCTCTATAATCATCATTCCAATTTATAATTGAATATTCTTAACACAACAAGTTCCTTGTTTGCCAAAGCAAAGACAGTAAAAGTCAAAAATCAACCTAAACATATAAAATTTACCATATTAGTGAATCAACAAATGTTAAATTAATTAGTTTTCACTTCAATAAAATTAATCAACACACTAGCAAAAAGTAAAAGGAAAAAAATATGCTTACCAAAGTGCATTTGATTCGGTTAAAAAAAAACCTTAGATATCCAATTGAAATATGGATAAAAGAGATGATGCAATTTCAGGATCAGAACTAATTTCTACAAATTAAATAACATTTATATAGTTAGTATTCATAAACATTTAATTAAAATAAAACTATGAAATATAATTGCTAAGTAAATATTACCTTCTTCAATAGCTTCAAGATCTTCAACTTCTTCTTCATTCTTGAAAGCTTGAGTTGAAGTTTTCAACAAATCTTGACAACAAATCAAAACCGCAGATGTAGCAGGAGTTAAAGAACTCCTAAATTGATTCAAAGTTCTACCACTTGTGCTAAACGTAGATTTAGAAGCCACAGTTGAGCATTGAATTGCAAAAACATTTTTTACAATTTTGGATAATCAGGATATCGCATAGCATTAACCTTCCACCACAATAGAAGGTCAAACTCAATTACATATTTTTCAGGTGCCTCATTGACATATCTTTCCCATTCTCCCTCAATTGACATATCTTTATCAATATTCAAAAAATAATTATCAATCTCATCATCCTCTTCATCCAAACTAGAAGAATGTGCTCCAAGATTCACATTTTCTTGCACATTTTGCACTATATACCCAGCTAACAATGCAATAATAATCTTTGTGAATTGTGCCACCAACTCATTAGCATCGTTCTCACTGTAAAATTCAGTGTACTTAGCCATCAAGTACTTAATTTTATACCTTAGGTCAAAAAGCATCACATTCATTGTGTCAATAGAACTCCAATACTTATCAAATTTTTTCCTCATTTGAGTTCCCATGTATTTTAAGGAAGGATTTTTACTGTTTTGACATAATGTAATATCCTTGAGAATTTTCATTACCTCAGGAAAATAAAGGCTAGAGGTAGGATATGATGAACCTGAGAATTTTCATTACATCATTTGCTGAAGCATTGTCAACAGTAATGCACATGACCCTAGTCAACCCCCACTCATCCATGCAAGAACTAATAGAATTAGCAAGATGAACCCCTTTATGACTCTCTATCACACAAAAATTCAGAATTTTCTTTTGTATACACCAATCACTATCAACAAAGTGAGCAGTTAAACACATATATGACAAATTTTGAATACTTGTCCAAGTATCTGTAGTGAATGACACTCTTTGACATTGAGAATTGATTAAAGCTTTCAATTTCATTTTTTCTGTGTTGAACAAAGCAAAACAATCCCTAGTAATAGTTCTCCTAGAAACAGAGAGAATGGGTAAAAGAAGCACGAGATTCTATTTTGTAAAATGTTTAAAAATTTTAATATTTAAAACTTCTAATATTTGTTACTTAATTAAATGGTTAACAAGAAGTAGAATTGGTTTGGATGGTTAAGGCGATTAACAATGTTCCATTTGGTTAGATGTTTGATTCTCCATGTCTATATTTTAGGTAAATATTTTTTATTTCATTTTATAAACGGGAATTAATCGGGATTATGACTATATAATAATGTTATACCTTATTAATAAATTATAAATTTATATTATTGTAATTAGTTTACCAAACCTTACAAAATATATAACTATATACTATATAATATTTCTCTTTATATAAAGTTAATGTGTGAAATATAAATTTATTATTGTTAAACTTTCGGTTATTTCAGTTCGGTCCAATCCAATCCAATCCGGTTATCGGTCCGGTTCTGGATAAATTTCGGTCCAGTTCCTTGACAAAAAGTCAACGGTCCAATCCAGTTCGGTTCTTCAAAAAAAGTCAACGGTCCGGTCCAATTCCGGAGTTTTTTCCTCGGATATTCGGTCCGGTCCAGTATCTCCAGGATCCACGCCCAGCCCTAGTGCATGCTGCTTGCAGATGATATTGTGTTGGTTGATGAGACGAAAGAATGAGTGGAGATGAAGTTGGAACTATGGAGACAAACTCTAGAATCTAGAGGCTTTAAGTTGAGCCGAAGTAAGATAGAATATTTGGAGTGTAAGTTTCACGGCCATAGGAGTAGGGAGGCATGGACAATCTGTTGGTCCCTTGTAAGGTTGCAAGTATAGTTGCAAGGGGGGGTTAGGAACTATTTAAACTTTTTCGCAATTAGGGCAGACTTTTTTTTCTAAGGAAGAAGGTTTTAACAGCGGCGCTGAGTAAACAGCAAGATACTGGCTTAGTCAACTGGTGACTAGGTCAGTTTCTTAGCTTGAGTCAGGAGAAAGCACTTAGAGTCTATTCCTGAGCTCAGATGTTCAACGCGCACAACTCAGCTTGACCTCTTTACTTGGTCAGTTTTTGGTTATTTCAAGCAAGCAATATATATAAGGAGTTAAAGGTAAGAAATACTTTACTCAGCAGATTTATCCAGGTTCGGCTTCTTCTAAGCCTACGTCCTGTCCCCGGAACACGTTCCGAGATTTCGAATCCTCTACTAAGCTCTTTAAAGGTAGAGCCTCAAACCTTTTACAATCTTAGCAACTGAGTATAACAAGAGTACCTTCCTCTATACCTCTACTCAATCCTAATCTCTCGCTGAGTACTATAACCGAGTACTCAGCCTCTCCTTTCTATCTCTAGAAATGATAAGTGTTTTGTCCTATACAATAATTTGCTAAGACACTTTAGACGATTGAAATAATCACTCTAGACTTTTACACAAATGTATGAATTGTAGTGTAAGATTTGCTTTGCTTCTTTGCTTGCAGAACTTGTGTAGGAATTTGGTCAGCGTAATGGCTTGATCAAGTTCTGTGTTGAATGAAGCTTCTGATGGCACTATTTATAGAGACGTATGGGCATCGATCATTTCGAATTTCGAAATAACCGTTGGAGGGAAACGGCTTCCTGTCGTTGTCATCCTGACTTGCTCAGAGCTCTCGGCCAATCAGATTCGTGTATCTTCTGTCCTCGGTCAGCTCAGCAGACTGTCTCTCCTTTTATGGTAAAGTCAACTAGACAGCATACTGTGTCGTCTGAACTTTACCCAAAGTAGAAATACTTTGTCTGGAAGTTTTCATTAGCCAGCTGCTGTCTTGTACGTTTTTCGAATCTACTCAGCAGCTTCATCTTGAAGTTGTTCCCGAAGGTCTTCTAGATCCTTCTTTTGCTGAGTTGCGTTTTCTCCAAAGCGACAACGTTTTAACAAACGCGGGCCGAGTTGTACTGAGTTGTTTGACTTGGGCCTTGACTTCCGTATTGGGCTCGGGCCTTTTAATTCTTGTGTCTTATAAATAATTTTTAACTCAACATTGAACAAACACATTAGTAGAATAAATCAAAGCATTTAAACTTAGTGTGTTTAGAATATGTATTTCAATTATACTTAAACAATTTTGTCAAATCAAAATTATGTGGAAAGGTGTTTCAACAAAGTCCCCCATTTTGATGTTGGCAAAACTATTCAGCGAGGAACTCAGTATGAGCTCCCCCATGATAGTTGACCTAGTATAATTTAGCAAACTCCCCCGTAAGGGTTGAGCTACTGACTTAGTTTTACTTTAAAACATTTAAGGGTTTAATCGAGTAAGTCTAAGGTCAGTTTTCAGATATAGGTCAGCTAATTCAACATATTCTATTTACTCAGTATTAAGCGGAAGGTTTAATCATATAGAGTGCGCTGAGTAATTTGTTGTTCAACGAGTTCTTAACAGACAATGTTTTATAAACACATAGGTCAATGTCAAACATGTTATCAGCATTTGATTCAGTCAATAAGATTTATAAGTATAAAACATAGCTGATTTAATTGAAGATACGTAATGACTCAGTACACAGTAACATATATCATAAGTCAGGAATATAGTTAAAGATGCAGATATGATATATTGATAGTAGTCAATGTTTACACAGCAAAATTTATAGATAAGGCATATAGATTACATCTGACTTAGTTTAAACTGAGCTAGCCTATCTATTTCTTTTTCTTGTGTTGCGACTGACTTCACTCATGCTGAGCTCTAGCTGCTTGTTCTTTCTCCCCCGGTTTATCAGCATCAGGAGGAGGAAGTCTGAAGGCATCAGTTAAGGCATCTCGAGTCAGTTCTTGGGACAGCTCCTTAAGTTTCTCAGCGCTTTCATTGACGCCGTCAAAAATTGCAACTCCATCAGTTGATACCTCTTCGGGTATGTTGAGTTCAGCAGCACTGAGCATGTTTACGCTAAACACTTAAGCTTTGCCTTGCCAGATGAGAGCTTCAGTAAGACCAGCAAAGATTTGGTGAAAGGTCTTTAAAAGGGCTATGTCGTAATATTGACGTTGAATATTGTTATGACGAATGTGGTTGAAGGTTTGTTGTATGATAGACTGCATCTCATTCTGTTTCATTGCGTCAGTATCCATTTCTTGCTTATTCAGATTCAGCAAGCGAATAGCCTCACCAATTTGCTCTACTGAGCACTGATTGTAAGAAATCATTTGCTCGTTGGTCTTGAGTTGCTCGGTGTGTAGCTGAGCAAAGAGCATCTTGACTTCAGACGAAGTGGCATAGTCGGTGTTCACAGCTGACAATTTCTGAACTTGTTGTTGTAAAGAGTTCAAGTGTTGCACAGTTGTCAGCTGGATCTCAGCCAGCTTGGCGATTGAATACTGCTTAGCTTGCTGTGCTTGAAAAGAGATGATGACGTTCAGCAAGTCCTTGAGTCCCTTAACTTCGTTGAGAAGCTGAGTGACCTGGGAGAGCTGAGTAGTCTCAATAGATGAAGACCCAACAGGAGGAGGAGTGGAATGTTGAAGGTCTCTGATCAACGCTTGAACTGAGTCAATGAGCTTTTTACCGGACTCAGTGGCATTCACATAACTTTGAGAGCCTTCAGGGACATCAGTGTGACCGGAAGGAAGAGGAGTGAAAGGAGTGACCTGGTCAGTGACTGGAAGTGTTGTACCAATCTGCACTTGAGTTTCTGGGATAGTTGATTGATCGGCAGGGATGGTAATAGGAGAAGTAGTAATCCGAATACTGTCTGTGCTGACGGGGGCAAAAGTGTTTGGAGTCAGCACCATGCTTGAAGAAATAGCATGCAAAGTAATCGGCTCAACCTGACAGGTTGAGGTGGCGGAAGCATTTTGGTCGGCATGTTCCTGTTGAGAAGAAACAGAGGCTTGCTTTTCTAATGGCGCCGATGTTGTGGAAGTTGATTTGCGTTTGAAAAATTTCAGCTTTACTGAGGAGGGGTCCTTGGTTGTCTTTGAAATGACAAAGTCAGGAAGAGTTGGTGGTGGCACAAAATCTTCACTGACAGGATTCTCACTGGCCTTAACCAACTTTTTTCTTCTACGAGGTGGAGTGACAGTTTGAGTAGGATCTCCTGAGTGAGAAGGAGAAGATTCGTGTTGCTCATCAGCAGGTTGGTCAGTTTGCACTTGGACTTGATCAACATTGTGTTGGTCAAGTACTTGCTCATATCCAGCAGCAAACCCAGCATTGGCCTGCTCAGTTTCATGCTCACTGGCTGTCTTTTCAGAGTCCCCAGCGTCATCCTGACCGCTGGCCTCTTCTTCTTCTTCCTCTGTACTGTCACCATCAAGTCCTTCCTCAACTTGTGAGATGAAGTGATCATCCAGTTGTACCTCATGTTCTTCGGACCCAGATATTGTACCTTGACACTGGGTGAAGTGAGAGTCACCCAGTACAACGAAGTCAGTAGGTATGGCGTTGAGGGGAGTCAGTGTAGAAGGTTTCTGCTTTTTCTGAGGTTGCTCAGCAGTTTCCTCAGTTCCAGGCTCACCTTGCCTACTTCGTTTCTCAGCTGACTTACCAGATGACTTCTGTCTTTTCGCTGGAGACTCAACATTTTTGGAAGGAGTCTCAGCAGTTTTTCTTTTGTGAGAAGCTGGGGCCTTAGTCCTTCTCCCTTTCTTTGGCTCAGTGGTTCCCTCAGCTTGTCCAGCAGCAGCAGCAGCTTTTCCTTTCTTCAAAGGCTGTCCAAATTTTAATGCTCTCAGCGAGGCAGCTGTTATCTCAGATCCTCGAGTCTTCTCCTCACCTTCGAAATCAACTTTATGGTCAATGAGGATTCTTGTGATGATTGACCCTAGCCTCAGCGTACCAGAGCGTCGAAGGAAACCAGCAACAAGAAAGACTGGCATATTGATGGGGGTGTACGTCAGCATCTGCCATATAAAGCATTGCTCGAAGTTAGTTGCTGATGTAGTGCAGTTGATCTTTGGGTAGATGAAGTAGGTCAGCAAGTAATGAGCCATCTTCTGGTGCTGACCCATTGATGAAGCTGAGACTTCTCCTGAGTGGCCCTCAGGTTTGCAGAAGTTGTGAGCATACCCAGTGCCATCCTGATCTCTAGATCTCCTCAGCCTTGCTCCCTCAGTTTTTAATTTGAGCAGATTGCCTAAGTAGAGAGGGTTGATGAAGATGGTTTTCTCTTTTACCACTGTACATAGATAGTCAGTGTTGTCATTTGCAATGCGGAGGTTGTGTTAAAATTCCCTCACAAGGTCAGGGTAAGTATGATCCCTAACTGAAAATAGCCCATTCCATCCATTCTGTGAAATCCACTCGCAGAACGGTTGTTCATTTTGCACGAAGTTTTCAGATACCCATCTTGACAGCTCAACCTTCCATTCACGGACGTTTTCAAAAACCTTTGAGTAGGTCCTGACTTTTACAGGTTTTTCCTGACCAGCTTTTCCTTTGCTGGGTGTTAGAGGATTCCCTGTAGGTTCATCGGAGCTGGACTTTTGGTGGCCGGCACCGAAGATGTTGTAGGAAACCTTAGTCATAGTTTTAGGATGGGAAAGCTTAGATGGATTTTTAGAGAGAAGGAATTTCTTTGCTTGAGAGTTCGATAAGCGTAAAGAATAAAAATGGGGAAATACCCATTATTTATAGAGGTGATGTGTGGTGTGGATCTAATCGAATCCATGTGTCAGTTTTGCCTTGGGATTTTGAACCGACAAAGATCCTGGCATTTATGACACATACGGCGTATACGTCATCCTAGGGCTATACGCATGCTATTGCATTTATTCTAACGGATCTAACACTCAGCGTTTAGAATACTAAGCGTTTGATATTCTGAGTGGTCAGTATTGCATAAAGGGATGATTTCTAAGTTTAAGTTTAAACTAACTTACTCAGTGTGCAAGTTTACTCAGTATTTGCTGTTTAATTAGTTTCAATGAGTACACAGCAAAAACAATCATTCAGCATAGTAATTCACTCAGCATGCATATTCATTTAGTTCAGGAATTCACTAAAGAGGATTAAACATACCAATAGCTTCTCTCAGTATGCTGAACTGCTCACGAGCCAGTGGCTTTGTGAAGATATCCGCAAGCTGTTCGTCCGTTGGGACAAAGGTCAGCTTGATCTCACCTTTGAGTACATGGTCTCTAATGAAGTGATGTCTGATGCTGACATGCTTCATTCTGCTGTGTTGAATTGGGTTCTTTGAAAGATCAATTGCACTTTTGTTGTCACATTTGACTTCAATTGTCTTCGTTTGAACACCATAGGCTTCAAGCTGTTGCTTAATCCATAGGACTTGAGCAACACAATGTCCAGCAGCAATGTACTCAGCTTCAGTGGTAGACAAGGCTACTGACGCCTGCTTTTTGCTGAACCAGGATACAAGACAGCTTCCTAAGAAGTGACATCCTCCAGAGGTGCTTTTACGTTCTAGCTTATCCCGTCCATAGTCAGCGTCAGTGTATCCGACGAGTGTAAAATCATGAGTATTTGGATACCATAAACCTGCGTTCACTGAGCTTTGCAAATATCTAAGGATTCTTTTTACAGCAATGTAATGAGATTCCTTAGGGTTAGATTGATATCTAGCACAGTAGCATACTGAAAACTGAATGTCCGGTCTACTGGCTGTTAAGTAAAGTAGAGAGCCTATCATACCACGATATAATTTGCTGTCTACTGACTTACCATTCTCGTTAGCGCAGAGGACAGTGTCAGTGCCCATAGGAGTGGATATTGGCTTGCAATTTTCCAAATCATATTTCTTTAATATCTCCTTGGCATATTTGGCTTGACTGATGAAGATGCCATTCTTTCCTTGTTTAATTTGAAGACCGAGGAAGAAGTTGAGTTCTCCCATCCTGGACATTTCAAAGGCACATAATTTTGATTTGACAAAATTGTTTAAGTATAATTGAAAAACATATTCTAAACACACTAAGTTTAAATGCTTTGACTTATTCTACTAATGTGTTTGTTCAATGTTGAGTTAAAATGTTATAAGACACAAGAATTAAAAGGCCCAAGCCCAATATGGAAGTCAAGGCCCAAGTCAAACAACTCAGTACAACTCGGCCCGCGTTTGTTAAAATGTTGTCGCTTTGGACAAAACGCAACTCAGCAAGAGAAGGATCTAGAAGACCTTCGGGAACAACTTCAAAATGAAGCTGCTGAGTAGTCTCGACAAAGCGTACAAGACAGCAGCTGCCTAATGAAAACTTCCAGACAAAGTATTTCTACTTTGGGTAAAGTTCAGACGACACAGTATGCTGTCCAGTTGACTTTACCATAAAAGGAGAGACAGTCTGCTGAGCTGACCGAGGACAGAAGATACACAAATCTGATTGGCCGAGAGCTCTGAGCAAGTCAGGATGACAACGACAGGAAGCCGTTTTCCCTCCAACGGTTATTTCGAAATTCGAAATGACCGATGCCCAGACGTCTCTATAAATAGTGCCATCAGAAGCTTCATTCTACACAGATCTTGATCAAGCCATTACGCTGACCAAATTTCTACACAAGTTCTGCATGCAAGAAGCAAAGCAAATCTTACACTACAATTCATACATTTGTGTAAAAGTCTAGAGTGATTATTTCAATCGTCTAAAGTGTCTTAGCAAATCTTTGTATAGGACAAAACACTTATCATTTCTAGAGATAGAAAGGAGAGGCTGAGTACTCAGTTATAGTACTCAGTGAGAGATTAGGATTGAGTAGAGGTATAGAGGAAGGTACTCTTGTTATTCTCAGTTGCTAAGATTGTAAAAGGTTTGAGGCTCTACCTTTAAAGAGCTCAGTAGAGGATTTGAAATCTCGGAACGTGTTCCGGGGACAGGACGTAGGCTTAGAAGAAGCCGAACCTGGATAAATCTGATGAGTAAAGTATTTCTTACCTTTAACTCCTTATTTATATTGCTTGCTTAAAATAACCAAAAACTGACCAAGTAAAGAGGTCAAGTTGAGTTTTGCGCGTTAAACGTCTGAGCTCAGGAATAGACTCTAAGTGCTATCTCCTGACTCAAGCTAAGAAACTGACCTAGTCACCAGTTGACTAAGCCAGTATCTTGCTGTTTACTCAGCGCCGCTGTTAAAACCTTTTTCCTTAAGAAAAAGAAGTCTGCCCTAATTGCGAAAAAGTTTAAATAGTTCCTAACCCCCCCTTGGAACTATAATTGCAACTTTACAAGGGACCAACAAGTGGTATCAGAGCTTAAAAGCTCACTGTAAAAGGTCTAACAACCTTGAGCTGATCCCTACCATGGGCGAAAACAGCACTCGATTTCTCCCTAGAAACCAAAAAACTCAGATACTGCCTGAGGGGCTGTCCATTACTAGGCCTCCCCTATTCTTCGGGTCAAACTATACCTTCTGGAAGAATAGGATGAAAAATTTCATTCAGCCTACAAACATGAGTGCCTGGCTATCTATAGTCCAAGGCCCATTTGTACCTGTCGAAGTTGTGGCTAGCCAAACAGTTGTAAAATCTGAGGCCAAATGGACAGAGGATGATCTTAAGAAGCTTCAAAATCACGCTTTGGCTATCAATATGCTTCACTGTGCGCTCGATGCTGCAGAATATAATAAAATCTCAGGTTGTGAGTCGGCACAAGAGATCTGGAAAAAGCTGAAAGTCACCTACGAGGGAACCAATAAAGTAAAGGAGTCCAAGGTGAATCAGCAGATGAGATTGTACGAGCTGTTCGAGATGAATAATGATGAGGGCATTTCAGATATGAATGCAAGGTTCACCAACATCATTAATGAGCTCAGGAGACTTGGGAAAATCTTCACTGAGGAAGAACAAGTCAAAAAGATACTCAGGAGTCTTCCTAAAGACTGGCAAGCAAAGAAGACAGCGGTTGAGGAAGCTCAGGATTTAACCACCTACAAATATGACGAACTCATCGGCTCGTTGCTGACCCATGAGATATCCATGAAAAACTTTGAGGTGAAGGAAAAATCTGAAGACAAGAAGCAGAAATCCCTTGTCATGAAAGCTGACTCCACTGACGGGAGCTCAACTGATGATGAGGAGATGGCTATGTTCACAAGGAAGATGAAGAGGCTATTCAGGAAAAATGACAAATACTCTAAGAAGCCTTACAGAAAGTTTGATAAGTATAAAGCTGACTTAAGCAACAACAAATACAAAAAGGAAAACTCAAAGCCCATTACATGCTTTGAGTGCCATCAAACTGGCCATATTAAGTCAAGCTGTCCCACACTGAGGAAAGACAAGAAGAGCAGCAAAAAGGCAATGGTGGCTACATGGAGCGACAATGATGAGTCTTCATCTACAGAAACTGAGGCCACCGAGTCAGCGAAGATATCCTTCATGGCTGACGAACTTGCTGAGCCATGCGTCTCTGAGCATGCTGACCTATCCATCGCATCAGATGACGAGGAGCAATCAAATGAGGTAATTTCTCTTCCCCAGCTCAGAAACGATATGGTTAATGCCCTGAGTGATCTCTACACACTTGTCAAGAAGTGTAATAAGAAAGTTAGAGCACTCAGCAGGCGCTGTGACGAAGTGGAAGAGGTCAAACTGAGTGACCTCAGATTCCTTCTTCAGGACAATTCAACTCTGCATGATAACATGAAGATCATACATGAGTCTGTCTCTGAAGTCCAGTCAGTTTCAAAGAAACTGAGAAAGGACGTCACAACTATCCAGAACCAACTAAAAGTTCCAAATAAAAGAAACAGTCCTCTGAGAACTCAGTACCAAGGTACTCAGCAGAGATGGAATACCCAGCGAAAAGTCTAGTGTGACTTTTGTGGGAAGTTAGGACACACCACTAAGGTGTGCTGGCAAGCTCAGCACTGGGGTGCTGACAAGTCAGTGAAACATCCTAAACAGAAGGTCAGCTGTGACTTCTGTGAAAAGAATGGCCATACTGTCCATGTATGTCGCCATAAAATAAAATATGATGCTTTACCTATTGCACCTAACAAGCAAGGACCCAAAAAGAATTGGGTACCTAAAAGTAACTAGTTACAATGCAGGTAAGCCTGAGATGTGCCGAGAAGTCAAAGATGTGGTATATTGAAAGCGCATGCTCAAGGCATATGACGGGTGATGAAACTCAGTTCATCACGTTTGAGCGTAAACGAGGAGGAAGTGTAAGTTTTAGAGACAACAAGAAGGGTAAGATAGTAGGGTCAGGAACCATCGGAGGTAATCCTACTATTGAATCTGTCTCCCTAGTCAGCGGACTCAAATATAACTTACTCAGCGTAGCTCAGCTATGTGACAATGGGAGAAAAGTTATATTTGATGCTACTGGATGTAAAATATACGAGGGTAAAACAAATGAGTTAATTTTAACTGCCCCTCGCATAGATAATGTCTTTATGCTAGACTTAGAGAAAAAGTTTTCAAAAACTGTGTGCTTAGTATCAAAGGAAGAAAATTCCTGGCTATGGCACATGAGACTTGGTCATATAAGCATGGGCCTCCTAGCCAAACTAGCAAGAAAGCAATTGGTTGAGGGACTGCCTGAACTAAAATTTGAAAAAGATCAATTATGCCACGCTGGAAAACAAACCAAATAATCTTTTCACAGCAAAAATATTGTCTCAACTAAGCGTCTGTTAGAGTTACTACACTTGGATCTCTTTGGTCCAGTCCAGCCGCTGAGTCTGGGTGGAAGAAGATTTTCCTTGGTCATTGTAGATGACTTCTCTCGGTATACATGGGTTATCTTGCTGACCAGCAAGGATGAGACCTTTGAGACATTTTCAAATTTGGTTAGAAAAATTGAAAATGATAAAGACCTAAAATTAGCTCACATCCGTAGTGATAACGGTGGAGAATTCAAAAACCAAAAGTTTGTTGAATTCTGTGAAGCTAGCGGCATTGACCACAATTTTTCTGCTCCTAGAACACCTCAGCAAAATGGGGTTGTAGAAAGGAAGAACAGAACTCTGGTTGAAATAGCCAGGACAATGCTGGATGAGCATAGGCTTCCAAAGTATTTTTGGGGAGAGGCTGTTAACACAGCGTGCTATATTCTTAATAGGGCTCTAGTTAGACCTATACTCAAGAAAACCCGCTATGAACTTTGGAAAAGACGAAAGCCCAATATTGGATACTTTCGTGCCTTTGGCTGTAGATGTTTTATTTTAAATACCAAAGATATCTTAGCAAAGTTTGATTCAAAAGCTGACGAGGCTATCTTTTTTGGCTACTCAACAAACAGCAAAGCATACAGAGTTTTTAATAAGCGAACTCAAGTTTTAGAAGAGTCAGTACATGTAGAGTTTGATGAAACTAACCCTGCAGGTAAATACCAGCCGCTGACCGAAGATGATCCACACTCAGTAACCACCGCTGACCAAGAACCAGCTACTGAGTCATTCACGAAAAGGCTGACCAAGAGTAAGAGTGAACCTAAGATTACTTTTACTGACCCATCTACTTCTGCAGAGATTGTTGAAACACAGACAGCACAAGACATAAATCTACCTAAAGAGATAAGGATTCCAAGAGGGCACTCAGAAAGTGCAATACTTGATTCTGCTGGGAATACCCTGATGACGAGGAATCAACTCAGGAAGTACCTCAGCAATGTTGCTTTCATCTCAGTTCAAGAACCGAAGAATTTCGCTGAAGCTGAGTACGATGAATTCTGGATGAACGCAATGCAAGAGGAGCTCGATCAATTCAGAAGAAATGATGTATGGGAGCTAGTGCCTCATCCAAAGAGTCAAAAGACCATTGGAACAAGATGGGTCTTCAGGAACAAGATGGATGAACAAGGAAATGTAGTCAGGAACAAAGCAAGGCTTGTAGCTCAGGGCTACAATCAGCAAGAAGGTATTGACTACGGTGAGACCTTTGCCCCAGTGGCAAGGCTAGAGGCAATTAAAATTCTATGTGCATATGCATCTTACATGAACTTTAAATTATTCCAAATGGATGTCAAAAGTGCATTTCTTAATGGAGTTATAAACGAGGAGGTTTATGTTAATCAACCTCCAGGTTTTGAGGACCATAAATTCCCTAACCACGTTTATAAACTCAAAAAGGCTTTGTACGGCCTCAAGCAAGCACCACGTGCTTGGTATGAGAGGCTGACCAGTTTCCTGCTGACCAAAAATTACGTCAGGGGCAAAGCTGATACAACCTTATTCTATAAGAGAAAGGGTAAAGATACCCTGCTGGCCCAAATTTATGTTGATGATATAATATTTTGGTGCAACTAACGAATCAATGTGCAAGGAGTTTAACAAACAAATGCAGACTGAGTTTGAAATGTCCATGATGGGAGAACTCAACTTCTTCCTCGGTCTTCAAATTAAACAAGGAAAGAATGGCATCTTCATCAGTCAAGCCAAATATGCCAAGGAGATATTAAAGAAATATGACTTGGAAAATTGCAAGCCAATATCCACTCCTATGGGCACTGACACTGTCCTCTGCGCTGACGAGAATGGTAAGTCAGTAGACAGCAAATTAGATCGAGGTATGATAGGCTCTCTACTTTACCTAACAGCCAGTAGACCGGACATTCAGTTTTCAGTATGCTACTGTGCTAGATATCAATCTAACCCTAAGGAATCTCATTACATTGCTGTAAAAAGAATCCTTAGATATTTGCAAAGCTCAGTGAACGCAGGTTTATGGTATCCAAATACTCATGATTTTACACTCATTGGATACACTGACGCTGACTATGGATGGAATAAGCTGGAACGTAAAAGCACCTCTGGAGGATGTCACTTCTTAGGAAGCTGTCTTGTATCCTGGTTCAGCAAAAAGCAGGCGTCAGTAGCCTTGTCTACCACTGAAGCTGAGTACATTGCTGCTGGACATTGTGTTGCTCAAGTCCTATGGATTAAGCAACAGCTTGAAGACTATGGTGTTCAAACGAAGACAATTGAAGTCAAATGTGACAACAAAAGTGCAATTCATCTTTCAAAGAACCCAATTCAACACAGCAGAATGAAGCATGTCAGCATCAGATATCACTTCATTAGAGACCATGTACTCAAAGGTGAGATCAAGCTGACCTTTGTCCCAACGGACGAACAACTTGCGGATATCTTCACGAAGCCACTGGCTCGTGAGCAGTTCAGCATACTGAGAGAAGCTATCGGTATGTTTAATCCTCTTCAGTAAATTCCTGTACTAAATGAATATGCATGCTGAGTGAATTATTATGCTGAATGATTGGTTTTGCTGAGTAACTCATAGAAATTGATTGAACATCAAATACTGAGTAAACTTGCACACTGAGTAAGTTATTTTAAACTTGAACTTAGAAATCATCCCTTCATGCAATACTGACCACTCAGAATATCAAACGCTTAGTATTCTAAACGCTGAGTGTTAGATCCGTTAGAATAAATGCAATAGCACGCGTATAGCCCTAGGATGACATATACGCCGTATGTGTCATAAATTCCAGGATCTTTGTCGGTTCACAATCCCAAGGCAAAACTGACACATGGATTCGATTAAGATCCACACCACACCTTACCTCTATAAATAATGGGAAATTCCCCATTTTTATTCTTTACGCTTATCGAAATCTCAAGCAAAGAATTTATCTCTCTCTAAAAACCCATCTAAGCTTTCCCATCCTCAACGATGACTAAGGTTTCCTACAACATCTCCGGCGCTGGCCACTCCAAACCCAGCTCCGATGACACTTCCAGGCAAACCTCTGTGCCGGAACCTACCAAAGTAACCTCACCGAGCAAAGGAAAAGCTGGCTAAACCTCTGGTCAGGGAAAGTCTGTGAAAGTCAGGACCTACTCCAAAGTTTTTGAGAACGTCCGCGAATGGAAAGTTGAGCCCTCAAGATGGGTATCAGAAAACTTCGTACAAAATGAACAACCTTTCTGCGAGTGGATTTCACAAAATGGCTGGACGGAGCTGTTTTCGGTTAGGGATGACACCTATCCTGACCTGGTAAGGGAGTTTTACCACAACCTCCGCGTTGCAAATGATAACACTGACTACCTGTGTACTGTGGTGAAAGAGAAAACAATTTTCATCAACCCTCTCTACTTAGGAAATCTGCTCAAGTTGAAAACTGAGGGAGCAAGGCTGAGAAGATCTGGAGATTAGGATGGCACTGAGTATGAACACAACTTCTGCAAACCTGAGGGCCACTCAGGAGAAGTCTCAGCTTCATCAATGGGTCAGCACCAGAAGATGGCTCATTATTTGCTGACCTACTTTATCTACCCAAAGATCAACTGCACTACATCAGCAACTAACTTCGAGCTGTCCCAAGAACTGACTCGAGCTGCCTTAACTGATGCCTTCAGACTTCCTCTTTCTGATGCTGACAAAACGGGGGAGAAAGAACAAGCAGCTAGAGCTCAGCATGAGCGAAGTCAGTCGCAACACAAGAAAAAGAAATAGATAGGCTAGCTCAGTATAGACTAAGTCAGATTTAATCTTTATGCCTTATTTTGCTGTGTAAACACTGACTTCCATCTATATATCATATCTGCATCTTTAATTCCTATTCCCGAGTTATGATATATGCTAATATATGTTACTGTGTACTGAGTCATTACGTATCTTCAATTAAATCGGCTATGTTTTATACTTATAAATCTTATTGACTGAATCAAATGCTGATAACATGTTTGACATTGACCTATGTGTTTATAGAATATGTTGAATTAGCTGACCTATATCTGAAAACTGACCTTAGACTTACTCGATTAAACCCTTAAATGTTTTAAAGTAAAACTAAGTCAGTAGCTCAACCCTTACGGGGGAGTTTGCTAAATTATACTAGGTCAACTATCATGGGGGAGCTCATACTGAGTTCCTCACTGAATAGTTTTTCCAACATCAAAATGAGGGAGTTTGTTGAAACACCTTTCCACATAATTTTGATTTGACAAAATTGTTTAAGTATAATTGAAATACATATTCTAAAAACACTAAGTTTAAATGCTTTGATTTATTCTACTAATGTGTTTGTTCAATGTTGAGTTAAAAATTATTTATAAGACACAAGAATTAAAAGGCCCGAGCCCAATACGGAAGTCAAGGCCCAAGTCAAACAACTCAGTACAACTCGGCCCGCGTTTGTTAAAACGTTGTCGATTTGGAGAAAACGCAACTCAGCAAAAGAAGGATCTAGAAGACCTTCGGGAACAACTTCAAGATGAAGCTGCTGAGTAGATTCGACAAACGTACAAGACAGCAGCTGGCTAATGAAAACTTCCAGACAAAGTATTTCTACTTTGGGTAAAGTTCAGACGACACAGTATGCTGTCTAGTTGACTTTACCATAAAAGGAGAGACAGTATGCTGAGCTGACCGAGGACAGAAGATACACGAATCTGATTGGCCGAGAGCTCTGAGCAAGTCAGGATGACAACGACATGAAGTCGTTTCCCTCCAACGGTTATTTCGAAATTCGAAATGACCGATGCCCAGACGTCTCTATAAATAGTGCCATCAGAAGCTTCATTCAACACAGAACTTGATCAAGCCATTACGCTGACCAAATTCCTAGACAAGTTCTGCAAGCAAAGAAGCAAAGCAAATCTTACACTACAATTCATACATTTGTGTAAAAGTCTAGAGTGATTATTTCAATCGTCTAAAGTGTCTTAGCAAATTATTGTATAGGACAAAACACTTATCATTTCTAGAGATAGAAAGGAGAGACTGAGTACTCGGTTATAGTACTCAGCGAGAGATTAGGATTGAGTAGAGGTATAAAGGAAGGTACTCTTGTTATACTCAGTTGCTAAGATTGTAAAAGGTTTGAGGCTCTACCTTTAAAGAGCTCAGTAGAGGATTCGAAATCTCGGAACGTGTTCCGGGGGACAGGACGTAGGCTTAGAAGAAGCCGAACCTGGATAAATCTGCTGAGTAAAGTATTTCTTACCTTTAACTCCTTATATATATTGCTTGCTTGAAATAACAAAAAACTGACCAAGTAAAGAGGTCAAGCTGAGTTGTGCGCGTTGAACATCTGAGCTCAGGAATAGACTCTAAGTGCTTTCTCCCGACTCAAGCTAAGTCACCAGTTGACTAAGCCAGTATCTTGCTGTTTACTCAGCGCCGCTGTTAAAACCTTTTTCCTTAAGAAAAAGAAGTCTGCCCTAATTGCGAAAAAGTTTAAATAGTTCCTAACCCCCCCTTGGAACTATACTTGCAACTTTACAAGGGACCAAAAAATGGGCCTTGGACTATAGATAGCCAGACACTCATGTTTGTAGCCTGAATGAAATTTTTCATCCTATTCTTCCAGAAGGTATAGTTTGACCCGAAGAATAGGGGAGGCCTAGTAATGGACAGCCCCTCAGGCAGTATCTGAGTTGTTTGGTTTCCAGGGAGAAACCGAGTGCTGTTTTTGCCCATGGTAGGGATCAGCTCAAGGTTGTTAGACCTTTTACAGTGAGCTTTTAAGCTCTGATACCACTTGTTGGTCCCTTGTAAGGTTGCAAGTATAGTTCCAAGGGGGGGTTAGGAACGATTTAAACTTTTTCGCAATTAGGGCAGACTTCTTTTTCTAAGGAAAAAGGTTTTAACAGCGGCGCTGAGTAAACAGCAAGATACTGGCTTAGTCAACTGGTGACTAGGTCAGTTTCTTAGCTTGAGTCAAGAGATAGCACTTAGAGTCTATTCCCGAGCTCAGATGTTCAACGCGCACAACTCAGCTTGACCTCTTTACTTGGTCAGTTTTTGGTTATTTCAAGCAAGCAATATATATAAGGAGTTAAAGGTAAGAAATACTTTACTCAGCAGATTTATCCAGGTTCGGCTTCTTCTAAGCCTACGTCCTGTCCTCGGAACACGTTCCGAGATTTCGAATCCTCTACTGAGCTCTTTAAAGGTAGAGCCTCAAACCTTTTACAATCTTAGCAACTGAGTATAACAAGAGTACATTCCTCTATACCTCTACTCAATCCTAATCTCTCGCTGAGTACTATAACCGAGTACTCAGCCTCTCCTTTCTATCTCTAGAAATGATAAGTGTTTTGTCCTATACAATAATTTGCTAAGACACTTTAGACGATTGAAATAATCACTCTAGACTTTTACACAAATGTATGAATTGTAGTGTAAGATTTGCTTTGCTTCTTTGCTTGCAGAACTTGTGTAGGAATTTGGTCAGCGTAATGGCTTGATCAAGTTCTGTGTTGAATGAAGCTTCTGATGGCACTATTTATAGAGACGTCTGGGCATCGGTCATTTCGAATTTCGAAATAACCGTTGGAGGGAAACGGCTTCCTGTCGTTGTTATTCCTGACTTGCTCAGAGCTCTCGGCCAATCAGATTCGTGTATCTTCTGTCCTCGGTCAGCTCAGCAGACTGTCTCTCCTTTTATGGTAAAGTCAACTAGACAGCATACTGTGTCGTCTGAACTTTACCCAAAGTAGGAATACTTTGTCTGGAAGTTTTCATTAGCCAGCTGCTGTCTTGTACGTTTGTCGAATCTACTCAGCAGCTTCATCTTGAAGTTGTTCCCGAAGGTCTTCTAGATCCTTCTTTTGCTGAGTTGCGTTTTCTCCAAAGCGCCAACGTTTTAACAAACGTGGGCCGAGTTGTACTGAGTTGTTTGACTTGGGCCTTGACTTCCGTATTGGGCTTGGGCCTTTTAATTCTTGTGTCTTATAAACAATTTTTAACTCAACATTGAACAAACACATTAGTAGAATAAATCAAATCATTTAAACTTAGTGTGTTTAGAATATGTATTTCAATTATACTTAAACAATTTTGTCAAATCAAAATTATATGGAAAGATGTTTCAACACAATCACCCTAGATGGGAGAGTTGTTCAGGCATCGAATTGCTTCCGGTATTTAGGATCTATTATCCTAACGGATGAAGAAGTAGATGGAGATGTTGCTCATAGGATTAAAGCTGGTTGGTCGAAGTGGAAGAGTGCTACGGGTTTCCTTTGTGACCCCGGCATGCCTAATAGATTGAAGGGAAAATTCTACCGGACGACAATTAGACCAGCATTGTTATATGGTACGGAGTGTTTGGCAGTGAAACACTGCCACATCCATAAGATGTCGGTGGCGGATATGCGTATGTTGAGATGGACGTGTGGTCATACGAGAAAGGATCGGGTGAGTAATGAAATAATTAGGACAAAAGTAGGGGTCACATCTATTGAGAATAAAATGAGAGAAAACCGACTAAGGTGGTTTGGCCATGTGAGACGTAGAGCGCTTGATGCGCCGGTTAGGAGAACCGAAGAGTGGCAAATGGATGTAGTGGTGAGGGGTAGGGTAAGACCTAAGCAAACTTGGAGGAGGGTGATCGAGAGTGATATGAGTTTACTGGGAATTGAGGAAAATATGGTAGTGGATAGGACGTAGTGGAGGGAGCGAATTTGTGTCGCTGACACGACTTGATTTCACGGTTTTATATGATGATTCATGTTAACCGACCCCGAATCATTTCGGGACTAAGGCTTTATTGTTGTTGTAGTGTATCTTTTAAATGGTATTTCTATGCTTATATTAAGGCTAAAATTTGAGATCTCGACTTTAAATGATTATTCAAACCAACATTAATTAATTGACAAAATATCAAATCCTAAGAAAGATAATGATTGAAAGAACACTCGTTAATTGCTGTACTTGAAGAAATTATATTAAAATCAAAGTGATACAGAGAGACTTCTCTCCTTCTTCCCGCTATTGTTACTGTCATCTTCTATTTTATAATTCTTATTCCTCCTGATTCATCTAATGAAATCATCTACAGCATTTTATATATAAAAACAAAACAAAACAAAGTATAACAACTTTAATTATTTCCTATACTTTCTACTTACCAGCTCCCACTCCAATCACATTCTGATGGGAAATTTCTAACGTAGATAGCCCCAATCTAATCCATTTATTTAAATATATAAAACAAAGAAATCATTAGTAAATGTATAACTTTCTTTTGGAAAATTTACAGCCCCAAAGAACACAATCCAACACTGTAATTCCACTCTTTAGAAATACACTGACTTAACTTGATAATCGGAATGAATTAATGTTGGTTGATAGATGCAGGGTACTCTGCAGTCTTGCCTTGGTTAACTACGATTTGAGGGCTTCAAACGTGGTAATTATAAATCAAATGTTTTCATTTTGGTATTCACAATCACGGTATACATCTAAGAAACATAAAAAAAAAAATAAAAAAAAAAAAAAAAAAAAAAAACTAAAGAATTTACTTTTTCAGGATTTTAATGGAAAGCCCTCAGATTTTGGACTATAGCGTAATCAAGGGGGTATGCTGCACCTGAATACTAACGACAGGTAAATTTCAAGCTAATATTTTCATATTTGCAGTCAAAATCAAGAGTATCATTTTCATTAGCAATGAAGTCAAAATTGATTTATCTATAAGTCCTCAATTAGATTAGTTGTGTATTGTAAGTAAATAAAAAAAAAACAAAACTCCGACAAGCTACAGGCAGAGGAAGTAATTCTTCTACTTGTTCTTCTTGCCACCAGCGAGAATACGTTGGATTTGAAGACCTCTGCTGAATGCTTGGTTGAATAGAAGTCTGGTCTGAAACTCTGATACAAACGGGAACCAGGCCAGTACAGCCACCGGCATAAAAATGGCTATTCCCATCATGTATTCATACCCTCTCGCAAGTGCCTTAACTGACCCCCACATTTTTACAGCCTTTATCAGTGGTCTGCATGCTTGTGCTACCTGCTCATACAAACCATATTTATATATATAGCAAGTTACATAAATTATCAAAAATGAATCTGATGACCAAGGTTCTTAATATCTGTTAGAAGAAGCTTGTATGCCTGACTTTCAACATGAAATATGATCCAAGTTCTAAAATCCAAAATCCTTTTCGGAATCATGCATTTTACTAGGGGTGTCAAAACAGGTTATAGTGTTATAATCCTATATGATATAAATGACACAACCAAACGGTCTCTGTAAACCGTGTTGCATATCAGAAATTGACAACCCTAATATTGCGGCATCTAATTAATGTTGTAATAAGAAAATGATGGAAAATCGTAATTTTTTAGCTTCTGCATTTTACCAAATTTTGATATGTGAGATTAACTCGAGAACTTCGATTTTTTTGTTAAAATGTAATCTTTATGGACGAACTAATCATGTTTGATATTCACGAAACTATATTCATCAAAGGACAAAGCTTTAATTTATTTATTTATTTCATTTTGAACTAATGGTTCTATCCACTAAGGGCTACAGTTTAACAAAAATCAAAGTTTAGGAGCTAAATCTGACTAACTCAAAGTATAGGGGCTGAAAGTAAAAATAAAAATTCCAAGTTTAAGGTTCAAAGATATCTTTTTACCAGAAAATGACCATCCGAAATGATGCACCAGACGTAAGGACATAGTAGTTTGAGATGATAGGTATATACCTGCAGAAGTGCCCATCCAGTTGGAAGAAAAGCCAGAAGACTTTGGAAGATGTCTCCAACAGTGAGATGAAGGGTGGTAAACAAAATAACAAGAGTGGCCACACAACCTATAAATAGGAATAACTTGAGAAGTCTAAACATCAGCTGGAAATCTGCACTGAATTTTTTTCTACCCTTGGAAACAATCTGCAGTTTAAGAACATGTTTAAAATGTCAACCAAAGTCATCACAAATTGTAGACAACTCATAAATCATGACTGAAAAGTTTTAGTACGGACCTTTAATAGGAACATCATAGCAACAATTACTAGCCAGGATAGACCATAAACCTGAATCACAACCAGATTAGAAGATGAATATATAGAACCCAAAATATAAAAACTAAGAGCTTCTTTGCATCTTTGTCAAGCTTCAATTAAGAGAAGTTCTACAACACTTTTGGAGAAATACCGACCAATCAATTGATGATATTTGCACATTTTATTTCTTAACACCAATCATCTCCCATGAAGTGGTATGCGCCTCGCTTTTGATTGGTCGGGTGTATTACTCTAAGAGTGTGGTAGAAGTTCTCGGTTGGATAAAGAATAATATACTCACAGCAAGGCTCCGGGATCTACCAGCTGGACTTTCCCTTGTCACGTGTAACTGATAAACAATACCATACTGAAAAAGAATGAAACGGAATGAAAGAATAATCTCACACAACCTTCCTATGAACCCAGTATTGTGTAGATGCTCTTGTTCCTCTTCCCACCATGATTCCCAGCTCTTGTTTGCTGGTACACCAATTCCTCCTTGGTTGCTTATCCACTTTGTCCAATCATCCCAGTCATCCACAATCTTTTGCCATTCAAATCCTGATGGGTTAAAAAGGAAAGGAGCAAACAACCAAGACACCACCAAAAACCACATCGATGCTGTGAGAAATACAAAAGCCATTTCATCCATGTTTGTTGCCCCATATATTTGATAACAAATAAGCAGTACCATAAGTTCCAACCCTTTTGTGAAGTGGCTCCTAGAGTACATCCTATAATTTTCAGCAAATTTCTCATGTCGAACCACAAAACCACGCCCAGTAGCTCTGTATTTTGCCCCACCGTGCAAGATAGTTCGTCCATAATAATGAGCCTTTGTTCCAAGGGAGAAAGTGAAGAAGACAGCACAAAGTTGAAGCTGCATGATAATTATATCACCTAATGCTGTTCTGAACCCTCTCTCAAGTCCTATCTCCATGACCATGGGCAAGGCCATTAAAAGACCAAGCTGTACAACGGATTGAGAAGCCATGGCAGCTTTTAGCGGATCGTTTCCCTTCCTCCTAGCGACCTTCATTATTGAACTCTCTAACCCACTCAAAGATAGGTAAAGCTTGCCATACAAATATACATAGACCGTAAGAACAACCATCTGCATAAATTAATAAGGACAATAGTCAGCTCAGCTGAACCTCCTAATCAGGTGCAGACACCCTTGTACACTGCCATATGTATGGTTAAGAACTCATACATATTTGCATTTCAGATCAAAGGAAGATATGCATCAACATTTTTTACTTGTCACTAATAAAATTGTTTTCAATTTGAATTGTGCAAGTGAAAGGAATTACCATTGCACTAATGTAAAACCCAATTGTGGTAAAATAGCAGGAAAGCATTCGGAAGAAGTCAAAACGATGACCCAATCGATAGATATCCCTACTAAGGGTCTGCTCCCCATTACCGCATGCTACTTTTGCTTCAAAAAGCGAGATTTGATTGAGCCCAACATCTCGACCTTTTCCCACTTGAATATATTCATGGTGAGTAACATTGCCTCGTCTTAATGTTGAGTTGAAACCTACAGCGGAAAATGAATTGGGAAGTAAATGAAATTGTTTATTTGCAGGAAAACTATTGTTACAGTGTTTTCTTTCACAAGGTAATCTTTACCAGCAAAAATGTCCTCGCTCAAATTGATGCCACGGGAAGCCTTGCTCATGCCTCCACGGGTGATGTGAAAGATCCTATCAAACACATCTGGGTGCCCGTAATGGAACCGGATCCTAGAACCAACCATCAGAAATTGAGTAAAAAGTATTAACTTGATAACAACATAGTAACAAAGCCACCTGCATGTTTTCAATTGAAGAAAAGCAGATGCATCATTTGTAGCTAATTTTCAGCTACCTAGATGTCGAAAACTTCACCAAGCCCAATAGCAAAGCAATTTGATTTGTTTTATTCCTTAGTATGATGCAATTGAAAAGAGTATTACATTCGTATAAATGGGAGCAACAAATTACCTTTTAATCAATTTACCTATACTACATTGATACTTAACAAGGACTAATAAATACATAAAGAGAGAAACGTACTTCAAAGGTCTTGCAAGAACTCTCTGACCAATGGTGACAAAGCTTGTTTCTTGATTTGACATGAACCATGCCAAAGAAGAGACACTGTATGATATGAGACAAAATTTTAATGAAACAAGAACAGCTAATGTATTCAACATAAACCAACCCAAAGAGGAGACTTTGTAGAATAAGTAATTCATTATCAGGAGACATAAGACAAAATTCTGATGAAACATTTAAGAAGCCATATTCAACCTTCCAGTGAAGATATGTTCACGAACACCTAAAATAGTAGGTGGACGCACCCCATGATCCTCATGGAACTCTTGTAACAGGTTCCGCATTTTGAATGCTTCTTCTAAATAATTATCCTATTAGAAATAAAAGCAACATATTATCAGGTTTTCCTTATAATCTATAAGGTAATCATAGGGATGCTTCTTGGTTATTATTTACCTGATTCATGTCAATGGCTTGAAGAGCTTCTCCTCTAGTGAATATTATGGCATGGTTCTGATTTTCAGGCTTTCCTTCTCCCAATTTGGCTGAACCCGGCAATTTTATGCGATAAATTTCCTTTGGGAAAGAAAGAAAACAATAACAGGCATGTTTATTACACTTAGCATGGAAAGGCTTAGTTTGTTTGACGAATAATTACCTGATCGAGATTATCTAGAGCTTTGACCAAAACAGAATAGTAAACCTTCTGTACTTTGCCGGTTTCTCCTTCCTCAACTTCATCAATATATGCAACACGTAGAGAGGGATTGCTGTAGAGGAGTCAGAAGGGATTGTCAAATGAACTCAGCAGTGAAATATTTTATGAAATTTAACAGCAGGTTGATATTACCAAAGGGAGAACATACTTAACCATCAAATTCAGGATGTCTGTTGCATGGCGATCTCCACTGCGCTTCTGGTTTCCATAATTTTGACAGGTAGCAACATACGTGAATTTCAAATCAGCCATTGCATCTAGTCGAGCATATGTTGATCTTTGACTTTTCTTATCTTCTTCGGATGGAATGGTTATTTCTTTGTAGCCTTTAAGTATCTCTGCATGCAAAAGAATAAGTCAGAACAACCATCTCCATAACAGAGCATATGTTACTTGGTATGTTCAACACTTATTTGAATTCGGAGTGATCATCTTAATTATTCAATGAATTTATTTATACTGCAGTTTCCAGTGTCTCATGATGATGGTCAAATCTTCTGATTTATTCTACATGTTTTGTCGAACATGAAAAAATTACCTTCCCTCAACTGAATAGGAAAAAAGACCAGAAATTGTAAAATATGTTTGACAAATTTTAAAACGACATTAAACATGAGTATAGCTAATTTCAGTTTCCTACTTAATTGGCCCTATATGCTAGCTATCGCCAAAATATCACTTTTTATCCTATACATGTGAAATAAAACCCACCATACCTTATCAGAAAATATGTTATTCCATTACTTTTCAGCTAAACAAAGCAGTTCAAAATGTGAATGAAATCTGAAAGCAAACTAATGAAATCAGGTTTTATCTCCTTAGGACAATTCTAAAGGTTCAAGAATTATACTTGCATTGCATAAGGTTGGCTTTTTCTCGTTTGCAACAATTCTATTAATGCGAGATGTAACAAAAGCTGAAACCTCAAACCAATGAGCATGCAGTCAGTCAGATTTTTATTTTCTTAAGGTCATTTAAAACATTTCACAATTAAATATCCCCTGCAAAGCTCTGTATTATTTTTCTCCATGATCCTATTAATCGATTGCTCATGATGCCCAAACAGACAGTTTATGTCTTGAATCCACAATTTTATATGAATGTTGTGGAGAAAAAGAATGTTCTCTTACCTTCTTCATTAGCCATATCAAGAAATGCCTGAAGTTTCAGAGCTCGTCTGTAATACATCATCCCCCTAACTGCAATATCTTTAAATTATAAGTAACTGAACAAAATGTTGATAAAGCGATTAAGTAAAAGGAAACAGAAAGCATCAGTCACCTGTGCGGCACAGAGTTTGACCTCTTAAGGAGGCCCAATGACGTATCTGCAAGATATTTTCTTCATTTCCCCAAAGCTCACTATCCGTCTTACAATTGAGCCTTTCCATGAAATTTGTCCATTCATCTAAAAGTTGTGTTGGTATATCATTATGCCATCATATGGATCCATTGAAAAAGCAGAGAAATTAAAGAAACATGTACTGTGAGTTGAAAAGTTTAAGTTACCTGGATAGATTTTTTGCAAGTAGAATATGATAGATACACCATCTTCATTGTCCATTTCAAGGTCGCTCTTAGAATAAACAGTCTCTTCACTATAGTATGGGGTCATGACACTGTCAGGATCAGAAAACCGTTCTTGATTAATTTAAAGCTGATTATGTTCTTAAGTTTACTTGTTTGAAAAAATATAACCCAACTCCAACTCCTTGATAACTTCAAAACAAAATCAAAATCTAGCTTATAGAAGTCCCAACAGTACTTCCAACAAAACAACTTCCATGCAGAGTGTTATAGAATAAGTCAATGAAATAAATGTAAGCATATCTAAGTCAACTAAAGCATGCCTAAGTCAACTAAAGCATTGTTACAGGCTACTGTGGGCCTACAATACCTTCTTGATTTAAGGAGAACCTTATATATATATATATATATATATATATATATATATATATATGTATTGCTCTTAAGTAAGATATATCAATGTAGTATTGCAGTCGACATGGTATCCCATGTATTCCTAGTGTATTACATGGTTTGTGACATGCAGTGACGGTTCCATGACATGATATCAAAGCCTTGTTTTGGCTTCTGTTTTGGGTTTCTAGATTGAGATTCCAGAATTTGTTTTCGGCTTTATGAGCAGAATTTCAGCGTTTACATTTCTGGGCTGTTTCTTTTAGCATTCTTGTCTGCCTTGTGAGCAGACTGTTTGGACCTAGGGTTCCAATTTTCAATTCTTCCACCCACATCGCCTCTCTATTTCCAACATGTCTGTTCGGTCAGTTTTCTGGTGGATCTCCTTTCAGTTGACATTGTTGGCAGCCTCTTGCACAATGTTTATATTGGAATCTGCTTCTCCATTCCCGACGAGAATTGTTGTTCTCCTGTCGTCTTGTCATCTACCTTCCGCCTATCCGATTTGTTCTTCTGGGTTGGATCTTCCGGATTATGTTTATATCCTGAAGTATATTGAATTTCTTATGCTTTATTTTGTTTTGAGTGGTATTGTCTTAAGACTATGTTACCTCTATCTGTGGCAAGCTGAGCATGATTAAAATCCATGCTTTGGCTTGAGGGAGAGTGTTATAGAATAAATCAATGTAATAAATGTCAGCATGCCTAAGTCAACTAGCATTGTTATACGCTGCTGTAGGCCTACAATGTCTCCTTGATTGAAGAAGAACTTTGTATATATACGTGTACTGCTCTTAAGTAAAATATATCAATGTAGTATCTTAGTCTACATGGTATCTCATGTATTCGTAGTGTGTTACATATTTTGTTACACAGAGAAACTAATTCTGGGATAATTAAGAACGTCAACTGGGAAGAGGACACTTTTGTTCTTACAAGAAATGACATAGATAAGCTTTTGCAGACAGTATGCCAATTTATAAAAATATAAACCACACCTGAATGAGAGCATTTTACGGACTGTAGGAGCACGTGGTATATCCATAAACAAGGAATTCGTGAAGAATGAAATTCTCCTACGAGCCTCAAGGTTTACTGGTACATCCATAGCAGATTCTTTAACAGTCAAAAGGAGATGAAGGCGCCGTATCTATAGAACATAAAGAATTTTTCATAAATGCTTTCTTGATGGTGAAATACCAATGTTTTCTAACATTTGAAAATCACTGAGCCAATTCAAACCTGTTCTTCCCACTGCGCAGTTACCGGAGGAGGGAACATTATAGCAGGTCTTGCGTCAGTTCCAGCAAAGAGTTGCCTTCCAGAATCCTTTGCACCATGTCCAATGTCTACCAATTCTCTATATTATTATGCATTGAAAAACATCGTTAATTTTACATGATAAACAAATGATAGTAACACAATCCCAATAAAATGTAGCAAGGTTTTCTAACCGATTCTCATTCACCATCATATCTCGAGTGACTACTTCTAACATGTCCTGCAGCAATAAGGTAACATTACCTCGCTTGGATGGATCAGCATCTTTCTGCAACATGTAAGGAACTGGTAAGTATCAGTGTAGAATTCAAATGTTTGAAATTAGAAGAGGAAACTGCAGCCATCATTAGTATAAATAAATGACTCACCAAAACCTCAACAAGCTCCACAAATTTCTTACAAAGAATAGTCAAGGGGCCCATTCTGAAATTTATAAGGAACGTATGTTTTGAAATACTATTTTCAACTTCTTTGATGATTGTAGCAATTATCCTGTAACATTGCAAATGAAAATTGTTCTTACTTGGTGACAGTGAGAATCACAAAAAGAACACAGAGAAAATACAGATGATTAGAAAGTAAAGGAAAAAACAATGCTAAACATAAATCTATGCCGAAGCACAGCCCGAGGAATGATCTTTTTCCCCTAGCAGATAGCTAAGAGACCCAAAACACCCCAATGTATAAACCAAAACTACCTTTCTCTTTTCATAGCCACGTGTCCCTTTTATTATTTTATTGTCCTTAATTCTCATATAGCCTTATCACATTCTCTATCAGGTTACGTGAAGAGAAATTCAATCGAGCTTTTTGATAGTAAAAGTCAACTCAGTTTAACATAATTTAGGGAAAGTTGAAAAACAAATGTGTATGTTACAAAAAGCAAAAACTTAGTTACAAATTACAATATATTTGTTTCTCTATAAGAAATAAAACTGGAGGACATACTTCGTCTTCATCCTAAACTAAACAAGGACACAAAGTGTCAAGTATTACAACTACATTAAATTTAACACTTGGAAGGTGATCAACAAATTCATGTAATGAAATATGAAGACTACAATATGGGGGGTGAGAACCTTGAAACTCAACTTAACATTTCACTTGAAGGAGAGAGAAAAACAATGAATGGTAGGGAAAACAATGGGGATAATTATCATATGAGACCCTGGTTTCTGGTGGAGCAACATTGACAAATCATTGTGATCGAAAACCAGAAATTAGGGAGCTCCACCAACTGAAACTTGGTGGTCTTATTGCTTATGCAAATAGCTTGAGTTTAGACAAAGCATAAAGCAGAAAATGTAAAGCATAACCATAGAATAAGAAAACTACCAAGACAAACCTTTTCTCATTTTCTCCAATCACCAGAACCTTCAGCACATGCTTAAAGGATTCATAACATTCAATCACAGCACATTTCATGTAGTCATCACCACATACACGTTTCCAGAGGTCAGCATCCCTTGACCAGGATTGAATTGCCATATCCAAAGCTATTGGAATCTACAAATGTAGAAAACATTAGAAATAAAAATGAACCAACATGTGCTTACATTTTTGGAGGAAAGTACACAGACCTTGCTTGCAAGAAGAAAGGGTGGCCATTGAATTAATCTCAGGCTAGGATCTGACGAATAAGGAACTAGCAGCAGATCCATCTCTCTGGATTAGAAAAATAACTATATTAGTCTTAACAGGTTGAAGAAAAACAATAAGAAATACTTTTAGTTATTTAAAATTTATTGTTGCTCCAGGGCCTTTCCTGTCACTGATCAGATCTTCTTCACGGAAACTACATATTACTTCATTCCATAACTGAGCAAATTTCGCAGCCTCACTTCTCTTGCTTGCAGAAACCTTCATAGGCATTAGGCAAACACTTACTTTTTTTATTTGTATGCATATGTGCCCATAAATATACACATAAACATTTCAAAACATGAGTGCAAACCTCAGCAAATCTCTTAGATAAAGAGAAACCCTTCTTCCTTGTTTTATCAGAAGGTACCAAATATGCGTTAAATGCGCCAGGTAAGGATTGAAAGCGTGATCTTAGCATTCCTAATGTTCGTATCTGTAAAATAGAAAAAAAAAAAGCAAAACGAATTCAAAGGACAATGAAAAAATTAACAAATCAGTGAAGCCGTTTCCTCAATTTTTTATATTGCAATATCAAGTTGGTATTCCCAAGTGTTATTATAATGGTCAAATAATTTATAAATGGGTGTTGAGGCGCACAGATTGAAGTATGGCCTGCTGTACGAATCCAGAATATATTGAGCTCCTAACAATCTGCTCAGCTTTTAGCAACACAAAATCATAATTTTCTTAAAGTCAAAATGCAATTTGCTTTCCACACTTGCACAGAAAAAGTCATTTTTCCACCTCAACTTTGAATTTAACCTTGTTAATATATTAAATGTTGTATATCCGATGACTTTTAGAACACAAACTTTGAGCTTAACTAGATATAGCCTGTATTAAAAGGCCAATCAGCTTATGTATTTTATTGAATTTACAAATTCAGATGTCTATCATGTGAGCTGAAGTTAAGGAGGCATTGTGATTGCAAAAATGGGGGCCAATTTATGTCTTCCATTACTGAAACAAGCATGCATGAAGAATGCTACATTTAACCTCATAAGAAATGTGATCTTTTAGAGCAACCTGTATTTAAACCACATAGCCAATTATTTGTTTGAAAGTTATTGAATATTCAAGTCCAGGTCTTTATTATGTTTAATTCAAGTTGAAGGAACCAACTAATTCTCATTGCAAAAATGAGTGATGACTTATATCTCTTCCTTCACTAAAACAAGCATGCATAAGGAATGGCCTATTAAACCTCTGTGTATCATAGACCTGTTCATAGACCCGTTGGCCCGCCCAGCCCGCCCAAGCCCGTTCATCATGGGTTGGGCTTGGACTTGTATATTCATCATTTGACCGAGCCCGGCCCGAGTCTGTAAAAGCCCGCATATAAAATGGGTTGAGCTTGTGATTTATTTTGAAAACCCGAGTTGGCCCGGCCCGGCCCGACCTGCTCCACCTTTATATATATATTTGAGTTTTTGATTTTAGAATAACAATTTCTGTGTTGATGATTTTTTATCAATTAAAATTTAATACTATACGCATACATTATATATATATAATGGTTTACAAAAGTTTGTATTATATTACAGAATATATGTTATAACTATTTGTTTTTTTTGAAAGTAACTACTGTTTGTTAATTTTTTTTTTAAATTAAAAGAATTACAAATATAACTTCACATTAAACCAGTACACATTAATCAATTAAATTTTAGTTACGATTTTATTTGTTAGAATTATAATTAATTTTTATTTTTAATTTTTTTAATATATATTAGTTGGACGGGCCGGGCTGGGATTGGGAATTCATTTTTTTAATCCAACCCAGCTTGGTCCGAGCCCGATGTGAATATAATGCGGGCTGGGCTGGGCTTGGACAATGTAAATATATGGCAAACCCGCTTAGGCCCGACCCGAGCCCGGCCCGGCCCAGCCCATGAACAGGTCTAGTGTATCATGAGTTTCGGCCCAATGTGAAACAATTTTTGTAGAAAAACTTGTTTTGGGGGAATTACCTCTCCTAGGCGATCCAAAGCACCAATAAAGCCACCATATATGGTTGAGAGAACAGCATACCAAATTTGACTATCCATGAAATAGACCTGCATTACATTATAGATACATCATAAATATACTACCATGAAAGACCCAACAAGTCTTCATATGCTTGTAAACAGGATTAACTAACAGTATATTGAGCATATTAGTCATATACAGGAGACACACCAAGATTACTGGTGCCCATAGAGTCAAAACTGCTCCATAATTATTCTTTGCTGTATTCAAAAGATAATTATTAGCATACATTGGTTATTCAGTTGGAAGCCTGGTAAAAAGTGCGAGCAGTCAGATACCATTTGGGAAAAATTCATGCCACTTCCAATCTACATGTTTGATGTTCATAATATCTTTAGTTGGCTTTACTAGAGGCTGTATCTGCAGAAAAACAGATGTGTCATATGCCATTTTGGAGTCACATTAATGGGATGATGATGACAACATTGACATTATCAAGGGAAGCCAACCTGAAGAAAGAAGCTAAATGCAAGCTTTGAAGCCAAAAGTATCACCCAAAAAAATGTATACCTGGAACATTAAGTAGATTTGAACCACAATATTCACGAATACATTGAATTACAATAAAAAAATATGAATTTCCTTAACTTACTTTATAAGTGAAAACTGACTTTCATGCATTCCTCTCCCAATATAAATTCTTGGCTGTGGACAAGTAAATGAAATAAATCAGGAGATAATATAACATTCTCTTTTACCTCCAAAGTTCTAAAATGTAGTTGCGAAAACTATTATTAGGTCACTCTACTGAAGAGAAAAAAAAAAACACTATACAAGTGGAATGTTTGAGCTTGTATTAAGATAAAAGAAGTAATTACTTTAAGCATAGTAGGTAACGAATTGAAACAATATCAGTAACCCTACAGTTACTAGAGTATACCGGTGACCAAATTATAGCTTTAGACAAAAACTATCCTGAAACTATTGGTACTGATTACCAATAGACATAGTCATGACATAGTACCGGAGTCACTAGAGTACGTGGTGATCAATATAAATTGCTTGAAAGGCAATTTAAAAACTTGAGAAATGGACAAGTAAAGAGGAAGGAATAGAATACCACAGTATTCATACCTGTGACCACCATAGAAGAAGTCTGATAACAAGCCAGTCTGAGTTTTCAATCCATCTCCGAAACATAGGGAAGAGAAACAAACCAGCAGCCAGAATATTTGGGATTAGATAGATAACCACAGCTACAATGTACAAAGGAGGAACGGATTTCACTTCTGAAAGGAATGAAAATGAATTTTCGATGCTGTTATTCTTAACACGGAAGGCCTGTGAATAACACAGTGGAAGCACAATGGCCCATGCAAGAGTAACAACTATCTTGAGAATGTTGCGCAACACATCAGTGAATTTCCATCTGTGAAACCCTGGGAAGTTAAGAATAAAGTCCAGAATACCTGAAAAGAAATGGCAATGCAGAAATGAGATGAAAAGAAGACATACTCTTTCAGAAAAACAAGAGTGTTTCCCGAAAAGTGACAAAAGCAAATAAAGGGTTCAAACAGCATAGTTTACGCCAAGAGAAAAAATAAAGATCAATACAGGTATGGGATCTTATTGGTTTCTCTTGTTGCCTCTCAAGTCAAATGACAAGCTTATTCAAACATCATCAATGGTCATATACAACATAGAGGAACAAGTAAGAGACCGATGCACCACACATATATTCCGTTATTAAAACCAAAGTTGGGCAGCAGAAATGTTGGAACAAAATCATTCACCAGTCATAATCATTTCAGTTTATCAAGAAAACTAACAAATGAAATAAGAATAAAGGTGCTCTTCAAAAAAAAAAATTAAAAAAATAAAGGGCGGCCTGGTGCATTACGTGTCCCCGCTTAAGCGAGGGTCCAGGGAGGGGTCCCACCACAAGGGTGTACTGGGGCAAGCCTTCACCAAGAGGCCGCTCTTAAGACTCGAACCCGTGACCTCTCAGTCACACGACAACAACGTTTACTGTTGCGCGAAGGCTCGCCCTCTAACAAATGAAATAAGAATGTAAGGAAAAAAAGTATAATTACTGCCTCAGAACTTAAGCTACACCTACCTATTGCACTTCTAACACTGAACTTTCTCTTATACCAAATAATCAGAAAACAGGCTCTACTAAAGTATTTTAAACCTTGAAAATTAGTTAGTAAGAGTGCTCTTAAATCTCAGAACCAACTTTCATAAGTTAGCATATCCAAGCCACATTTGCAGATGTAGGCAAAAAAAAAGGTCAATCGCTTCAAATCAAGTATAACAAGCATACCCTCCCAGATAAATATTAGTCCACAACTCATGATGTGTTAATTCCAAAATGTTCATCCATTATCAATTTGAAGATTTCAAATTTGTGAAGTGAACAACATAACCTTTGTTAATTATGGATTAGAGAAGGAGCAACAATCATTAGGAAAGTTAAAGAGATTTGAATGCCAGTTCAGGTTATTGCAGGGGTAGTATGAATCCCAGTTCAGCTGCTTTGGTAAAATTTAAATGGCAATTGAAACACATTAAAATAAAATTAGAACCTATGGATAAAAAGTTGCATTTTGGACTACTCAAAACTGTCATTCATTTGCCTCGGTGTTCTTTCTAACATCTTAAGTTTACATATGTTAAGGTGGCACCTCAAATCCTTCACAAAAACTGCTACTAATGAAGTAGGTGCCACCTACCATTTCCTAAAACAGGGTATTAGATTTAGATTCAGATTTAGAAGCCGAAGAAGCCAAGTTCACTTGCTCTTTCCTTCTCAAATGTCTCGAAATATTGATATATAATGGTAACAGCAAGCAATATTCCAGTTCCTGACCCAATTGCTCCCATGAAATCTGCCAGTACTGTAAGTGCACCAATGCACATTCCTCCGAAGGCAGCTGCTGTTGGTATATAGCGGTTCAATTCTTTCTGCAAGTTTGAATCACGGTGCCCTGGCATCACCATTTGTTGTTCCTTGAGCTGTTTGGCAACATCTCTGGCAGAGGATCCTGAAACCTCAATCCATGTTTTTGAGAAGAGTGCACAAGCAGAAAGCATAAATATCAAATAGAACAGAGCATGGAAGGGATTGGCTGCCATATCTGCCAAACTCGCTGGTGCAGTCACATAGTAAGCAAGACCACCAACAGGAACATACTGGCCACCTGAATATTCAGATTCCTTCCATTTCCCCAGCAGATTGACAAAGAAGTTTCCACCATATTTCCTATAAAGCAACTGAGAGATAAAATAGAGATTGGAAACAAGTGCAGATTGTAGAATAATTGGCATATTAGATGTGTAGAAAAGCTTAATTGGATAGGATCCCTGTTGTCCACGGGCATTCTTCGACTTCACAGGTAAAACCACACGAAAACCTTGGAAATAGATGGCAATTAGGAAGATCAGTACGGTGGCAAGCAAATTGGTAACATTTGGAAGATTCTGCCTATAGAAAGCCTCTCGAAGTGCACGAACTTTATCACTCCTTGTGATGAGTAAATGGAACAAAGCAATGACAGCACCTTCAAATTCTGCTCCCCTACCACTGTTAATCGTTGTGGGGCTAAATGCTTTCCATATGATATTTTCACAGATATTGGTTGCTATGAAAAGAGAGATCCCAGAGCCAAGGCCGTATCCTTTCTGGAGAAGCTCATCAAGGCATATAACAATTATTCCAGCAAAACAGAGTTGGACAATAATAAGGATTGCATTCCCGGCACCCAGTTGGCTGACACTACCATACATTCCTGATAGCACATAGGCAACTGCTTCACCTACAGCAATCAAAATGCCCAACAGTTTCTGTGCTCCATTTAGGAGTGCACGATCCTCACGCACATTGTTATCCACTTCAATGATCTTCGACCCAGCCAACAATTGCATCACCAATCCAGAAGTCACAATTGGGGTAATACCGAGCTCCATGACTGTTCCTCGGTTTGATGCAAGAATAACACGCATCCAATAAAATGGATCAGCACCCGTCGTCGAGTGTATGCCATAAAGCGGTAGTTGACTGCAGACAAGGAAGATGAAGAGAGAGATAACAGTATAGATGACCTTCTCTCTAAAAGGAATCTTCCGACCAGCGCTCTGAACTTCAGGCAGAAAAGAAAGGAAAGGTTTCACAAGGTGCAGAACTCTAAATCCTCCACCCATCTCGAATGATCAAATGAACCAAACCAACGAGTTGATAGGGTGTGAGGAATTAGGAGATCCAAAGTTTAATTTTGTTAGCGGGGCGGAGAGATCGAGTAAAAGGGAAGGAAGAAAAACCTCACGTTAATGGCAGGAATCGATAACTGGAATCGATAGAAAGAAAGGAACTGGTAGTTGATAACTGAAATTTATTCCCGATTGTGAGAAAAAGGTTGGTTTTTATACCATGAAAAGTAAAGATGTCTAAAATAATAATTGCTTGTTAATCATTGATGGAAGTAGCCTAATATAAATTGAATAGAGTTTTGGTTTGAGTCTGAAACCTAAACCAACACGTAAATAGAAACCAAACCTAAACTAACTCTAATATATAGAGAGTCCTAACTATTAAAACTTGCAGTCAGACTTCCTTATCAATCACGTGATCCATGTAAAAAGTAGATAAAAGCAATATCAATTAAGAATTTATTACTCTGAAGAAATCGAAGAAGAGCTGCTGTGATAAAGATAGAGGATAAGTGATATAAGACATCCTTCCGCAAAATATTTGAAATTGAGGTCCCACTCCATGCGAAAATGACCATCGCCTGTCATAAACAGTTTATAAAAAAAATTAGACGATTGGCAAAATGATGAAAAATTAGGATGGTCTACCCTGTCATGTGAAATACCTGAAGAGCTAGTATATAGAAGGTCCATAGCCGGTCAAAACTTCGAAAGATGTGCCAAAAGGTCCGAGTTTCAACAAAATATGATTTTCCTGTGCTTCCAGGTGCCATTGGAGATGCCTTTTTCCCCTTCAATAGCAATTAAATTCAAAATAGATCAAAAGATTGATTCAACAAAAGTAAGAGTAGCATCTGGAGAGGATGTTAAGAGTATCAGTACCGTATTATGTGTTGATTTGAAAAAAGATCCATCGTCACGCATTGGCCATCCAAGGGCAAAGCAATCAGTTGACCTGAATAGTAGCAAATAGCAAAACAAAGAATTGATTCTAAAATCTGATGAATTTCCCAATCATCAGTAAGAACTCTATCTTAAATACAAACTAACCAGAAATATTCATTCAAATCATCATAATTGCACCATGCTGTGTGTGAAGCTTTTCCATTTTGGCACTTGCTGGCTTCCTGGAATAATTGCAGCACAAATTTCAGATTGAAATAGAAAGATCTTATGTATGCTAAAAGAACTAAAATATGGTCAAACCTGTTTTATTACACGGTAAATCGGTGTTATGACCTTCCTCAAGAATGCCTCATCATCACCACCATAAGAAGGTTTGATGTTTTCTCCTGTGACTATGCTAACATTTCCGGCCAACAGGCCATGGAGTTCATATGCCATCTGAAATATGCAGATATAAGAGCTTTCATGTATAACTAAAGACATACAGTTCTCACAACAAATACTGGTTACTGAATAAACAAAGAAGTAAATTTGATCATATCATAGTGAGACTCACATTGTGAAAAATGTAGCATAAACATTCTGGCATAAAACGGACGTTTGCTGCTTCTCCCCAAATAAGAAGATATAGGCCCATGTACAGAATTTTTCTCTGTTGTATCTCTTGCTGGCTTTGAGGGAGGCTATATGAAATGACATATAGATGTTTATACTCTTAGTTCCAGTTTATGCTAAAGATGCTTTCTTAAATATAAGCATACTGAAAATGTCTGAAAACAAACAGGAAGCAGCAAATTTATTATATCTCACCGTAAACTGTGTTTTCGCCCTAAAAACTTGCACCAGTTCTTATAATTCTTGAAAAGCTTGTGCATAACACCATCAATGGCTCGTTCATCAAGCTGCATTTACATAATGGTTTAACCAGTTCTCAACAAATAACACTTCTTCAAATATGCAACAAAATTTCTGATACAGAATGCATATGAAAAAGAATAAAACATAAGCAGCAAAAACTTATGCAAGGAACAAATATAAAAATACAGTAGGATAAAAAGAAAATGACAATGAAAAGACAAATAAATGAAATTGACTAGAAAGTTTAGGAAATATGTTTAAATAAATTCTATATCCATATATAGATACATCATATGCTCTCTTCAGCACAATATAATGAATTCACATCAACAAAAACTCAAAGGGAACTACATTTCATATGCTTCAACCATCAAGCATTTGCACAAGAAAAATGTTCTAACATCCAAAATAATAAAAAGCATGGATGAAAAAAGGGAAATGCCTTGTTGAGAGGCTCAGGCTTAGGATTAAGCCTTGTATGATTGTTGGCAAGTAGCAAAATCAAATGCTCCCTCTGGTTCCTGACACTATCCCTCTGCAATCACCGAAATAATTAAAATTGACGAATTACTTTCTGAAGAGCATGAAGTAATTCTGAACGGCAAAGATATCTTTTGTTGTTTTTCCTTTATTAATTTTTGTTTTGGGTTAAAGACATGCCTGGAAGCCAAACATGGCCCGCAGCCAATCAAGAAGGTCCAAATCCCCAGCTTGCTGCCTGTGCTGCTCAAATGCTGAAGGCCAGGTCAATCCACGAGTGTTCCACAGTGCACCGACAGCAGCCTTTACCTGTTACGCAAGGAATGCTTAAACAGCATATTAAATGACACAATGTAATACCTAATACGCTTGACTCACACATGTAGAAAGAGGGAGATATCTTATGGCCTTGCCTCCTCAAGTTGCATGATGGACTGGGATGCCCCAGCAGAATCAAGGGGAAGAATGTTGTATGGTGCATAAATTTCAATTCTTTCTTGAACATCTCTAGCTGCAGCTATAATCTGCTCAATAAGAAATATAAGAACCATACTTAAATAAACCATCAATATGAAAATAGAAAATTCCTTGAGTTTAACAATAATAAAACAAACTAACCTCGGGAGCAACTTCTTCAACTTTCTCTGTCTTGTTTACGGCGCAAAGAACTTCAAAAAGAACTCCTGCTGTCTGATAGGCTTTTCCAAGTTGAGCTCTGTGAAGAAATTAGCCAAGATTCAGTAAAATAACAATATTCATAGTAATTGCAATTCAAACATCAATAGGCAAGTTCGAAATAATGTGGGAGGAAAATGAGAGCAAGATGTCAATAATTATGTATTACCTATCTGCCTGTTCTCCTTGGTCAAGTGATCTAACATACTGCTCATAGTATTGCTGATAAAAGCTCTCAATTTCCCTTGCATCAGTCTTTTTAATCCGTGAAGCAAGACTGGATGCATTGTCCTGAATAAAATTAAATGATGTTTGAATATTGTGCTATTACCAAACAAGCACAAAGCAAGTTGTGAAAAATGTAACCATCCTTCTGACAAGTACAAAAGACTCATTAGTATATAAAGAGGAATTCATCGTACACATGGATTAACACAATATTAGATTTGAACTTCACAGCTTTCCCCTTTTCATCTCACCAACATAATATGTCTTTCATGCTCTCTGCTAGAACTGGACAAAATTTCCCGATTATTTAAATGTGTTTAGCATTTGCATACTTCCAATTTACCTTATAAACAAGAAACGGCCAAAGAATGCAAATATTATTATAAAACAAAAAGTCAAAATAAAAAATCAAAAACTTAGTATTATATTATATTTATATAATCTTGTGGGATCCCAATCCACAATGAGATAATAATGATTGACTAATAGAAAACGACAATACATGTAGGCCATGTGAGCAACACTACATAATCTGCTGAAAAGGGAAAGGATTAAATTAAATAATGATGTAGAAATTTACCCTTTCTAATCTTTGCAGCAAGGATGTCTTGAACTGTCTCACACCTCTTCCAGTGGAGCTTACATCCAATCGATGCGCCTTCTCAAACGCATAAAACCGACCTATTCCGCCGGAAAAAACAGTAACGATGTAACAAATTACTGCTAATTTCTATTTCCAAAGTTTTGATTCAGATTAAACAATGAAAAAACAATATAAACAATAAAATGGCAAGGTACGAACAGAGATACGCCACGCGAGGACGTTCCTGTTCAATCTCATTTGCAATGCGGAGAATCGGGACAATGGACCCTAGAGAAGAAGGTACAACTTCGTTATCGAAAACCTCGGTGGAGAATGTAGTTGTGGCAGCGCTGCGCGAAGGCCTCCGCGTCAGCGTATTTTGGCCTGAATCCAGAGCCGACATTATCAATCAATTGCTAGCTCGTGAGCTAGCACTCGATCTGCGACGACTCTAGCAAGCTCTCCACAAGTTCTTCTATGTATATTATCACCTTCCCTGCATAATGTATGAGGAAATCGATTATTAAGTTAGCTTTTGGAGACTATTTGGTAGCTCAGGAAATGAGGAAAAAAAAAAGAAGAGAATCAGAAGAAACAAACAAGTATCTTACGAGAAATCTCTAAAGAGAGATGTATAAATTTCATAAGCAATATTTTGATCTTAATCAAAACTTTTTTTCCTATTGTTTTTTGTTTTGATGATATAGTGCAAAAGGCTTATTTTGTTTTTCAGTGTTTTCTTACCATGCATTTTGCATGTGTATAGGGAGGTAACAACCAATACACAATATAGAGAAAAAAGGACCGCCTATCATTTTCAGGAATTCATCACCAAAATCATGTCATGTGTTTTCACTACAGGACAAATTATTTTCTTTTTAAAATTGCTCTTTAAATTTTATGCATCCTTTTAATTTTAAAAATATATAATTTTAAAAATATATTATAAAAAAACAAAATATCCCCTTTAAAAATATATATAATGTTCCATATGTTTTTTTTGAAAAACATAAAGAAAATGGTTACAATTTAATTAAAATAATAATATTATGTAGGTGAAAA
Source organism: Euphorbia lathyris (assembly GCF_963576675.1). NCBI lineage: Eukaryota > Viridiplantae > Streptophyta > Magnoliopsida > Malpighiales > Euphorbiaceae > Euphorbia > Euphorbia lathyris. Next base: position 85,754,255 of record NC_088912.1, read on the forward strand.
CCACTTTCACAATAAAAAAAAAGTTCTATTTATATGGGGACATGGAATCAAATAATAAATTTTTTTCGGTTTTCTTTTCTGTTGATAATAGATAATATTAATTAATTTTTCTACTAAAAGTAGTTATGTGTAATATGCAATTTTTTAAGTAAAAAATTATAAATATCAAGACATAACACCCATTTGGGTCCTTAAACTAAGACTTCAAAGTCAATTAGGATCCTAAACTATCAAAATCATCAATCAGGTTCTTGAACTAGCTAAAAATCATTAATTGAGTCCCAATTCTAAACAAAAATCTTCAATTGAGGCCTTATCGAAAATCATTCTGTCGAACAGTTTTATACATTCTTTCCCAAACTCATTTTGAACCAACACAGAAATTATTACAGTCTATATTAAATGGTCATAGTTTCTGATTTTAGGATAGGATACGGACTTAATTGATGATTTTTGCTTTGTTCAGAGACCTAATTGATGATTTTAATAGTTTAGAATTCTAATTGATTTTGAAGCTTTAGTTTGGAAATCCAAATGGATGTAATGCCTGTTGGTCCCTTGTAAGGTTGCAAGTATAGTTCCAATGGCAGACTTCTTTTTCTAAGGAAAAAGGTTTTAACAGCGGCGCTGAGTAAACAGTAAGATACTGGCTTAGTCAACTGGTGACTAGGTCAGTTTCTTAGCTTGAGTCAGGAGATAGCACTTAGAATCTATTCCTGAGCTCAGACGTTCAACGCGCACAACTCAACTTGACCTCTTTACTTGGTCAGTTTTTGGTTATTTTAAGCAAGCAATATATATAAGGAGTTAAAGGTAAGAAATACTTCACTCAGCAGATTTATCCAGGTTCAGCTTCTTCTAAGCCTACGTCCTGTCCCCGGAACACGTTCCGAGATTTCGAATCCTCTACTGAGCTCTTTAAAGGTAGAGCCTCAAACCTTTTACAATCTTAGCAACTGAGTATGAAAAGAGTACATTCCTCTATACCTCTACTCAATCCTAATCTCTCGCTGAGTACTAAAACCGAGTACTCAGCCTCTCCTTTCTATCTCTAGAAATGATAAGTGTTTTGTCCTATACAAAGATTTGCTAAGACACTTTAGACGACTGAAACAATCACTCTAGACTTTTACACAGATATAAGAATTGTAGTGTAAGATTTTGCTTTGCTTCTTTGCTTGCAGAACTTGTGTAGAAATTTGGTCAGTGTAATGGCTTTGATCAAGTTCTATATTGAGTGAAGCTTCTGATGGCACTATTTATAGAGACGTCTAGGCATCGGTCATTTCGAATTTCGAAATAACCATTGGAGGGAAACGGCTACATGTCGTTGTCATCCTGACTTGGTCAGAGCTCTCGGCCAATCAGAATTGTGTATCTCCTATCCTCGGTCAGCTCAGCAGACTGTCTCTCCTTTTATGGTAAAGTCAACTGGACAGTATACTGTGTCGTCTGAACTTTACCCAAAGGGGAAATACTTTGTCTGGAAGTTTTCCTTTGCCAGCTGCTGTCTTGTACGCTTTGTCGAGACTACTCAGCAACTTCATCTTGAAGTTGTTCCCGAAGGTCTTCTAGATCCTTCCTTTTGCTGAGTTGCATTTTGTTCAAAACGGCAACGTCTTGACACACGTGGGCCGAGTTGTACTGAGCTGTTTAACTTGGGCCTTGACTTCCGTATTGGGCTTGGGCCTTTTGATTCTTGTGACTTATAAACAATTTTAACTCAACATTGAACAAACACATTAGTAGAATAAATCAAAGCATTTAAACTTGGTGTGTTTAGAATATGTATTTCAATTATACTTAAACAATTTTGTCAAATCAAAATTATGTGGAAAGGTGTTTCAACAAACTCCCCCATTTTGATGTTGGCAAAACTATTCAGCGAGGAACTCAGTATGAGCTCCCCCATGATAGTTGACCTAGTACAGTTTAGCAAACTCTCCCGTAAGGGTTGAGCTACTGACTTAGTTTTACTCAAAACATTTAAAGGTTTAAATGAGTAAGTCTAAGGTCAGTTTTCAGATATAGGTCAGCTATTTCAACATATTCTATTTACTCAGTATTAAGCGGAAGGTTTAGTCATATAGAGCGCGCTGAGTAATTTGTTGTTCAATGAGTTCTTATCAGAATGCTTTATAAACACATAGGTCTATGTCAAACATGTTATCAGCATTTGATTTAGTCAATAAATGTTACAAGTATTAAACATAGCTGATTTAATTGAAGATACGTAATGACTCGGTACTTAGTAACATATATCGTAACTCAGAAATTGAATAAAAGAGCAAAATATATATAGATAAGGCAAATAGATTACAACTGACTTAGCCTATACTGATCTAGCCTATCTATTTCTTTTTCTTGTGTTGCGATTGACTTCGCTCATGCTGAGCTCTAGCTGCATGTTCTTTCTCCCCCGTTTTGTCAACTTCAGAGAGTCTGAAAGCATAGGTTAACACAGCTCGAGTCAGTTCTTGGGAGAGCTCCTTAAGTTTCTCAGCGCTTTCATTTACGCCATCAAAGATGGCAACTCCATCAGCTGATACCTCTTCGGGTACTTTGAGATCAGCAGCACTGAGCATATTGACGCTAAACGCTTAAGCTTTGCCTTGCCAGATAAAAGCTTCAGTAAGGCCAGCAAAGATTTGGTGAAAAGTCTTTAACAGAGCTGTGTCGTAATACTGACGTTGAATGTTGTTATGACGAATGTGGTTGAAAGTTTGTTGTGCGAGAGTCAGCATCTCATTCTGCTTCATTGCGTCAGTATCCATCTCTTGCTTATTCAGATTAAGCAACCGTATAGCCTCACCAATTTGCTCTACCGAGCACTGACTGTATGAAACCATTTGCTCGTTGGTCTTAAGTTGCTCAGTATGAAGCTGAGCAAAGAGCATCTTGATTTCAGATGAAGTGGCATAGTCAGGAGGCGCAGCTGATAAGTTCTGGACTTGTTGGTGGAGAGAGTTCAAGTGTTGCATGGTTGTCAGCTGGATCTCAGCCAGCTTGGCAATTGAATCCTGCTTAGCTTGTTGGGCTTGGAAGGATATGACGACGTTCAGCAGATCCTTGAATCCCTTAACTTCGTTGAGAAGCTAAGTGACTTGGGAAAGCTGGGTGGTCTCAAGAATTGAAAATCCAGCAGCAGGAGGAGTAGAGTGTTGAAGGTCCTTGATTAATGCTTGCACTAAGTCAATGATCCTTTTGCCGGACTCAGTGGCATTCAGATAGCTTTGTGATCCTTCAGGGACATCAGTATGACCGGAAGGAAGAGGAGTGAAAGGAGTTACCAGGTCAGTGACTGGAAGTGATGAACCAATCTGCACTTGTGTTTGTGGGATAGGTGATTGATCAGCAGAGAGTTGAGTTGGAGAAGTTGTAATGCGAATACTGTCTGTGCTGACGGCAGAAGTGTGTGGAGTCAGTACCATGCTAGAGGAAATAGCATGAACAGTAGACAGCTCAACCTGACTGGTTGATGTTGCAGAAGCATTGGGGTCGGCATGTTCCTGTTGAGAAGAAATAGAGGCTTGTTTTTCTAATGGCGCCGATGTAGTGGAAGTGGATTGGCATTTGAAAAACTTGAGTTTGACGGTAGAAGGGTCCTTAGATGGCTTTGAGAGAACAAAGTCAGGAAGAGTTGGTGGTTGCATAGGAAGTTCACTGTCTAGCTTCTCACTGACCTTAACCAACTTTCTCCTTCTACGAGGTGGAGTGACAGTATGATCAGGTTCTCCTGAGTGAGAAAGGGAAGATTCTTGTTGCTCAGTTTGAGGCTGGTCAGCTTGCTCTTCAGCTGGATCAACAGTGTGTTGGTCGAGTACTTGCTCAACTCCAGCAGCCAACTCAGTATCGGCATGCTCAACCTCATTCTCACTGGCAGTTTCCTCAGAGTCCTCAGCGTCATCCTGACCGCTGGCTTCTTCTTCTTCTTCGGTACTGTCACCGTCAAGTTCTTCCTCAACTTGAGAGATGAAGTGATCATCTAGTTGTACCTCATGTTCATCATGCTCAGCTTCTGTACCTTGACACTGGGTGAAGTGAGAGTCACCCGGTACAACAAAGTCTGTAGGTATGGCGTTCAGTAGAGTCAGTGTTGAAGACTTCTGCTTCTTCTGAGGTTGCTCCACAGCTTCCTCAGTTCCAGGCTCACCTTGCCTGCTTCTTTTCTCAGCTGACTTACCAGCTGACTTCTGCCTCTTTGCTGGAGACTCAACGTTTTGTGAAGGAGTCTCAGCAGTTTTCCTTTTGCGGGAAGTTGGGGCCTTAGCCCTTCGCCCTTTCTTTGGCTCAGCAGTTTCTTCAGCTTGGCCAGTAGCAGCAGTAACTTTTCCTTTCTTCAAAGGCTGTCCAAATTTTAGAGCTCTCAGCGAGGCTGCTGTGATCTCAGTTCCTCGAGTCTTCTCCTCACCTTCAAGATCAACCTTATGGTCAATGAGGATTCTGGTGATGAGTGATCCAAGCCGCATCGTGCCAGTGCTTCGAAGGAAACCAGCAATGAGAAAGACCGGCATGTTGATGGGAGTGTACGTCAGCATGTGCCATATAAAGCACTGCTCGAAATTTGTTGCTGATGTAGTGCAGTTGATCTTCGGGTAGATGAAGTAGGTCAGCAAATAATGAGCCATCTTCTGGTGCTGACCCATTGATGAAGCTGAGACTTCTCCTGAGTGACCCTCAGGTTTGCAGAAGTTGTGTACATAGTCAGTTTTATCCTGATCTCCCGATCTTCTCAGCCTCGCTCCCTCAGTTTTTAGCTTGAAAAGATTTCCTATGTAGAGAGGGTTGATGAAGATGGTTTTGTCTTTCACCACTGTGCACAGGTAGTCAGTGTTGTCATTTGCAACTTTGAGGTTGTGGTAAAACTCCCTCACCAGGTCAGGATAGGTTTCATCCCTAACCGAAAACAGCCCAGTCCATCCATTCTGTGAAATCCACTCGCAGAACGGTTGTTCATTTTGCACGAAGTTTTCAGAGACCCATCTTGAGGGCTCAACTTTCCATTCGCGGACATTCTCAAAGACCTTGGAATAGGTCCTGACCTTTACGGGTTTTCCCTGTCCAGAGGTTTGGCCAGTTTTTCCTTTGCTCGGTGTAGGAGGATTTCCAGTAGGTTCATCGGAGCTAGTCTTTTGATGGCCGGCACCGGAGATGTTGTAGGATACCTTAGTCATTTTCGAGGATGGGGAAGGTTTAGAAGGATTTTGAGAGAGGAGTTTCTTTGCCTTAGGATTTGATTAAGCGTAAAGAATAAAAAATGGGGAATTACCCATTATTTATAGATGGAATGAGCGGTGTGGATTTAATCGAATCCATGTGTCAGTTTTGCCTTGGGATTGTGTACCGACAAAGATCCTGGCATTTATGACACATACGGCGAATACGTCATCCTAGGGCTATACGCATGCTATTGCATTTATGCTAACGGATCTAACACTCAGCGTTTAGAATGTCAAGCGTTTCATATTCTGAGTGGTCAGTATTGCATTTACGGATGATTTCTAAGTTTAAAACTAACTTACTCAGTATGCAAGTTTACTCAGTATTTGCTGTTTAATAAATTTCAATGAGTACACAACAAAGACAATCATTCAGCATAGTAATTCACTCAACATGCATATACATTTAGTTCAGGAATTTACTGAAGAGGATTGAACATACCAATAGCTTCTCTCAGTATGCTGAACTGCTCATGGGCCAGTGGCTTCGTGAAGATATCCGCAAGCTGTTCGTCCGTTGGGACAAAGGTCAGCTTGATCTCACCCTTGAGTACATGGTCTCTAATGAAGTGATGTCTGATGCTGACATGCTTCATTCTGCTGTGTTGAATTGGGTTCTTTGAAAGATCAATTGCACTTTTGTTGTCACATTTGACTTCAATTGTCTTCGTTTGAACACCATAGTCTTCAAGCTGTTGCTTAATCCATAGGACTTGAGCAACACAATGACCAGCAGCAATGTACTCAGCTTCAGTGGTAGACAAGGCTACTGACGCCTGCTTTTTGTTGAACCAGGATACAAGACAGCTTCCTAAGAAGTGACATCCTCTAGAGGTGCTTTTACGTTCCAGCTTATCCCGTCCATAGTCAGCGTCAGTGTATCCGATGAGTGTAAAATCATGAGTATTTGGATACCATAAACCTGCGTTCACTGAGCTTTGCAAATATCTAAGGATTCTTTTTACAGCAATGTAATGAGATTCCTTAGGGTTAGATTGATATCTAGCACAGTAGCATACTGAAAACTGAATGTCCGGTCTACTGGCTGTTAAGTAAAGTAGAGAGCCTATCATACCTCGATATAATTTGCTGTCTACTAACTTACCATTCTCGTCAGCGCAGAGGACAGTGTCAGTGCCCATAGGAGTGGATATTGGCTTGCAATTTTCCAAGTCATATTTCTTTAATATCTCCTTGGCATATTTGGCTTGACTGATGAAGATGTCATTCTTTCCTTGTTTAATTTGAAGACCGAGGAAGAAGTTGAGTTCTCCCATCATGGACATTTCAAACTCAGTCTGCATTTGTTGGCTAAACTCCTTGCACATTGATTCGTTAGTTGCACCAAATATTATATCATCAACATAAATCTGGGCCAGCAGGGTATCTTTACCCTTTTTCTTAATGAATAAGGTTGTATCAGCTTTGCCCCTGACGTAATTTCTAGTCAGCAGGAAACTGGTCAGCCTCTCATACCAAGCACGTGGTGCTTGCTTGAGGCCATACAGAGCCTTTTTGAGTTTGTAAACATGGTTTGGGAACTTAGGGTCCTCAAAACCTGGAGGTTGATTTACATAAACCTCCTCGTTTATAACTCCATTAAGAAATGCACTTTTGACATCCATTTGGAATAATTTAAAGTTCATGTAAGATGCATATGCACATAGAATTCTAATTGCCTTTAGCCTTTCCACTAGAGCAAAGGTCTCACCGTAGTCAATACCTTCTTGCTGACTGTAGCCCTGAGCTACAAGCCTTGCTTTGTTCCTGACTACGTTTCCTTGTTCATCCATCTTGTTCCTGAAGACCCATCTTGTTCTGATGGTCTTTTGACTCTTTGGATGAGGCACTAGCTCCCATACATCGTTTCTTCTGAATTGATCGAGCTCCTCTTGCATTGCGTTCATCCAGAATTCATCGTACTCAGCTTCAGCGAAATTCTTCGGTTCTTGAACTGAGACGAAGGCAACATTGGTGAGGTACTTCCTGAGTTGATTCCTCGTCATCAGGGTATTCCCAGCAGAATCAAGGATCGCACTCTCTGAGTGCCCTCTTGGGATCCTTATCTCTTTAGGTAGATTCATGTCTTGTGCTGTTTCTGTTTCAACAATCTCTGCAGAAGTAGATGGGTCAGTAAAAGTAATTTTAGGTTCACTCTTACTCTTGGTCAGCCTTTTCGTGAATGACTCAGTAGCTGGTTCTTGGTCAGCGGTGGTTACTGAGTGTGGATCATCTTCAGTCAGCGGCTGGTATCTACCTGCAGGGTCAGTTTCGTCGAACTCTACATGTACTGACTCTTCTAAAACTTGAGTTCGCTTATTAAAAACTCTGTATGCTTTGCTGTTTGTTGAGTAGCCCAAAAAGATAGCCTCATCAGCTTTTGAATCAAACTTTGCTAAGCTATCTTTGGTATTTAAAATAAAACATCTACAGCCAAAGGCACGAAAGTATCCAATATTGGGCTTTCGTCCTTTCCAAAGTTTATAGGGGGTTTTCTTTAATATAGGTCTAACTAGAGCCCTATTAAGAATATAGCATGCTGTGTTAACAGCCTCTTTCCAAAAATACTTTGGAAGCCTATGCTCATCCAGCATTGTCCTGACTATTTCAACCAGAGTTCTGTTCTTCCTTTCTACAACCCCATTTTGCTGAGGTGTTCTAAGAGCAGAAAAATTGTGGTCAATGCCGCTGGCTTCACAGAATTCAACAAACTTTTGGTTTTGAATTCTCCACCGTTATCACTACGGATGTGAGCTAATTTTAGGTCTTTTTCATTTTCAATTTTTCTAACCAAATTTGAAAATGTCTCAAAGGTCTCATCCTTGCTGGTCAGCAAGATAACCCACGTATACCGAGAGAAGTCATCTACAATGACCAAGGAAAATCTTCTTCCACCCAGACTCAGCGGCTGGACTGGACTAAAGAGATCCAAGTGTAGTAACTCTAACGGACGCTTAGTTGAGACAATATTTTTGCTATGAAAAGATTGTTTGGTTTGTTTTCCAGCTTGTCAAGCGTGGCATAATTGATCTTTTTCAAATTTAAGTTCAGGCAGTCCCTCAACCAATTGCTTTAGTTTGGCCAGGAGGTCCATGCTTACATGACCAAGTCTCATGTGCCATAGCCAGGAATTTTCTTCCTTTGATACTAAGCACACAGTTTTTGAAAACTTTTTCTTTAAGTCTAGCATAAAGACATTATCTATTCGAGGGGCAGTTAATATTAACTCATTTGTTTTACCCTCGTATATTTTAAATCCAGTAGCATCAAATATAACTTTTCTCCTATTGTCACATAGCTGAGCTACGCTGAGTAAGTTATATTTGAGTCCGCTGACTAGGGAGACAGATTCAATAGTAGGATTACCTCCGATGGTTCCTGACCCTACTATCTTACCCTTCTTGTTGTCTCCAAAACTTACACTTCCTCCTCGTTTACGCTCAAACGTGATGAACTGAGTTTCATCACCCGTCATATGCCTAGAGCATGCACTGTCAATATACCACATCTTTGACTTCTCGGCACATCTCAGGCTTACCTGCATTGTAACTAGTTACTTTTAGGTACCCAATTCTTTTTGGGTCCTTGCTTGTTAGGTGCAACAGGTAAAGCATCATATTTTATTTTATGGCGACATACATGGACAGTATGGCCATTCTTTTCACAGAAGTCACAACTGACCTTCTGTTTAGGATGTTTCACTGACTTGTCAGCACTCCAGTGCTGAGCATGCCAGCACACCTTAGTGGTGTGTCCTAACTTTCCACAAAAGTCACACTTGACTTTTCGCTGGGGATTCCATCTCTGCTGAGTACCTTGGTACTGAGTTCTCAGAGGACTGTTTCTTTTATTTGGAACCTTTAGTTGGTTCTGGATAGTTGTGACGTCCTTTCTCAGTTTTTTTGAAACTGACTGGACTTCAGAGACATACTCATGTATGATCTTCATGTTATCATGCAGAGTTGAATTGTCCTGAAGAAGGAATCTGAGGTCACTCAGTTTGACCTCTTCCACTTCGTCACAGCGCCTGCTGAGTGCTCTAACTTTCTTATTACACTTATTGACAAGTGTATAGAGATCACTCAGGGCATTAACCATATCGTTTCTGAGCTGGGGAAGAGAAATTACCTCATTTGATTGCTCCTCATCATCTGACAGGTCAGCATGCTCAGAGACGCATGGCTCAGTAAGTTCGTCAGCCATGAAGCATATCTTCGCTGACTCGGTGGCCTCAGTTTCTGTAGATGAAGACTCATCACTGTCGCTCCAAGTAGCCACCATTGCCTTCTTCCCACTCTTCTTGTCTTTCCTCAGTGTGGGGCAGTTTGACTTAATATGGCCAGTTTGATGGCACTCAAAGCATGTAATGGGCTTTGAGCTGTCCTTTTTGTATTTGCTGTCGCTTGAGTCAGCTTTATACTTATCAAACTTTCTGTAAGGCTTCTTTGAGTATTTGTCATTTTTCCTGAATAGCCTTTTCATCTTCCTTGTGAACATAGCCATCTCCTCATCATCAGTTGAGCTCCCGTCAGTGGAGTCAGCTTTCATGACAAGGGATTTCTGCTTCTTGTCTTCAGATTTTTCCTTCACCTCAAAGTTTTTCATGAATATCTCATGGGTCAGCAATGAACCGATGAGTTCGTCATATTTGTAGGTGGTTAAATCCTGAGCTTCCTCAACTGCTGTCTTCTTTGCCTGCCAGTCTTTAGGAAGACTCCTGAGTATCTTTTTGACTTGTTCTTCCTCAGTGAACATTTTCCCAAGTCTCTTGAGCGCATTAATGATGTTGGTAAACATTGCATTCATGTCTGAAATGCCCTCATCATTGTTCATCTCGAACAGCTCGTACAGTCTCATCTGCTGATTCACCTTGGACTCTTTTACTTTATTGGTTCCCTCGTAGGTAACTTCCAGGTTTTTCCAGATCTCTTATGCCGACTCACAACCTGAGATTTTATTATATTCTGCAGCATCGAGCGCACAATGAAGCATATTGATAGCCGAAGCGTGATTTTGAAGCTTCTTAAGATCATCCTCTGTCCATTTGGCCTCAGCTTTTACAACTGTTTGGCCAGCCACAACCTCGACAGGTACAAATGGGCCATGGACTATAGATAGCCAGACACTCATGATTGTAGCCTGAATGAAGTTTTTCATCCTATTCTTCCAGAAGGTATAGTTTGACCCGAAGAATAGGGGAGGCCTAGTGATGGACAGCCCCTCAGGCAGTATTTGAGTTGTCTGGTTTCCAGGGAGAAACCGAGTGCTGTTTTCGCCCATGGTAGGGATCAGCTCAAGGTTGTTAGACCTTTTAATGTGAGCTTTTAAGCTCTGATACCACTTGTTGGTCTCTTGTAAGGTTGCAAGTATAGTTCCAAGGGGGGGGGGGGTTAGGAACTATTTAAACTTTTTGCAATTAGGGCAGACTTCTTTTTCTAAGGAAAAAGGTTTTAACATCGGCGCTGAGTAAACAGTAAGATACTGGCTTAGTCAACTGGTGACTAGGTCAGTTTCTTAGCTTGAGTCAGGAGATAGCACTTAGAATCTATTCCTGAGCTCAGACGTTCAACGCGCACAACTCAACTTGACCTCTTTACTTGGTCAGTTTTTGGTTATTTTAAGCAAGCAATATATATAAGGAGTTAAAGGTAAGAAATAATTCACTCAGCAGATTTATCCAGGTTCGGCTTCTTCTAAGCCTACGTCCTGTCCCTGGAACACGTTCCGAGATTTCGAATTCTCTACTGAGCTCTTTAAAGGTAGAGCCTCAAACCTTTTACAATCTTAGCAACTGAGTATGACAAGAGTACCTTCCTCTATACCTCTACTCAATCCTAATCTCTCGCTGAGTACTAAAACCTAGTACTCAACCTCTCCTTTCTATCTCTAGAAATGATAAGTGTTTTGTCCTATACAAAGATTTGCTAAGACACTTTAGACGACTGAAACAATCACTCTAGACTTTTACACAGATATAAGAATTGTAGTGTAAGATTTTGCTTTGCTTCTTTGCTTGCAGAACTTGTGTAGAAATTTGGTCAGCGTAATGGCTTTGATCAAGTTATGTATTGAGTGAAGCTTCTGATGGCACTATTTATAGAGACGTCTGGGCATCGGACATTTCGAATTTCGAAATAACCGTTGGAGGGAAACGGCTACATGTCGTTGTCATCCTGACTTGCTCAGAGCTCTCGGCCAATCAGAATTGTGTATCTTCTGTCATCGGTCAGCTCAGCAGACTGTCTCTCCTTTTATGGTAAAGTCAACTGGACAGCATACTGTGTCGTCTGAACTTTACCCAAAGGGGAAATACTTTGTATGGAAGTTTTCCTTTGCCAGCTGCTGTCTTGTACGCTTTGTCGAGACTACTCAGCAGCTTCATCTTGAAGTTGTTCCCGAAGGTCTTCTAGATCCTTCCTTTTGCTGAGTTGCGTTTTGTTCAAAACGGCAACGTCTTGACACACGTGGGCCGAGTTGTACTGAGCTGTTTGACTTGGGCCTTGACTTCCGTATTGGGCTTGGGCCTTTTGATTCTTGTGACTTATAAACAATTTTAACTCAACATTGAACAAACACATTAGTAGAATAAATCAAAGCATTTAAACTTGGTGTGTTTAGAATATGTATTTCAATTATACTTAAACAATTTTGTCAAATCAAAATTATGTGGAAATGTGTTTCAACAATGCCAAATATCAACTAATTAGCTAAAAGAATTATAGCCCGAGTTAAAGTTTGAGCCTCTGAATGGATTATTAAGTCTCTTGTATTTTATTTCAACACATAAGGATTTTGAATTTTTATTTTTAATAGCATGAAATTATTAATTTCATTTACATGTAAAATTTGCATTTCTAACCGTTCAAAAGTATTATTTATATATATATATATATATGGTGATATATAACAAATTAGAAATTAATGCATTGAAAAAAAATCAGAGATTCAATTCACATCAATCTAAATGATTAGAGGCTCTTACTACTTTTTGCTTTTTTTATTATTCTTTTTTTTGGTTCGTACTTTTTTAAATATTCTTAATGCAACATATTAGTTATAATTACATATATAAATTTATAAGATTTTCTCAGGTTTTATCGTTTATTTTGATCCATATATTTGGGTTTATCAAATTAGATATATTACACCTCTAAACATCTAAAGTTTGGACCTTTTACACTCTTATTTGTTGGTTTGACACTTTTATAATAGAAAATATATACATGTATGTTACATTTAAAGTTTGCCAAATAAGTAAATAGAGATCTCGATGGTCTAAAAATAACATGTTCATATGTGTGATAGGTCTAAATTGACAAGTTCGGGTGCAGTGGCGGAGCCAGAAATTGATATGTGGGGGAAGCTAATTTCAGCCTTGTCGTTAGAAGTAATTTTTCGAAGTCTAGCCCGCTAGGGCTAGGCAAAATTTTTTTAGCCTCCAGCACGCTAAAACTTTATGGTTTAGGTATGTTGACTAAAAATTATAATATTTTTACACTTTTTGATTTTTAGCTATAAATTATTTATAATTTTCATAAAATTTAATTCAAAAATTAAGTTATAACGAAATTGATTTTTTTTTATGGAAAAGAGATATAATAAATTCTAAAAAAGAGATATAATAAAAATAAGTTAAAAAGTTAATAAAGAGTCCATTTTGAAAATATAAATTTTTATAAAACAAAATGAGTTTGATGAATAAAGCTTTTAAACCAACTCAACCATTTTGAATTATTGATATAATACTACATAGTTTAACTATAAACAAATATTTGGGGGCCTACACAAGACAAAACTAACGACACTCAAGGACTGGTGGCCAGGGGTGCTTTGGTCCCCCGACGCCTGGGCTGTCTCCGCCCTTGTTTGGGTGTGTGAAAGGTCCAAATATAAATACAAAATGGTGACAAAAAAAATTATAAGTTTAAATATGCAATTATGCATTAAGAGGATTTCTTAGTCGTAACGTACGAAATGTGCAAATTGGAATATGTAGTTCATGAGTTTAGCCATTAAGGAAACTGTTTTTGTCTTTTCTCGATTAAAGGTGAGCGTGCTAGAGAATTCATAAGTGTTTTTAAATGTGCGGCAATCAATTCTGAGAATGTCTTTTCTATGATGTGAAAATAAAATAAATTAGAAATTAGATTCAAGAAATGCTATTCCAATAGGATTATGAATGTCGAACAAACGAAAAAAATATAAGATTCGTAATGGTCCCATTCGACATGAGATTTAATTATAAAAAGACTTATAAATGTTGAAAAGGATACATTATATTGATAAATATACAAATACTTACGATATTGTAACTAGAAATGACTTTGAGAACAACTTTTCGTGTTGATATAAAGTAAGAGCAAGGGTTACTTAACTCGATGTTGAAGTGAGATAAAAAAGCAAGTCTCGAGTTGAAGATCTTTGGATATGTCAAGTTTTATATAAACTTTGGGTCTATATTTAAGCTTTTGGTTTGATTGGGCCTATAAAATGGCACTATAGCTCTTTATTTATAAAAGGGACAATTACATGAATGTCATAATTAAGTATAAAATTACAATTAAGGAAACCACCATTGGAAAGTTGAAAAAAAAAGGGTTCACTATTCAATCCACTACTTATAAATTATAAATTATGTCCACCATTTGACAACTTGTCTCCACCTTCCTCTAAATTCTCATTTAGCGTACCATAACTCCTTCCACTTCCATAAATTCACCGGTGTTGTGTCCGAGTGTTGCGGGGGACAATAAATTGTTTATATAAAAATTGAAAATTGTAATATTTTTTAATTACATATCATTGAATATAATGATATTAATATATTATGTTAAAATGATTTCAAGTTCAAAGAGTTAAAGTGTCATCAATGATAGTTATTTTATAAACTTATACTATTGGTTTTGAAGATTTATTAACTAAAAATTAGTTTTATTTCTATATAATATTGTTTAACCAACTTATCTTTCTTTAAAATAAATTTAGGATCAGTTTTTAATATTTTAAACATATACCAAGCAATCATTTTTATTCTATAACATCAAATTTGAATTTGAATATCTTGTTATTTCCATGTTCGCGTCTTATGTTTTATTAAAATTGACTCTATAGCCTCTGATGTCTTGTCCTAACTTTCCAAAATGACAAATCAAATTTAGAAACATGATTGACAAAGATTTTCCAAGAATTATAATTCAAATTTAATAATATTAAAAACAAAAACACATAAAAGAAACAAAATATGAAAATAAACAAAGAAAAAAATCGTCTGGGGAACTTAGCCTGAAAAATAAGGAGAAAATGATTTTGTTTCTTCTACAATGAATCCTGATTTTTTTTCCTTCTTCAAACTTGGTTAGACAAAGTAAAAGGCATGTACAAGTCCGTGAAATATTGTATGACAAGTTGATAATTGAAAAAAAAAGAAAAAAAATTAGAATTCGTTATAATTTTCTCCATAAATTTTTCAAACATTCTCTTAATTAATTAGAAAATTAAAGTAATTTATGAATTTGATTGGAAAGAGTATTGAGAAATAATTCTGATGGAAGAGAACTTTTGATAACTCTATTTATGAATACTTAATTATTGAAATATCTTTGATAAATTATAGTTCATAATTTTCATTTTTATCTCATTTAATTACTCTAAATAATGTGTTTCTAACTCTTGACAAATCTGTATCATTGATTTTGTGCATAAATTTGTTGGATTCTCTTGTTAGTTTCTAATTTTTCAACTATAATACATTTGTACATGTCAAACTTTTATAATTAAATATTAGATCTGATAAAAAAAACAACACATTAGTTATCATAACCTACTGGGATTGAGGTGAGGCGATTTTGTACAGTTCCAATCAAGACAAACGTGAGGCGATTTCCATGGCGAAGGAGCGTGAGGCGAGAACGAGGGTGACTTTGGGAGGCGCGGGCGGCCGATCTGCGAAGGAGGCGGCCGATCGTGAGGCGGCTAGGGGGCTGGGAGTGGATCTGGATCCGGATGGGAGATTGGCGGAGGAGGCTAGGAGATCGGAGGTGGATTCTCCGCGTGGTAGGCGGAATAGCTCCGACCGTGTTCGGGAGAGGTCGAGGGAGAGGGGTTCTGATCCGGCAGCAGGGATTGATGGTGCTGGGATTTGGGGCTCGGAGTGTGGTCGGGAGCGAACTGGGGCATCGGTGGCGCTCGGACGAGTTGGTGACAACGGCTCGCTTGCTGGATCCGTGGTGTTGCCGGTTGCAGGAGAGGGAGGGCATGAGCGGGGGGTAGGCCCCGATTTGGTTGTGGCCTGCGCTGCGGCTGGCCTCGTCCAGGCTGGGGAGGGCGACAGGCTTGCGCCTAGCGCTAGTGCTAAAGCAGGCAGTAACGCGGGGGAGCCGGCAGTTAAGGTGGCTGCCCATGGCGGGGCCCCGACGGTTATAATGGAGTCTAGGGCGATTAGGGACTTTGCGGTTCCCCCGTTGAGCGGGGCCTTGACCCAGGGGGTTGCGGGCCAGAAAGTCTCGATTCCTAGTACTAATCCCGTTAATTATGTTAACCCGGGAATAGGTCTGGAGAATTTGTCCTGGAGAGATAAGGTGATGGGGGTGGTTAAGGAAGAACCCATGATTGAGGATGATATTATCGAGGAGGATACTGAGGAGGTTTTTTCCGACTCTGATATTGAGGATGGTGAGCAAGAGGACCCGTTGTGTCCTGTTATCCGGCTTTCATCGGAAGATAAGCGGGTTCTCAGATCCAAATGGAAACTTTCCTTAATTGTCACTGTGCTTGGGAAAAGGATAAGCTTCAATTACTTTGCCCAGAGGATCCAGGCGCAATAGGCAACGAAAGGGAAGGTTACCATCACGGACCTGGAGAATGACTATTATGTCATAAAATTTACAAGGGCAGAAGATTATAATGCAGTGGTTAATGGTGGACCTTATATCATCTCCAATCATGTTTTGGCGCTGAGGCCATGGGTCCCAAATTTTAATCCTCATTATTGCTCTGTTAATAGGATCCTTACTTGGATTAGATTCCCAGGTTTACCCATTGAATACTATAACGAAAGATTTCTGAATAAGATTGGTGGCTTGGTTGGGAAAGTTCACCATGTTGATAAAACTATCGTTGGGGCAGTGAGAGGCAAGTTTGCCAGGGTTTGTATTGACATTGATCTTGCTAAGCCTCTTCTGTCTAAATTCTCCGTTCAGAATAAGGTCTTTCATATCGAATACGAAGGTATTCACAATATCTGCTATGAATACGGTATGTTTGGCCATACCTATGATGGCTGCCCCAAAAGAAGGAAAGTGGTCGAGGAGGTGGTGGTGCCTATCATAGGCAGAGCGGAAGAGAACCAAAGTGAAGGGAAGAACTTCGGTCCCTGGATGCTGGCCAAAAGGTCTGTCAGAAGGAAGCCACGAGCAAATGCTACTCAGAATCAATTTCCAAATATCAGCAAGGAGATGAATTCTCTCCAAATTGCTCTTGAGATCAAGGCTAGGCCACCTGATATTAAGATTGGTGCTGGTGCTGGCTCAGCTTCCGGGTCAGGATCTAGATTCAGAGTCCTATCTCTTGAGGATGGACAGGATTCATATCTACCTAATGAGCATATGGAGCTAAGCATGCCAGGTCTTGAGTCTACCGAGCCAGCTACCATCCTAGGTGACTCTATTAATCCTCTTTTCGACCCCAAAGCTTATGCTAAGGGGAAATCCCAGATCATTGGCTCGACAGGGAAAGCAAAGCTCAATGAGGTTAGTAATTTGCAAACTCTTGTTGATATCCATAGTGGGAAGTCTATGGGAGTTAATAAGTTGAATTTGAAGAAACCTAGGGCTAACCATAAAAAGAACCATAGTTCTCTGGATTCTTGGGATAAAAGAGGGCCTGCTGGCACCACTTCAAGGCTCTCAGGAGCCCCGAATAAATACCTGCTCTAGGGTTTGGGCCTATGATCAGTTGTCTTCCTTCTGATGGACTTTTTTGTTTGGAATGTTAGAGGTGCGGCTAGCAAGGCGACCCACATCAATGTTAATGATCTTATTAAGGAATTTAATCCATCTTGTTTTGCTCTTCTTGAAACCAAGGTTAGTGGTTCTAATGCAGATGAGGTGGTTAAAAAGTTTAAGAATTGGAATTGTGTCAGATCGGAGGCGACTGGTTGGGCAAGGGGGATTTGGCTTTTTTTGAAGCCAGGTCGTGTTAATATTGATATTATCAGTATAGATAATCAATTCATTCATAGTAAGGTGTGTTATCCTGGCAATAAACCTTTTTTTGTTACCTTTGTCTATGCCGATCCTGTTTTGACTAACCAGAAAAGGCTTTGGGAGATCCTTTACTCTATTAGTACAAGCATGGTGGATGCTTGGATGGTTGCTGGGAACTTTAATGATATTACCCTGATGAGTGATCAGAAAGGGGGAGGTAATCATTATGTCAACCGGTGCCTTAACCATAAGCAAAATATGGATTTATGCGGGCTGTCTGACCTGGGAGCTGCTGGCCACAAGTTTACTTGGAAAAGGAATAGCGTGTTTATTCGGTTGGACAAAATGTACGTGAATGTTGCAGCTATTTGTAGATTTCTCGAGGTGAACGTGCTGAATCTCCCTTTCCATCATTCTGACCATTGTCCTATCCTCGTCAATCTGGTTAAATGTCAGCCTAAAGGGAATAGACCTTTTAGGTACCTTGTTGCCTGGGAATCTCATCCTGAGTTTAGGAATTTTGTTAAAGATAATTGGCAGCCTCATTCTAATGTTCTCCTCGCCGCGGAGGGGTTTAGGAAGAATGTGGTGGGATGGAATAAAAACATCTTTGGGCATATTATCAGACGGAAAAGTAAACTTTTAAGAAGAATTGAGGGCATTCAACGCTGTTTGGAGATCCGTTTTGATCACAGACTGAGTTGTCAGCTTAGATCCCTCCAGAACGAGCTGGAAGCTGTTCTTAGACAAGAAGAGCTTCTTTGGTTCCAGAAATCTAGGAAGGCTTGGATTAAGGACGGAGACCGGAATACCAGGTTTTTCCACCTCTCGACTATTGTTAGGAGGTAGAGGAATCGGATCGATGCTATTAAAGATTCCAATGGAGACTGGGTCTATGAGGATGAAGAGATTCGTCGCCTGGCCCTTGACTTCTACAAAGTCCTTTTTAAAGAGGACGGGGTGGATCTGGATAAAGCCCACGCTGGGATTTCTTTTCCTAGGTTGGAGGAGGATGCTATTAAAGAAGCTTTCCATCCTATCGACCAGAAAGAAATTGATCTGGCGTTCTCTAGTATTGGAGCCACTAAAGCTCCGGGGATCGATGGTATTCCTGCCAGTTGTTACCACAAACACTGGGACACTGTGAATGAAGGCATCTACAGTTTTGTTAAAGGTGTTTCATCGGTTCTAATGATATTAGACTGGTGAATAAAACCCTCCTAGTCCTGATCCCAAAAGTGGAAAAACCTTCCTCCTTTTTGCAGATGAGGCCGATTAGTCTTTGCAATGTGTTATACAAAGCTATCACTAAGATTGTGGCTAATAGGATCCGGCGTATTCTTCCTGAGATTACAGGCCAGAACCAAGGCAGCTTTGTCCCTGGCAGGCAAATGATGGACAATGTGGTTATCGCCCAGGAAATGGTTCATTCCATGAAAATGAAGAAGGGTAAGAAAGGGTTTGTGGCGCTCAAGCTGGATCTGGAGAAAGCTTATGACCGTTTAAACTGGAGTTTTCTTCTAGATAGTTTGAAGAAAGCTGGTATCCCAGAGAGCTGGAGTAAATTGATTGAGGATTGCATTTCCTCTCCTGTTTTCCAGGTTATGATCAATGGAGATATGTCTGATGAGTTCTCTCCCTCCAGGGGAATCCGTCAAGGAGATCCCATGAGCCCCTTCCTTTTTTTTATTGCTATGGAAAGATTGTCGCACCTGATCCAAGAGGCTGTGAGCAAAGGGATTCTCCATCCTGTGTCCATCAACAAATTTTGCCCTCCTATTACCCATTTGTTCTTCGCTGATGATGTGATGCTCTTCGTGGAAGGGAATGAGGAGAAAATTAGTGTGGTAATGGATATCCTTAATTGTTTCTATGCTGCTTCTGGCCAGAAGATTAATATCCAAAAGTCTCGGATGCTTTGCTCTAAAAACATGGACAGAGGCATTTGTAGAAGGCTGAGTGATCTTTCCGGCATTCCCCTTACTCACTCTTTGGGAAAGTATCTTGGGGTCCCTCTCCATAGCGACAGAGTCTCCAAAGCCTCCTTTAAAGAAACTTTGGATAAAACCAATGGTTTGTGTGCTAGTTGGAAAGCTAATTCTCTTTCCCTAGCAGGTCGTCTAACTTTAATCAAATCTGTCAATTGCGCGGCTCCTAATCATATCATGCAAGCCTGTAGACTACCTGAGCCGGTCCTCAATGAGCTTGACAAAATAAACCGGCGTTTCCTTTGGGGAGAGTCTGGAGAAGGGAAAAAGATTCACCTTGTCCCTTGGAAGGAGGTCTGCCAGCCGAAAGCAGGGGGGGTCTTGGTATAAGACAAGCTAAGGACAATAATAAAGTCCTTTTAATGAAGCTTCTCTAGAGAATGTGGCAATGCCCATCCTCTCTTTGGGTTCGTCTTCTTTGTGGCAAGTATCGGAAAGACAAAATCTTTGGTGGCCCTAAGGAGAGAGTTGTCAGTTGTTCCTTCATCTGGAAAGGGCTTAGCGCTGTGTTTGCAGAGTTCTGCTCGGGGGTTGGTCTGGAGGTGGCTAATGGTAAGTCCATCAGCTTCTGGTATGATACATGGATTGGTGACAAACCGCTTGTTGAGGTGTGTAGATCCCCCCCCCCCCCCCCCGCCTAGTAACATCCGTAACTGGAGAATTACCGATGTGGTGGACTCTGAGGGAGACTGGATCTGGTCAAAGTTTGATACATTCTTTAGCTTGGAGACTCTCCTTAGAATTAGAGGAGTTAAGATTAGTAATCATGAGGAAGATAAGAATATGCATTGCTGGGCCCTGACTTCCAATGGTGCTTATTCTTGCAAGTCAGCCTTTGAAGCTTTTACCCCTAACAGGGCCGATCCTC
This sequence comes from Euphorbia lathyris, assembly GCF_963576675.1. NCBI lineage: Eukaryota > Viridiplantae > Streptophyta > Magnoliopsida > Malpighiales > Euphorbiaceae > Euphorbia > Euphorbia lathyris. Next base: position 85,774,533 of record NC_088912.1, read on the forward strand.
TTTCGGATACGTGGAAATCCATTTGGGCTCTTAAAATCCCTTACCGTATTAGGAGTTTCCTGTGGCTGGGAGTCAAGAACAGGTTGCTTACTAATTCGGATCGACACAGACGGCACTTGGCGGATTCAGGAGCTTGCAGTGGATGCAGAGGCCATGATGAAACTTTGTGTCATGCTTTGAGGGATTGCTCTAAGAGTAAAGAGGTGTGGAAGAAAATTATCCCTCACCACATTCTTCCTTCCTTCATGGCCCACTCTGAGTATAACTGGTTCTCTGATGGTGTTAGTGGGAATTTATTGGCTAACATGGAGCATGGTGACATTTTCTTTGCTATCATCTGTCACCAAATTTGGAAGTGGAGGAACGAGGAGATTTTTGCTGATAAAACTGTCTTTATTCCTGACTTACTTGATTTCTTCTCGAAAAAACTCTCTATTATTACTGAGAGCTTAAAAGGGGATCCCCTTGCCAGGTCTACCCAGAAAAGAGAGGTCCACCTCGTTGGATGGAGCAGGCCAGGAGAAGGGGTGGTGAAGCTGAATACGGATGGCTCCTGCCTTAGCAATGGCAAAATTGCTGCCGGAGGAGTTCTTTGTGATGCGGGTGGCGCCTGGCTGTCTGGGTTTACCCAGAACCTGGGGATGGGTTCTTCCTTTTCGGTGGAACTGTGGGGTATTCTTTCGGGTATCAAGCTTGCCATTAGCCTGGGTGTAAAGAGGTTATTTGTGGAGTCTGATAACATGGAGGCAATCAACAAGATTTCAGATAACCAGGCTATTTGTCTTAACAGCCAAAATCTTATCAAAGCTATTTTAAGGCTTCGCCCTTCCTTTGAGTTCTTAAAGTTCAGCCACATTTACAGGGAACAGAACCGGGTTGCGGATCGCTTGGCGGCAGCTGGGCATGAGGGGATGTTAGGTGTCTCTACCCTTTCTGATCCTCCCATCTTTCTTTCGTCTCTTCTTTTAGAGGATAGAATTGGGGTTAGCCTTCCTAGGCTGATCCCGGGTTAGTTTTCTTTGTTTGTTCGTTTTCTTTTCCTGTTCCTACAAAAAAAAAATATTAGATCTAATAGATTTAATTTTCATTAACTGCAATTCTGAATTCATTAAGGGGGTATTTGGTTTAAACTTCAGAATCGGAAACGGAATTAGAATCGAAATGTAATGGAATCAGAACCAGAATGACTATATATTTATTATGTTTGGTTTAATCGGGAATCGGAATGAGATTCTTTTTGAAGCTGTTTGGTTCTTTAATGATTAGAATCGAAATAAATATAACATTTGTTAAAAATAATTTAGTAAATAATTATTATTATAACATCAATTAAAAAATAAATAAATAATATTAAATCATCCTAAAATTAGATATTTTAATAGAAAGAAAAATTAAGTGTAAAAAAGAGTATATTAAAATAAAATTAATAGTTTTTTTATTGATAATAATAATAATAATAATTATTATTATAAATAAATAAAATGGTATTATCAAAAGACAAACAAATATTTGCTATAATAATATAGATATATTAGTATGTAAAAGATAATATAGTGTAACTATCTTATTAAAAAAATTAACCATTTAAAAATATAAAAAATAACCATGATTATGAATAGTGGGGTTTGAAAAAAACGTGGACATATCCCGGGCACGAGATTAACACGGCAAAATGAGCAAGGAGAAGCCGCTGATTCTAATCCGCCGATAGCTGACCACCATTCCCACCGTCCTATTCAAGTCGACACTAATAGCTCAGAGTTGCGTATCCCACTTATCGCAACTAGTATACAGCAGCGCCGAGAAGAATGTAGCAGAATAGACCACAATGAAATATTACGGCAGCAGACCCGCAGTGCTGAGTCCACGATGCAAGCGACGACAACGTCTTCTTCAGCAAACCAGGGTCAGCAGTGTCAATTTCAGCGGCTCCTGATCAGGGACTTCACAGCCCAAAGAACGGTAAAACAAAAATGGCAACCGCCGGCGATTGGTTTAGTCAAATGCAACATTGACGGAGCCATTTTCAAGGAAGTAAAGAGTTGTGGAATGGGCGCGGTGATCAGAGATGCAACGAGTGCGTTCTTATTCTGTAGTAGCAGCTTCATTCCAGGTATAAGAGAACCAAAAGTGATTGAGGCTCTTGCAATACGCACGAGTCTGATCTGGTTAGCTTCAATGAATTATCTGTATGTGGAATTTGAATCTGATGTTAAACTGGTTGTTGATGCAATTCACTCCTGTAAGGAAGATATCTCGGAATTTGGATCGATTATTCATGATTGTCGAGTTATCTTGAGATCCAATTCTAATTTTACATTGTCTTTTGTCTATCGTTTAGCGAATAGTGCTGCAAATTTGGTAGTTAGACAAACCTATTCCAATGCTAGCAATTTTTTTATTAACTATAGTGCCAGAATGGCTGTCAAACGTTATTGTTGAGGATGTCAATCCTACATTTATATGATAATTCTTTTTCAGGTTAAAAAAAATGTGGACATTGTAATGTTTTTTTTAATAAATCAATGGTAATGAGAATGCAATGTGATTGAGGTGGAGAGAGGAGGGAATCAATATTCCTATAGTTGGGGGGATTATATTTGTTTAACCAAACACTAATAAAGGAAATAATTCAATCACATTCCCATTCCATAGCTTAAGTTTACCTAACCAAACACTCCCTAAGTTGAACATGTCCTATAAATTAATCAATTAAAATCAATAATTTTATAAAAACAACTTCATGAACCATGGATACTAATAACCCCATAAATAATAATAATAATAATAATAATAATAATAAAAAAAATACCCCTCCATTTCTTTATATATGTCATTCTAGCAACTTAATTTTTTCCTCAAATATATTCTATGATTTCAAGAACTTTTAGTTTAGTTTTTTGGTTCAAATATTAATTTTTTTTTGTATTGGTACATGTGTTTTTTAATATTCCAATGCTTATTCCCCAATAGTAACATGAGAGAGAATTTCTTTTAGTTAACCAATATATTTCTTAATTTGTATGAAATACCGTAGAATGACTTATATAATGGAATGAATGGAGTAATAATAATAGACTTAATATATTAATCGTCTGAACTTGTCTAGAAAAAATTAATTGGCCTTCAACTTTAAAGGGTACCATGTTAGTCTTTGAACTTGTTTAAAGAGCTAAATATAAATCGTCAATAAAAAAAAACTTGAAATGGAAGGTGAAAATCATCAAATGAAAACACGTCATGTTTATATCATTTTCATTCTCTCATCCTTCATTACCACTTTTATCTTCTTGCTCTTTTATCACCATTAACGCCTACTTTCAACAGATTAACTATCAAAGATTTATTAGTTTTAATAGAAGGAAAAAAAAAAGAAGAGCACAAAGATGTATTCTCATATTTGCTAGAACCTTACTTGATTCGAAAAAGAAAAATGACAAACAAAAAATGATCCAACAAATCCAAAATCGTAACAGTGTACAAACTCAATCAATCACCCAAGAATTAGAAAATTATAAATACAAATCCATTAGAATGAAGTTAATGCATGAGAAGAAAAATAAGATTGATGCTTAATAGCAAAAGCATGTTCTTTTCCTCATCCGCTTCCATTACCACCATTGTCGGCTATAAATCCTCCATTTCATCGCCTTATTTTGCATGTAATCACCTTATCGGTAGCAACTACCTTACCATTTTCGAGAAGAATAAGAAGATTGATTAGGAACATAAAATAAGTCGATTGCATCTCTTAATAGGAATTCTCCAAATTCATCAAAATTGTCATCAAGCGATGAAGAAACGACAGAATCAGAGAATGAAGACTATAACACAAAGGTGAATTAAAAATTAATAATAAAACAATAGTTCTGAAAGATTGAGAGGATTGATATTTCAATTTGCATATGAAACATGAGATGCTATTTATAATTCAAGGTTTTGAATTGATGAAACTGTTTGATGGAATTTGTATAGCCTGTGTAATTAATGAATTTATTTTAACGATAAAATTGAAGTAGTATTTATGATATTAATATAGTAGTTATGATATTTTAGTTTCCTAATTACTATTAATATAGATAATTTAAACTCATATATTCTCTCCTACAGTGCCAATTAAGCGAAAATGTCTCTAAAATACTGCTTATAGATTCTCTCTACTTCCACTATTATATGTAGTATAATCAATTATTAATTTCCAACCTGGAATTTATAATTAAATTAAATTACAAAAATACCCTTGGATAAAACTGCCCTTACATGGAAATAGAAAATTACAAAATTACCCTTCTAATAACTCGAGCCCTGAACTTGACCCGATGAATCTGACTCGAATAAAATATGGTGTAAATAGTGTTGGATTTTTAACATAGAAACATCTGATTCCCACCGATCACGCATCTAGAATAAAGTTAAAGAATCAATTCATCTCTCACGGCAGAATGAGAGATGTTCCCGTTGTTGAGCTTTCTTTAATAAGAGTTTAAGGAGTTGACGAGTAAACTCCCTCTATGATCACACTCATAGAATGAGAACTAGGCAAGGCTTGCAATCAACAATATTCTAAGAAACTTTAATTCTTCAACTTTTTAGGTTTGAGGTCATTTATGTATTATTTTGTATGAGAGAGAAAGTTAATGTTTAGAGAGAGAAAACTTCAAAAATGATGATTTTGGGAAAAAATTAAAAATATGGTTCCATAGTAAATATGATACTAAACAACTTTAATTCTTAAAAATTTTCGTTTTGAGGTCGTTATCGGCCAAATTTGGCAAAGTAAAAAAATGTAAAATTTTTCAAACCAGAGAGTTGTGTTTGTAAATAAAAATACCACATGTACCAATCTGCAAATCGGCGAAACCATAGGACATCTATATCTAATTAACCCTTTTTATCGAAGAAAAATAGACTTCATTAAACAGAATCAATATACAAGGAATGTAAAATAAAATATGGATGATAATAAATCACTCCACAAGTTCTAACAAGGAATGAGAAGGCTTAGTTAAAGCATGAACCACACCATTCACTAAACGACCTATAAATCTGACGAAAATTTCATTGATATTGGAAATAAGACTTTTACAATCTCTTATAATTGAATGGTAAGAAGAACGAAAATATGATTGATGAATATGTTTCACCACTAACAGTGTATCTGACTTCACCTCCACACCAATCAAACCCTTGAGTTTGATCCAACTGAGAGCGTCTCGAATACCAATAGCTTCACCTTCCTTAACTGAAAATTTTCCACCAATACGTTTTGAAATCGCACCATAGAAGCGACCAATATTGTCCCTAAGCACAACAAAAACACCTAACCAGCCTGATCCAGAAATAATTGAAGCGTCTGTGTTTACTTTGAGCTTACCAATGGGAGGTTTACGGGCCGTTTGGTTCACCTGTTACTCTTTGTTGATTGCTGATTGACGTTTGCTGTTTGATTGATGCTTAGTATTTGGTAAAATTATAATTGCAGTTACGATGTAAATGACTAATATGGACATGACTTAAATTGATAAATAAATATATAAATTTAATTCAAAAATTAATAGATTAATAAGATAATGTAAAATCATTTACCATAAACCTAACATTAGAATTATTATTTCCCAACTTCATTCATAAATCTAACATGTATTAAAAATCACCAATTTCATATTTAATTATCCATTTTCTCCTCCAACACTACACAGTAAGTCATCAATATATTAAATGGTAGGAACTAGTGATATTCATTGTAAATATAAAGGACTCACATATGTGTAATTTATCTTTTGTAGGACTCGGCTAGTCAACCACACATAAGTTTTAATCAATTTTCAGGGAGATGGATAAGGGTATCTAAGACATAAAATAGTTAAACGTAAAAGTAGTCTAAAAAAGCAGTAAAATACTGCTGATCGAAAAGGCAGCTGTTTTATTATCAAACAGCAAACAAGCGGTTATAACCAAACAGTATAATATCTCCTGTTTAATGCTGAAAAGCAAACAGCACGGAGGTAAACACATACCCTCTTAAACCAAACAATATTTCTAAGGTCTCCACTATGAAAATCAAGCATCCTGTCATTATTTTGCAATCTTGCCACTCTTTAAGCCCAACACAAGCCAAATGAAAGACAACGGTAACGTCAGCGCTTCGGCCTTTCTACACCACCTCATTCCTAGAACATCAAATACCCTACATAATTGAAGCACATAAACAACATTGTTCTTTAGTTAACACATTAAACACAAACTTCAATTAGACAACAAACGACTCCCTTGTAAAATTTGAAATTATCCTTAGTAGAGATGTTTACGGGTCCGAGTACCCGCCGAGACCTATCTCCCCTGGACCAGACTTGGATAAGAAAATTTGTCCTTAGGCCCCCCTAAAGCCCATCTATATTTTGGGCATACTTGAAATTTATAAAAATAGCATGGGCCGGCCAAGCCCAGCCCGCATATTAATATTAATTAATTAATTTAGTTATTAATATTTAGTTATTATACATATATATTTAGGTAGGCTTATATGGGTTGAGTTTGGGATTTGATTTTTGAGTCCGAGCCCTACCTAAATTAATAGCAGGCTAGACTGGACTTAGAATGCGCATTTTTAGATAAAAGCCCGTTGGGCTCGGCCTAGCCTGGCCATGAACAGGTATAATCCTCAACAAAGAGCATTTGGGCAGGATGTTAAGAATATCAGTACCATATCATGTGTTGATTTGAAAAAGGATCCATCATCACGCATTGGCCACCCAAGGGAAAAGCAATCAGTTGACCTGAATAGTAGTAAATAGAAAAACAAAGAATTGACCATGTAAAAGTAGTCTAAAATCTAATGAATTTCCCAATCATCAATAAGAACTCTATCTTAAATACAAACTAACCAGAAATGTTCATTCAAATCCTCATAATTGCACCATGCTGTGTGTGAAGCATTTCCATTTAAGCGCTTACTGGCTTCCTGGAATAATTGAAGCACAAATTTTAGATTGAAATAGAAAGATCTTATGTATGCTAAAAGAACTAAAATATGGTCAAAACATGCAAACCTGTTTTATTACACGGTAAATCGGTGTTATGACCTTCCTCAAGAATGCCTCATCATCACCACCATAAGAAGGTTTGATGTTTTCTCGTGTGACTATGCTAGCATTTCCAGCCAACAGGCCATGAAGTTCATATGCCATCTGAAATATGCATATACAAGAGCTTTCATGTATAACTAAAGGCATACTGTTCTCACAACAAATATTGGTTACTGAATGAACAAGAAGTAATTTTGATCATATCATAATGAGACTCACATTGTGAAAAATGTAGCATAAACATTCTGGCATAAAACGGACATTTGCTGCTTCTCCCCAAATAAGAAGAAATAGGCCCATGTATAGAATTTTCCTCTGTTCTATCTCTTGCTGACCTTGAGGGAGGCTATATGAAATGACATATAGATGTTTATACTCTGAGTTCCAGATTATGCTAAAGATGCTTTCTCAAATATAAGCATACTGAAAATGTCTGAAAACGAACAGGAAGCAGCAAAATTGTTATATCTCACAGTAAATTGTGTTTTCGCCCTAAAACCATGCACCAGTTCTTATAACTCTTGAAAACCTTGTGCATAACAGCATCAATAGCTCGTTCATCAAGCTGCATTTACATAATGGTTTAAGCATTGGTCAACAAATAACATTTCTTCAAATATGCAACAAAATTTCTGACACAAAATGCATATGAAAAATAATAAAACATAAGCAGCAAAAACTTTATGCAAGGAACACATATAAAAATAAAGTAGAATAAATAGAAAATGACAATGAAAAGACAAATAAATGAAATTGACTAGAAAGTTTAGGAAACATGTTTAAATAAATTCTATATCCATATATAGATACATCATATGCTCTCTTCAGCACAATATAATGAATTCACATCAACAAAAACTCAAAGGGAACTACATTTCATATGCTTCAACCATCAAATGTTTGCATATGCAAAATGATAAAAGGATGGATGCAAAAAGGGAAATGCCTTGTTGAGAGGCTCAGGCTTCGGACTAAGCCTTGCATGATTGTTGGCAAGTAGCAAAATCAAATACTCCCTCTGGTTCCTGACACTATCCCTCTGCAATCACCAAAATAATTAAAAATGATGAATTACTTTCTAAAGAGCATGAAGTATTTCTGAACTGCAAATCTTTTTTCTTTTTTCATTTATTAATTTTTCTTTTGGGTTAAAGACATGCCTGGAAGCCAAACATGGCCCGCAGCCAATCGAGAAGGTCCAAATCCCTAGCTTGCTGCCTGTGCTGCTCAAATGCTGAAGGCCAGGTCAAGCCACGAGTGTTCCACAGTGCATCAACAGCAGCCTTTACCTATTACGCAAGGCATGCTTAAATATCATATTAAATGACACAATGTAATACCTAATACGCTTGACCCACACATGTAGAAAGAGGGAGATATCTTATGGCCTTGCCTCCTCAAGTTGCATGATGGACTGGGATGCCCCAGAAGAAATCAAGGGGAAGAATATTGTATGGTGCATAAATTTCAATTCTTTCTTGAACATCCCTAGCTGCAGCTATAATCTGTTTAATAAGAAATATAAGAACCATACTTAAATACACCATCAATATGAAAATGGAAAATGATAAATGCAGCAGAACGCTACAACCTTGAGTATAAAAATAATAAATACAAACTAACATCGGGAGCAACTTCTTCAACTTTCTCTACCTTGTTTACGGCGCAAAGAACTTCAAAAAGAACTCCTGCTGTCTGATAGGCTTTTCCAAGTTGAGCTCTGTGAAGAAATTAGCCAAGATTCAGTAAAATAACAATATTCATAGTAATTGCAATTCAAACAACAATAGGCAAGTTCAAAATAATGTGGGAGGAAAATGAGAGCAAGATGTCAATAATTATGCATTACCTATCTGCCTGGTCTCCCTGGTCAAGTGATCTAACATACTGCTCATAGTATTGCTGATAAAAGCTCTCAATTTCCCTTGCATCAGTGTTTTTAATCCGTGAAGCAAGACTGGATGCATTGTCCTGAATAAAATTAAATGATGTTTGAATATTGTGATGTTACCAAACAAGCACAAAGCAAGTTGTGAAAATTGTAATGATCCTTCTCATTATCAATTAGAGAGCCAAATTTGATTTGGGTTAGGTAAGTACAAAAGACCCATTGGTATATAAAGAGGAATTCATCATACACATGGATTAACACAAAATTAGATTTGAACTTCACAGCTTTCCCCTCGTCATCTCAACAACAAAATATCTCTTCCATGCTCAAGCTAGAACCGGACAAATTTCCTGATTATTTAAACGTATTTAGCATTTGCGTAATTCCAATTTACCTTATAAACAAAAAGTCAAAACAAAAAATAAATTCTCAATGGTAATCAATCTTGTGAGATCCCAATCCACAATGAGATAATGATTGACTAATAGACATGACAATACATGTAGGCCATGTGAGCAACACTACGTAGGCTCTGCTTGGGAATTAGCTGTTAGCTTAATTGTTAGCTGATTACATTAGCTGTTAGCTGATTACATTAGCTGATTTGACTAGCTGATTTGATTAGCTGTTTGTGTAGACCTGATTACATTAGCTGATTTGATTAGCTGTTTGTGTAGACCTGGTTGGTAAAAATTAGCTGATTGATAATATGGTTTGTGCAAAAAGACGAATAAGGGTATTAATTTTGGCGCAGGAGAAGAGGGAGTCTATCTATTAGGGTTAAAGAAGTCCATTAAACCTAATTGAAAAAGCTCATTTTAAGAGCTTTTTCTAAATTAGTGTTTTCATCCCAAAACTCTCTTCCAAACCTCTCTCTACCAAACACTCCAATTAGCGGTTTTAGTGGTCAAACCTCTAAAATTGGTCCAAACCGCTCTTTTTATCCCAAAACGCTCTTTACCAAACAGGGCCATAATCTGCTGAAAAGGGAAAGGATTAAATTAGATAATGAACAATAAAATGGCAAGGTACGAACAGAGATACGCCACGCGAGGACGTTTATGTTCAATCTCATTTGCTATTCGGAGAATCGGGGCTATGGACCCTAGAGAAACAGGTACAACGTCGTTATCGAAAACCTCAGTGGAGAATGTAGTTGTGGCGGCGCTGCGCCATGGCCTCCGCGTCAGCGTATTTTGGCCTGATTCCAGATCCGACATTATCAATCTATTGCTAACTCGTGAGCTAGCACTCGATCTGTGACTCTAGCAAGCTCTCCACAAGTTTTTCTATGTAGATTATCACCTTCCCTGCGTAATGTACGAGGAAAGCGATTATTAGGTTAGCTTTTGGAGACAGTTTGGAAGCTCAAAAAAGAAGAGAATTGGAAGAAACAAACAAGTATCTTACAAGAAATCAAAGGGAGATGTATAAATTTTATAAGCAATCTGATCTTAATCAAAACTTTTTTTCTGATCGTTTTTGGGTTTGATGATATAGTGCAAAAGGCTCATTTTGTTTTCCAGTGTTTTCTTACCATGCAGAGCGCATAACGGATTTTGCATGTGTATATGGAGAGAAGAACCAATACACAGACACAGAGAAAAAAGCAATATATAGAGAAAAAAGGACAGCCTATCATTTGCAGGAATTAATCACCACAATCATTTCATGTGTTTTCGTACCAAGACAAAGGAAAATTACAAAACTGAATTAATTGGAGGTCAATTTAGATTATTTAAAACAATTATCCAACACCTTATATATTATTTAGATTATTTATACATTCCTAAAATACTATTCATATATATAACAACTTATATATTTCTCACTCTTTCTTCTTTTTCTATCCGTTTCTCTCTTCATTTGTGAACTTGACACTCTGTTTTTAATTATCGACTCACATATATGTAAAATATTTTTTCTTGCAAACTTGACACTATTTTTTAGTATTTTGTATATTTTTTCCAAGATAATACTTCCGTATAGGATTTTACTTTACATTTTTCGCAAACTGTACTACTTCACAGAACGAGTTTGTTTCGCAAACTGCGAAGCAAATTCATGAACTGAAGTAATATTTCCTTTCGCAGTTTGCGAAAAATGCGAACTAGTATATTTTGTTATTTGCCTAAAATATACACAAGTAAACAACACGTATAGCAAAATGACATAAAAAAATATAACGTTATCAAAATTTAGAACAAGATTGCAACAATAATTCAACAATAATCATTGTGGTTTGGAATAGAACTAAACCCCTATATAACCAAACGATATCAAAGCAAAACATTATCAACATTTACAACAATATTGCAACAATTAATAATTAAACACTAAACCCTAAACTAAGTACTTCTCTGGTGATCAGTTCTTGGATCAGTAAGTACATGAGGCCCATTGAAGGAAGTTTGAAGCTGATTAGTAAATGTACCAGGGGTATGCCTTCCAGCAATGACATGAGCAACTTTCACAAAAATTAAGTCATTTTAGGAAAATAATGCAAGAACCGTTTCACAGTAAGCGAAACTGCGAAGTCTACGAAAAGAAATACTACTTTAGATGATGATTTTGCTTCGCATTTTGCGAAAAATGTGAAGCAAACTCGTTCTGCAAAGTCATTTTCTAAAGAAAATACTACTTCCGTGGATGAGTTTGTTTCGCAAGTTTCGCAAAATGTGAAGCAAACTCATTCTAACCCTTTTGATTGGGTTTAGGACATCGATAGTAAATTTTATTCGCTGATAATTTCTTCGCGCACCAGTAAAGTAATGGCCTATTTGGTTGCCCAGAATTTTACACGTAGCCTCTGTTTGAAAGCGAACTGGAAGATTAGATACCTGAACCCATATGATTAAGTCATGCAATTCAACTTGGGTTGCTTGCTTCATTACATCCAAGTGTCTCACTATCAGCACGTTTTGATTGGGTGTCCAAGGAGTGTCTTTAGCACTCGCTATACATCTTGCTTGTGAAAAAACTGGAAAAAAAATCTCCCCTCTAAGTCCGATTCAGTGATGGTGACTTCCTTCACATGCTTCCATATTGATGCTAGTATACTTTTAAGGTGTATAGATTTGGCTGTTAGAAACTGACCAAACAACAACAAAGTAGAAACTTTGATTCGTAGGATTAACAACATGTTCTTCTTCCAAAATCACCCATTGTTCCTCATCGTCTTCTAAACATAATCGGGAATAGGCCTCCATTAATCTCTTCCCTTTGTCCATTGAAAATCAGGTCGAAACCCTACCTTGTAAGGTAAGTATCCCAGAAAATATAATTAGGTTAAAAACTTCTAAAGAGAGAATACGACAAACGCTCCAAAGTTCTATATAGAACATAAAGTATGTCAGATGGTTGTATAAATAAAAAAGAATAAAAGTTCTATAATTGTACCTGATCTAAGAGCTAATTACATTACCAAATTATGAGACCACTGAGGAATCTCTTGGGATATCTCAATAATAAATGCCTAGCTAAGAATATGTGCCCTGAATTAAGATTGAAGGCTCTATTGCATATCATAATGTAAAAACCAGTCTCATATGAACATTTCAGTGAAAATCATCCTCAAATGATTTCCTACCATCTCTTCACCGTTTTCTCTTTAGTCTTTAGACATCGACATTTACATAGTATTCGTATTTCATAATTTTGTTTCTTGTTGACGATTTCATTGCATTCAAACTCTTCAATTATGCTGATATGCTTTGGTAACTCTGGAATAGCTTCTTGAAGGAAATTAAGGCTAAGGTATAGCAGCGGAAATATAAAAATTTTAGCCTACTTCCTTTTAACCATAAGATCCGTTAATCGTTATTTCATATAAAGAGGGATAAGAAGGAATACCTTTTGAAGAACAATCTACCGTTGTTAAAGAAGCGCCCACAATTCTTCTCCGAGTTCCCAAGCACGAAGTATAACACGGTGAGGTTAAGTTAGAATCAACCCTTATGAGATGCAACCAAAATAGATTGCCTCTAATTAACCAACACAAGATCAAAGAGAAAAGGAGATGAATGAAAATTAATCAATCGACGGAAGCCGTATGAATTCTTGTCCACGAACTAGGGGATGCGAATTCACTTTCTCTCTCTATTGTATGTTTCGAAAATCACAATAAGGGGAGGGATTAGGCTTAGTCGAAATTCACTTATTAGGGGGTATATATAATAACTTGTATCTAAACCCTAGTTAGATAGGAATAGGTTACTTAATAGGAATTCAATTCGGAATAGGATTCCCAATTATTATCTTATAATATATCTAATATATTTAGGATAATAATAAATAACCCAATTGGATAATAATAGGAGTATATTAATCTAATTAAAACTCCTAACTTAATTATCTCTTAATTAATTTAATTCACAAACCTAATCAAATTTGGATTAATGGAATTAAAATATTTCCTAACTTATTATATATAAATTTCGGCCTCCCCTAATTAAATGGGCCTTACTGGGCTCATTTGGGCTTCCATCTATTAATGACATCCATCTCTCTTTTGGTTCCAAGTCTTATGTGTGATCCATTAGATTCTTACTACTTCTGGCCGTATGCAACTATTAAATTAATTTCTTCAAGAATTATATTTAGTCCTTGCATAACGGAATGATGTACTGAGTATGTTATTGGCAAGTCTGTAATCATTCCCCCAGAGTCCGTTAAGAAGACAGGTTGATTCTGTCGTTAACCCTTCCGTATTAGTTACAGTATAATTCGATCCTTTATCAACTACATCCTTGAACTGAATCTTATGACTATGGGTGATGTCAAGTCACATATAGCGAGACGTTCATTTTACTTGTATAGGCCGAGTCAACTCAAATAGATAGGTTAAGTGAAATCTGTATTTCTTACTCTTAAGCTATCACCTTGCAAGGATTTAGAGTCGAGTCTTCCACAAGCGATCCTTGGATGTATCTCCCATTAATCGGGAGTGATAAATGCTCAATCCAATGTATAACTGACAAGACCATTTTAGTCTTGTTACTTTCTATCTTATTCTATGTAATTTGGAAACATTTGGTGTTTAATTGATGTTTTTGTTTCATATTTTGTTTTGGGAGAAAGTTTAGATGTTTGGTGAAAAATCTGGAAATTAGTGGCCTTTTGGAGCATTTTGGAGTATTTGCAAATCAGAGGCCAATTTCAGTTAAGGCGCGGGCACGTCCTGTCTCGGCTGTAATTGAGAAACAGCAGCCAACTTCAGTTAAAGCGTGGGCACGTGGCTGGACGAATTTGGAAGAGATAAGAAGATATTTTCAGATTTGATTTTGGGATATTATCTTATTTAATTGTATTTTATTTTAGTTAGGATTTGAATATTTCCTATTATCTCTATTTAATCATTAATTAATTAGAGATTTAGTTTCTTTCCTTATCTCTTAAGGATATTTTAGTCTTTCTTCTTAGGGTCTTCCCCCTATAAATAGAGGCTTAATATTCCTTAGGGAGAACTAGGTTTTACAGATTTTCAATTGTATTGTTGAATTATTTTCATTATGAGTAGCTAAGTTCCATCTTCTGATTCAAGAGGGATTTCATTAGGTTGAAAGTTGTGAGGTTTCATGTATTAATTTCTTCAAGTATGAATTCAAGTTCTGATTTTCTTCTTCAATTATTTTTATGATTATTGAATCGTATTCGATCTTCTATTGCTAAGTATTTATTCTTGATCCGTAATTGTCTTGAATGAATTACAACAAGTAGCAAAAATCGATCTTGAGTAATTGAGTTTTTGCTTGAGATTGATTGGGAAGAAAATTCAGCCAATTGCTATTGTTTGTCGACGTTCCTCTCAATAGGAATTGATTTGATAAACTTTCTTAATCCTAATGCGGTTATTGAGAAATTGGATATGCTTCATTCCTTTTTCTTAATAACTAGGTTGATTTAGATGCTTCATTTAAATTAATAAATTAAGAGAAAGTGAAAGAGTGAATTAGGTAATCCTTATACTCTTTAATCAAAGATTTGAATTTTAATTTGTTTATCATTTAAACCAAGGATCAACGAACACCCAATGAACCCAATCTCTTGAATCAGGTTTTTCTCATTATTGAATTCCAATTTACTTTACTTGTTTAATTTGATTTAATCAATCCATCAAAAATCAAAACCCCCCTTTTATTTTATTTGCTCATTTGAATTAAGAGGTTAATTGTTCTCTTGGGATTCGACCTGGTCTTACTATTACTACAAATCAAATTGTAGTCCAATAGAGAAATCAGTAAAAAGAACTATAAATCTATTTTGTCAGGCTTCGACAAACCCGTCAATAACTACCCTGACATTACCTCCTGTGACACCCAACCTTTGCAGTTCACACCCCAGAGTCATCTCTGTTAAGGATCGTGGGATCGTAGGATCAAAGTCTCACATTTAGTAATTCAGGATGACCAATTAACATTCCTTTGAGTCTGAGGATTAGTTATACCTATTAATACCAATGAGATGAATAGGTGACAAGGATGAATCTACCCATCCTATTATCTCAAATCGGATCCCCAATCCTAATGAACGACGTTTCATCGGATCTATGTAACTGTCTAGATATCTATATATATGAAGCTTGTGAGATCAGCTTTCTGTCGGACAGAAGACATTGTTACATACAAGTCTCAACAGTGATATATCAATCCTAAACATATCACTTGACTTGGGGTGGTTTTAAGTTTATTAGTTTATTATAAAGTTTTGTCTCACTTCATGCTTGTATGAACACTTTATAATCACTTTAAACAAACTTACAGATTTCCTTTTATTTAGACTTTATTTAGTGCTTAAAAGGGATTGCCTTTATATAGTTATAAAACATATATCTTATTAAAACAAATGATATAAAGAACAATTCATTTACATTAAGTTTGTATCCTGCAACAATTGTCTATAGGACACTAAACCCCAACATACTCCAATTGGACTAAAGACAATTATTTCTAAAACTTATCCCAGTAGAAGTTAAATGACGATCATATACTTTCTGGGTTAAAGGCTTTGTCAACGGATCTGCAACGTTGTCCTCTGTAGGTACTCTTTCTATTCTCACATCTCCTCTAGCCACAATCTCTCTTATGATGTGGTATCGCTTTAGGTAGTGCTTGGATGCATTATGAGACTGTGGTTCCTTTGCTTGCATAATGGCTCCATTGTTATCACAGTACGGAGTAATGGGATTAACAATGTCAGGCACCACACATAGTTCTGTAATGAACTTTCTAATCCAAACTGCTTTCTTTGCTGCTTCCGCAGCAGCGATGTACTCTGACTCGGTCGTAGAGAAAGCTACGCTTCCCTGCTTGGAACTTTTCCAACTGACCGCGCCCCCATTCAAGATAAACAGGTATCCTGATTGGGATTTAAAATCATTCTCATCTGTGAGATGACTAGCGTCTGAAAATCCTTCAATTTTCAGATCTCCTTCTCCGTACACTAGGAACATGTCTTTAGTCCTTCTCAAGTACTTAAGAATGTTCTTGACGGCAATCCAATGCTCATCTCCCGGATTCCCTTGGTAACGACTCGTTACAGATAACACGAATGCTATGTCAGGTCTAGTGCATATCATAGCATACATAATCGAACTGATCGCGCTGGCGTATGGGACTACAGCCATGCGTCGTTTGTCATCATCAGTTTTAGGACATTGATGATTGTTTAACTTTACTCCATGTAGCATGGGTAAGTTACCTCATTTCGATTCAAGCATGCTAAACCGATTTAGCACCTTTTCAATGTATGTAGCCTGTGAAAGACCAAGCAGTCTTCTCGATCTATCTCTATAGATCTTTATACCAAGTATATAAGCTGCTTCACCAAGGTCTTTCATTGAGAAGTTACCGGATAACCATACTTTTACCGACTGTAATAGAGCAATGTCATTTCCCATTAACAGTATATCGTCCACATATAATATGAGAAATGCTATAGAGCTCCCACTTGCTTTCTTGTAAATGCAAGCTTCTTCGCAATTTTGTTCGAAACCAAATTGTTTTATGGTTTCGTCAAAACGCTTATTCCAGCTTCTAGATGCTTGCTTGAGTCCATAAATGGATCTCTGAAGTTTGCAAACTTTATTTGCATCCTTTGATATGAAACCTTCAGGCTGCATCATGTATACATCCTCAAGCAGGTTTCCATTTAGGAAAGCTATTTTCACATCCATTTGCCAAATCTCATAATCGTAGTGAGCGGCAATAGCAAGCATGATTCTGATTGATTTGGACATAGCAACAGGAGAGAAGGTTTCGTCATAATCAACACCTTGTTTCTAACGATATCCTTTCGCTACCAGCCTAGCCTTGTAGGTGCTAACCTTTCCATCCATGTCAGTCTTCTTTTTGAAGATCCACCTGCACCCAATGGGAATTATCCCTTCGGGTGGATCAACCAAAGTCCACACTTGGTTAGTATATATGGAATCCATTTCAGAATCCATGGCCTCAAGCCATGCTTTAGAATCTGGACTAGTAAGAGCCTCTTCGTAGTTTTCGGGTTCGTCGTCTAACACGGGAACCTCGTTATCATCTCCCACTAGAAAACCATATCTAACTGGGAGTTCACGAACTCTTCGTGATCTACGAATAGGTGCCACTGGAGTCTCATCTAATGGGACTTCTTCGGGTACCTCAACCGCTTCTGTTGTTTCAGTCGGTGTTTCTTCTTCTTGAACTTCGTCAAGTTCAATCATGCTTCCCTTTTGTGTTTTTTCGAGAAACTCTTTCTCTAAGAAGGTTGCGTGCTTGGATACGATTACTTTCTGATCATCTGGATGATAGAAGTAATATCCCATAGTTTCCTTAGGGTATCCAATGAAGAAACATTTATCAGATTTCGAATCTAGTTTGTCGGACGCAATGCGTTTGACAAACGCTGAACAACCCCATATTCTCATGAATGAGAACACAGGTTTCCTACCAACGAACAATTCATATGGTGTGGAACTAGCGGATTTAGTTGGTACTCGATTTAGGGTGAAGAGGGCAGTTTCTAAGGCATAGCCCCAGAACGACTTTGGAAGTAAGGCCATGCTCATCATGGATCGTACCATATCTAGTAGGGTACGGTTTCTCCTCTCGAATACACCATTGTGTTGTGGTGTATAGGGAGGTGTCCATTGTGAGCATATCCCACATTCAGTTAGATAATTCAGGAAATTATCTGAAAGATATTCGCCACCTCGATCAGATCGAAGCGTCTTTATTTTCCTTTCTAATTGATTTTCCACTTCATTCTTGAAGCATTTGAATTTCTCAAAAGCTTCTGATTTGTGCTTCGTCAAATAGACGTAACCATATCGGGTATGGTCATCTATGAAGCTTATGAAGTATCTGAATCCTCCTCTTGCTTGGACTGACATAGGACCGCATACATCTGAATGAATAAGTCCTAGAGTGTCTGATACACGCTCACCTTTATTGCTAAAGGGTGTCTTTGTTATTTTACCTTTTAAACATGATTCACATGTTTCCAATGATTCATGATCGATTGGATCTATAAGCCCATCTGAATGTAGCTTTAGCATGCGTCTCTTGTTTATATAGCCTAAACGACAATGCCACAAGTAAGTTGAATTATCTATCTTATGTCTTTTGGTATCAATTGCAAAAACAGGAGTTTTATCATCTAACACATAAATCTCATTTTGTGATATTCCTAAAAAATAAAAGATCGAATCTTTATAAAAATTGCAAATATTGTTCTTTATTGAAATATGAAAACCGTCGTCAACAAGACGGCTAATAATGTTACGAGACATCTCAGGAACGTATAAACAATTCCTTAATTCTATTACAAGCCCAGAGGGCAAAGGTAAAACATAATCTCCAATTGCGAGGGCGGCAACTCTTGCTCCATTTCCACTCGCAAGTTTATGCTTCCTTTCTTTAGTTCCTTAGTCTGATTTAGCTCCTGCATATTTGTACAAATATGAGATCCACATCCGGTATCAAGTACCCAAGATTCAGACAGCAAAACTGTATTTATTTCAATATAAAACATACCAGATGCTGAAGCACCGTTATTTTCCTTCTCGTGGAAGGTTAGGTACTCCATGCAATCCCTCTTCCAATGCCCTAAGTCACCACAATAGTAGCACTTTCCTTTGGGCTTCTTTGGTTCCTTTCCCTTCGTTTCGGTGAGCACAGCCCCCTTGCATTTATCAAGATGGTTTGGATTGGGAGCGACTCCTTTCCTTTTTCTCGATCCTTCAATAGCAAGGGCCAGTATCTCCTCGTTTTCTTTTATAATGGGCTCGACTGACTCGAGCATATGCGCAAGCTCTACAAGAGAGGCTTGCAAGCCACTCATTTGGTAGTTCATTATAAACTGTGAGTAACTCTAGGAGAGGGACTGAAGAAGTAAGTTTTCACTTAGTTCACGGTCCATCGCATCTCTAATACTAGAAAACTTGGTGATAAGGCTAATCATCTTTGCACAATGTGCCATTACAGATGTGCCCACCTGCATCTTGCTTTTATATAACTCCTTGGTTATTTCGAAGCGTTCGCACCGAGTTTCATTCACAAATAACTCTTTGAGGTGCTTGACCATGGAATAGGCATCCATATCTGAATGTAGTTGCCTTTTGACTTCCGGTGTCAGAGATGCAAGTATGATGTCCCCCGTTTGATCATCATCAGATTTATGCTTCAAGTAAGCATAAAATTCTTGGTAGGGAGCATCATCAGTTGGGTAAGGGGGTATCGGTGTATCAAGTACATACCCTTTCCTTTCGAACTTCAAAACAATTTTGAGGTTACGAAACCAGTCGGTGAAGTTTGAACCATTCAATTTGTTATCGGTAATGATGTAACACAGATCGGTGTTAGTCATGATTTTAAGAGTGTGTGTTTAAACAAAACCTGAGAGTGAAAAAGAGTAAACGTACGTCATTCATTTGCTTTAAGGTATAACAATCTAAAATTATAGGCCTTTTAATTTATTTCAGATTGCTCCCACTATTTTGCCAAATTAATAGCCCTCCATATTAATTCGAAGAATTTCACAAATCCTTTAGTGAGCTAGGATCCTAACTCCTGAGATTTCGCTTTGAGTTTACTCAACAAGCTAGTCTCATTCATTAGGTAGATTCATATGATCAATCACATCTCTAATGTGATTCCTAGGTTATTGGGTTACTAACCACATTAGTAACTAATATGCTATTCATATTAATCCCAACCAGCTTGCCCATTAGTTTATGATAACATGAGTTTACTCATCCAATTATCATAATCTAATTTAAGTATTACCCCATATTCATGAAAGAACGATTTTCGATAATTCAGGTGTTACCATAAGACCCCAAGCTTGAGTTTACTCAACAACCCAAAGGCCCACAGTACTGCCGGCTGAATTATAATATTAGGGAGGGGCAACTGATTTTAATAACTTGCTTATTTACTTAACTTTTTAATGAGGGATTTTATTTTAGGTCTCATAATCTAACTTAGTCTTGATTTGCTTTAGCATACATCAGACACATACATTCACATACATTGGCGTTATGGACATATCATCTAAATTATTCCGTCGAGCCAGAGACGGAATAAAAGGGCAAACCTAATGAAATACTAACTATTACATATTTCTCTTTAGGTCCTCCGTCTTCTCCATGGCGCCTTGAAATTACATATTAATTTCTATACTACTAAAGAAAACTTCAACTGAATTGAAGGGAATTAGATGAGAGGAGAAATTACAATAGATAGTAGATAGGCAGGACTCGCAGGCCCTATTTCAAAAATACCAAAAGACTAAAAGAGGGTCCAAATATGTCCATAACTCCAAACATGCATAGACTCAATTAAATAAATTTAATTGGTTGATTACATAACTATCTTATGTAATATTTATGTTAATCACATTAACTTAACAAATTAACTTTCATCCAATTTTACTTCTAATAGTTTCGTATCCTTTTATATTAAACTTTTAGGTTAATATAACTATACAAAACTTTAATTATGCATGTTCCAATTATTTAGATTTTAATTCATTTAACATTTTGATTTACAAATTGGTAAAACAAACTTTTAAAC
This sequence comes from Euphorbia lathyris, assembly GCF_963576675.1. Classification (NCBI taxonomy): domain Eukaryota; kingdom Viridiplantae; phylum Streptophyta; class Magnoliopsida; order Malpighiales; family Euphorbiaceae; genus Euphorbia; species Euphorbia lathyris. Next base: position 85,795,559 of record NC_088912.1, read on the forward strand.
AAATTTTCATTCGATAATCAAGAACAGAAAACTATCAATTTCTGATATATATATATATATATATATATATATATATATATATATATATATATATATATATTCAAATATAAAACGATTTTAAACCATTTAAAATCAAGTGGGTATCGGGCCGGGCCCGAGAGTGGGCCGCTGCCGATTGGCAGCGGCCTTTAGGGCGCGCGGGACGCCGCTGCCTTGCGGCAGTGGTGCCCCAGCGCCGCACGCAGCTGCTGCCGCGAGGCAGCAGCCAGTCGCGCCGCGAGGCGCGACTTGGGCTGCTGTCGCGTTATTTTATATATATATATCAGGTTTTTAAAACGGTTTTAAAAACGATTTTCAGAAATAGGAAAAACTACAATAGGTTTCCGTTTTATCTTTAGTATTAATAAAACTGATTTTATTAACCTAACTATAAAACTAATAGATTTTGTTATAATGATTATCAACCGAAATAATTAGGAACATACGCATAATCAATTTTAATTAACAATTAATTAAAACTTATTTATCCTTAGGATTAATTAATCAAAACTATTTGTTAATTAATCCTAACCATAAATATTTATCCAATCCTATTGAAAAACTTCTAAATTTTCATATATGAAATAACGGATTTAACGATGGCTCTGATACCACTGAAGGAAGTTAAGGCTAAGGTATAGCAGCGGAAATATAATTTTTTTAGCCTACTTCCTTTTAACCATAGGATCCGTTAATCGTTATTTCATATAAAGAGGGATAAGAAGGAACACCTTTTGAAGAACAATCTACCGTTGTTAAAGAAGCGCCCACAATTCTTCTCCGAGTTCCCAAGCACGAAGTATAACACGGTGAGGTTAAGTTAGAATCAACCCTTATGAGATGCAACTAAAATAGATTGCCTCTAATTAACCAACACAAGATCAAAGAGAAAAGGAGATGAATGAAAATTAATCAATCGACGGAAGCCGTATGAATTCTTGTCCACGAACTAGGGGATGCGAATTCACTTTCTCTCTCTATTGTATGTTTCGAAAATCACAATAAGGGGAGGGGTTAGGCTTAGTCGAAATTCACTTATTAGGGGGGTATATATAATAACTTGTATCTAAACCCTAGTTAGATAGGAATAGGTTACTTAATAGGAATTCAATTCGGAATAGGATTCCCAATTATTATCTTATAATATATCTAATATATTTAGGATAATAATAAATAGCCCAATTAGATAATAATAGGAGTATATCAATCTAATTAAAACTCCTAACTTAATTATCTCTTAATTAATTTAATTCATAAACCTAATCAAATTAGGATTAATGGAATTAAAATATTTCCTAACTTATTATATATAAATTTCGGCCTCCCCTAATTAAATGGGCCTTACTGGGCTCATTTGGGCTTCCATCTATTAATAACATCCATCTCTCTTTTGGTTCCAAGTCTTATGTGTGAGCCATTAGGTTCTTACTACTTCTGGCCGTATGCAACTATTAAATTAATTTCTTCAAGAATTATATTTAATCCTTGCATAACGGAATGATGTACTGAGTATGTTATTGGCAAGTCTGTAATCATTCCCCCAGAGTCCGTTAAGAAGACAGGTTGATTCTGTCGTTAACCCTTCCGTATTAGTTACAGTATAATTCGATCCTTTATGAACTACATCCTTGAACTGAATCTTATGACTATGGGTGATGTCAAGTCACATATAGCGAGACGTTCGTTTTACTTGTATAGGCCGAGTCAACTCAAATAGATAGGTTAAGTGAAATCTGTATTTCTTACTCTTAAGCTATCACCTTGCAAGGATTTAGAGTCGAGTCTTCCACAAGCGATCCTTGGATGTATCTCCCATTAATCGGGAGTGATAAATGCTCAATCCAATGTATAACTACCCTGACATTACCTCCTGTGACACCCAACCTTTGCAGTTCACACCCCAGAGTCATCTCTGTTAAGGATCGTGGGACCGCAGGATCAAAGTCTCACATTCAGTAATTCAGGATGACCAATTAACATTCCTTTGAGTCTGAGGATTAGTTATACCTATTAATACCAATGAGATGAACAGGTGACAAGGATGAATCTACCCATCCTGTTATCTCAAATCGGATCCCCAATCCTAATGAACAACGTTTCATCGGATCTATGTAACTGTCCAGATATCTATATATATGAAGCTTGTGAGATCAGCTTTCTGTCGGACAGAAGACATTGTTACATACAAGTCTCAACAGTGATATATCAATCCTAAACATATCACTTGACTTGGGGTGGTTTTAAGTGTATTAGTTTATTATAAAGTTTTGTCTCACTTCATGCTTGTATGAACACTTTATAATCACTTTAAACAAACTTACGGATTTTCTTTTATTTAGACTTTATTTAGTGCTTAAAAGGGATTGCCTTTATATAGTTATAAAACATATATCTTATTAAAACAAATGATATAAAGAACAATTCATTTACATTAAGTTTGTATCCTGCAACAATTGTCTATAGGACACTAAACCCCAGCACTTCTTTCTGCATTCTAGAATTGATAGATTGGTTTGCAGTTAGTTCAGCTGCTTGGGTTCTGGTTATGTTCTCAACTCAATTTACTCCTTGCTTCTAAATTAAAATATAGTTGGAACTGTGGAAGGAGAAGAAAAAGAAACAGCCTGAATTCCAACTAATACTGGTTTGATTTTCAAATCTTGGATCCCATCAATGACAGAATTACGACTTGTTGGTAATTCACCTAAAGACTAAACAACATACACAGTGAGTTTGTGAATCAAAGTCTTGAGTGTTCATATATGAGTCACATTTGCAAGGGTTGTGGATTTAAATGCTTATAAAAGGAATCTACATAAAGAAAGAATTGTAGTATTTTTCATAGTTCATTTATAGGTTTCATTTCAACTCATCTACTTAAACATTCAATATAGTTGCAATTAACACCTTTATATAAAGTATATGGAGCTAAGTTATATTTGTTGGAGATAAAGAGGAGATTTAATAATAAAAAGGAACTCAAATTGATTTTTATCAAAACATTACATTAACTCAACAAACATTTTCGGATTACACAACTCAATATAGACTCTCACACACATTTATTTTTGTTGAGCGATTTCCGCAAGTGCACGGTATATGCTTGTAGTTATAAAAGATATCGAACCCACAGGGAACGCTTTTTAACTAAAACTTATTTTAATTCAGTTTTATTCTCGACTTTAGGTTTAACTTAAGAAAATCGTTTAATTAATTGTATTGGTTTGTATTGGATGAGAATTATATGTTGAACTTTAGAGAACAATTCTGTCTTGAGATTTGATTACAAGACAGAAACTTTCGTGTTTAGGATAAAAAGTGTATAAAACTTATTCGCATTAAGCAAAGAAAGCAACTATAACTTTGGTAAGATTATGAACATGTAATAATTCAAGAATTTACGCAATTAATGGGCGTTGAACCGTAGAAATCTCTCTGGATCGGAGCAGATTTCTACCTTAATCAAATTAGTATTTTATATCCGATAAGCCGCGCTCACGATCATATCATCCATAAAAACTAATTCTTTCAAGTGTTCAACAAAGTTTCCTTGTAAATATAATTGTGTAAAACGTTTTAATGAAAACACTAGTTTATCATTTTGAAAATCATTTTGTCAGAACTACATCAAAATAACAACAACAAGAATATATTGAATAAGATAAATGTATTATTAATGGATTGTGAATCTTCACAAGTTAATAGAGAGGAAGAAACATGGATAGCATTTTGACGAAAACTTTGAGATCCGGGTTGTCAATCTTTCCCTCAAACTCCGTAGGTTTGTCAGACCCTTTTGCGCTTCAGCCGTTAGTTCTTCTCGCTGAATCTTCGGAATAGAGACCGCTAGGTCCACTACCAGAATGAGAACTTGTCTTTGAACAATCTTTAAAACTAAATTAATCAGTACTGTGTTTATAACTAATCTAAGAACAACTTGTGTACAACAAGTTTGCTTTTACAGAAATGTAAACTAATCTGACTCATTTCTGAGTCAGAGTTTCTTCAACATAATAACAACTCTCATAACCCACTTAACCAACTTAATCCACCTTTGAATTCTGAAATGAATCACTTATTTATAGTTGGTGAATGGTTATAATTGAAGGGTCGTGTCCGCTGGTGAAGGGTCGCTTTTATCCAAACGAACAGACGTGGTTTTTGGATTTCTGACATGTGAAAGCTGTGTAGAATTCTTCGCTGTCTCAACTGAGATTCTGAGAATCTCAACCGAGACAGGGGGCAATGGAGAAAGCTGAAAAACTTCGATCTTCGGTGTTTGAGATTAGCGTGTCGCGACTAAGATTCTGAGAATCTTAATCGCGACAGGGATGTTCTCCCCCGTCTATCGGCTGCTTCTCGTCTCCTTGAATCGGTCTTCTGATTAATACGTACTTTTGGCACGTAACTTAGGTTTTTCCCTCGTTTTTGCTCCGCTTTAGCTCCTATTTGGATTTAACCAAATAATTAAGTACCTTACATCAAAGAAGTATATAAAGACGTAAAAGTACTTTAAATGAATATAATTAGCACGATTTCAATGTAAATTTAACGTATTTATATATGATATTTTAGGTATATTTTGGGCTTAACAATTTTGCACTCTTCTCTTTTTTATATATCTCATCCACAATATCAATCACACAACTCTATATATAATATATAGAGTTTTCATCCATACAAAAAAAAAACAACATATATTAATGTGTAGTCACACATTTATTGGCTACCATACTCCATTATGGAGATAACTTTGATTGTTTATAAAAAAAAGATAACTTTGACGAACATTTGTTCCAATTTTTCAAAGCATTCACGTGATTGATTTTTTTTATATTAAAAATTTAAGTTTAATATTTGAACATGCCCCCTTAAACTTATTTTTCGTGACTCCCAATTGAACTCTTAGTTGACTGAACACATCGTTCTTTAACGGTTTCGTGAAGATATCTGCAATCTGATCTTGCGTCTTCACGTATTTCAGTATCACCTCCTTTTGTTCAATGCATTTCCGAATAAAATGGTACCTCGTGTCAATGTGTTTACTCCGATCATGAAACACTGGATTTTTCGCTAATGCTAGTGCAGACTTGTTATCGATAAAAATCTCCGTTGGATCATTTTGACTTATCTGAAATTCTTTTAGCAATTTTCGGAGCCAAATTGCATGACAGACACATGAGGTTGCAGCAACATATTCAGCTTCACAAGTTGACAGCGTTACAATTGCCTACTTCTTCGAACTCTATGTAAATGCAGTATTACCAAAAAAAATACAAAACCAGTTGTACTTTTTCGGTCATCCTTGTCACCGGCCCAACCACTATCACAGTATCCAACTAATTTAAAATCGTCAGTTTCTGAATAAAATAATCCCAAATTAGTTGTACCTTTCACGTAACGGAGAATTATTTTTGCTGCGTTCCAATGTGACACCGTTGGGGCTTCCATGTATCGACTTACTAAGCCGACTGCATAGAGAATATCCGATCTCGTACATGTCAAGTATCTGAGATTTCCGACCAAGCTTCGGAATAATGTCGGGTTGACTTTGTCTCCACCTTCATCTTTTTTCAACTTGATTCCACATTCGACTGGCGTGCTAACGGAATTACAATTTTCCATCTTGAACTTCTTTAAGATCTCCTTTGCAAAACCACTTTGAGAAATAAAAATTCAGTCGTCATTCTGCTTCACTTCAATGCCAAGATAATATGACATTAGACCAATGTTAGTCATCTTGAACTCACGAGCCATTGTCTTCTTGAACTCTTCAAACATCTTAGGATTGTTCCCTGTAAAAATGAGATCATCCATATACAAACAAACAAGTAACATATCTCTATTTTTCACCTTTGCATACAGGGCATATTCATGAGGGAATTTGACCAAACCATTTTCTTGAAAATATTTGTCAATGCGACTGTTCCAGGCATGTGGTGCTTTCTTAAGACCATAAAGTGCCTTTTTCAATTTTAGCACTTTATTTTCTCGACCTTTCACAATATACCCATGTGGTTGTTGGATATAAATTTCCTCTTCCAGATATCCGTTGAGAAATGCGGATTTCATGTCCATTTGATGGATTCTCCACCCATGTTGAGCATTTACAGAAATTACCTGTCTGATACTCTCCATTCTGGCAACATGAGCAAAAACTTCATTGTAGTCAATTCTGGATCGTTGACTGAACCCTTTCGCCACCAATCTTGCTTTATGTTGGACAATTTCACCGTTTGCATCTTTCTTTGCTTTGAACACCCATTTAACTCCAATGGGTTTTTGACCGGCCGGAAGTGATGTCAGCTCCCATGTTTTATTTTTCTCGATCGAATGAATCTCCTCTTCCATGGCTTGTCTCCATTTTTCATCCTTCATTGCTTCTTCTGGATCTGTTGGTTCATCATTAACAAAATGACAATAAAGAGTTAATTCATCATCGAGATTTCTTGTTACATCATAGAGATCTTTAATAGGTATGAATTTTTTTGGCTTTCCAGGCGGATGTTCATCTGAATTGTCTCCATCACTCGAGGATGAACTCGAACTGGATGAGCTTGCTGATGTCGAACTGGTTGCTGGTGTTGTGGCTGCGACTGTGGCTGGTTCTTCCTCGTCATTATCTTCATCCATGAAAGGATAAAAACTGTAGCTGTTTTCTTTTTCACCGGTCCAGTCCCAAACTGCTTCTTCATCAATGGTGACATCTCTACTGATTACAATTTTCTGAGTCTGCGGATCGAACATTTTGTACCCTTTGGAATGTTCTGAATAGCACACAAACAAATATTTCTTGCTTTTATCATCTACCTTCTTGCGTTCTTCATCCGGTACATGGACATGAGTAACACTGCCAAAAACACGCAAATGAGAAATACTGGGTTTTATTCCACTCCATGCTTCTTGTGGAGTTTGATCCCAAACACTAACAGTTGGTGATCTGTTCAACAGGTAGACATCACAGTCTACTGCTTCGGCCCATAACTCCTTCGGTAAATTTTTGCTTTTTAACATGCTCCTCACCATGTTGAGCACCGTTCTCTTCTTTCTTTCTACTACACCATTTTGCTGAGGTGATCTGGGGACTGAAAGGAAATGTCGGATTCCATGCTTTTCACAAAATTGCTTGAAAGAGATGGACATGTATTCACCGCCTTTGTCTGTTCTGAGTGCTTTAATAAAATGGCCACTTTCTTTCTCCACTTGGACTTTGAATTTTTTAAATGTCTCAAAAACTTTAGTTTTTTCCTTCAAGAAATACACCCAAGTTTTTCTACTATAATCATCAATGAAAAGTAGAAAATATTTATTTTTTCCCAGGGACTATGGAGTGATCGGTCCACACACGTCTATATGAACTAGCTCAAGTGGCACCTTTGCTCTTGACATGGACTCCTTTGGAAAACTAGTTCTGAATTGTTTTCCAATAAGACATCCTTGACACAGTTGATGAGGCTGGTCAATGTGAGGCAATCCATTTACCATCTGCTTCTGTCCCAACTACTTCAGTCCTCCAAAATTGAGATGTCCGTACCGTAAATGCCAAAGCCAGGGGGGACTTTGCACACAAGCTTTCAAACATTTGGCCACGTCCGTCTGAATGTTAATTGTGAACATTCTGTTTCTCGCCATGGGTACTCATGCAATCAGCTCCTTTTTCTCATTCAACAGGAGTAGTTTCCGTTCCACCATGTGAACTTCATAATTTTTCTCCAATAACTGTCCCAAACTCAAAATATTGCTTTTCATGTTGGGAACATAATAAACATTATCAATAAACTGGTGAGCGCCATTTTTGAGCCGAATAAGAATGGTTCCTTTGCCTATAATAGGAACCTTAGAGGAATCTCCAAATACAACATTACCGTGAACGGATTCATAGAGCTCCACAAACATCTTCTTGTCACCACACATATGGTTACTTGCCGTATTGTCAAGATACCATATATTATTTTCGCGATTTTCTTCACATTCGTAGGTAAGTAACGCAGTGCCAGTTACTTCCTCATCTTGAATATTATTGGCAGTCGCCTCTACCTCCTTAGGCAGACTCCAACATTCCACCGCGTAGTGCCCATACTTAGAGCAATTATAACATTGAATGTTGGACTTGTCGCATCCTTCATTCGGCCTCCAGTTTCCTCTTCCTTGACCGCATCCTCGGCCTCTTCCTCCGCCTCTGGTGAATTGAGTGCTTCTGTCATTGTTGTTGTTGTCGTTTTCATTTCTGCCTTGACTTTTGCCACGTCCTCATCCTCTACCATTTCCTCCTCGACCTCTTCCGCGTCCTCTGTCGGAATGACTACTTTCGCCATTTTTAAACACAGTCTTTGTTGTTAAGACTTGTTCTGCGGAATCTTCTTTTCGTTTCTCAAACCGCTCCTCCTGAGCTTGTAGTGACCCTACAACTTCATCAACGGATATTTTGCTGATGTCTCTGGACTCCTCCATAGCCACCACTACATAATCAAATTTTGGTAGTAGTGATCGCATAATTTTTTCAACAATTCTGGACTCTTCTATTTTTTCTCCATACCGCCGCATCTGATTTACGACAGATTTTACTCGGGATGAGTAATCACTAATGGCATCCGTCTCTTTCATCCTCATCGTCTCAAATTCTCCTCTCAGCATCTTCAAATGAACTTTTTTAACTTTCTCCTCCCCTTGAAGAGAAACTCATAGAATTTCCCACGCTTGTTTGGCGGTGGTAGCTTCGGCTACTTTCTCGAACATTAATTCATCCAAACCTTGATGGATGAGAGTATGCGCCTTTTGATCGCTTTTGCGATTTTTCTGCAGAGTATCTTTTTCTGCCTGTGTCAACGCTGCCTCATTGGCCGGGACTACGTAGCCTTTTTCGATAATATCCCGGACATCTTGACATCCAAGTAACGCCTTCATTCGAATACACCAACTTGAATAATTGGTTTTGGTAAGCTAAGGGTATTGATAAGGAAGTTTGAGACCGTCTGACATTTTTTATAGGGTCTATTTGACGGAAGACTGACTCTCGTAATATGGCTTAGATACCACTTTGTTGGAGATAAAGAGGATATTTAATAATAAAAAGGAACTTAAATTGATTTTTATCAAAACATTACATTAACTCAACAAACATTTTCGGATTACACAACTCAATATAGACCCTCACACACATTTATTTTGCACTCTTCTCTTTTTTATATATCTCACCCACAATATCAATCACACAACTCTATATATAATATATAGAGTTTTCATCCATATAAAAAAACAACACAAAAACAACACAAAAACAACACATATTAATGTGTAGTCACACATTTATTGGCTACCATACTTCATTATTGAGATAACTTTGATTGTTTACCAAAAAAAGATAACTTTGACTAACATTTGTTCCAATTTTTCAAAGCATTCACGTGATTGATTTTTTTTAAATTAAAAATTTAAGTTTAATATTTGAACAATATTAAGAGTCATCAAAATTGGTTAATAGTGGCGGAGCAAGAACAAATTACTCAGGTGATGATGAAAATGTGTTAAAAAATCATAAACTTTTTGTCGGGCTAACCATCAGTGGCGGATATTGTCACGTATGTTAGAAGATCACAAACTCGAAAGACCTAAAAGGATATTATGAGTGAATTATGGAGAATTCTATTATTATGCTGTTGAGTTGTTTTAATATTACTTTAGTTATTTGTGTAATATTTTTGGTAATTTCCTAAACAGCTGTGTGAGGCATTAGAAGTTAGTGGTCCCAAATTCTATTTTGGACTATTGTGACAGCTAATGATGTAACAGTTGTACTAGAAACTGTTTTGTTATTCCTTTATAGGGCTACACCTTGTACGGGAGAATTATCAAAAAGTTAATGAATCATTCCTTACTTTCTTCTACAATTCTTCTTCCTAATTCTTTTCTCTTCTCTTCTCTATTCTTCTATCCTAAATTCTTTATTGCCAGAACCCTAATTCTGACATTGGTATCAGAGACTGCCATCTTCCGGCCAGTTTCCCTGTATGGTAGTAAACGCTGAAAAGAAAACTCATGCAACCGTTAAAGCCCATAAAGACGCAATGGAAAATTTGATCAGCAATACAAAGGGTTGCAGATGCAACTCGAGCTGGTAACTGAGTCCGCATAAACTCAGTTACAGATACTTCAAACCCAGTTGTTAGAGATCCAAACCTCCCAGGATGATCGCCTGAAAGCAATCTGTCAAGAGCAAGCTCAGGCAAGATAGATTCAGGCCCAAGCTCGTCAAGAGCAAATCGCTACTCAACAGACTTTAGCAGAACTTAGTAAGAATGTTTCTATCATTGCTAAGTTGGTTCAGACCAATCCAAATCAATCCTCCTCTTCTTCTCCAGTTAACAATGGCAAGGAATTCTTAGTACACCCCAACCATATCAACTTCTAGACCAGCCTCCAAAACCACCATATTTTAACAAATTACTACCCAAATGTGATTTACCCACCTTTGACGGAGCAGATGTGGATAATTGGGTGAGTAAATGCTAGAAATACTTCCAGATTTTTGAAGTTCCTCTTGATAAGAGGAGAGATTTAGTAGGGCTCTACCTCCAAGGCAAGGCTGATAAATGGTATAGGATGTGGTGGAGGAGATGGCCAACCTGAGACAAATCACTACAGTTTTGAATTACCAGGAGGAATTTGAAACTATAAAGCTGAGAATGGAAAAGAAATTCCCGACTATAATTCCTTCTTTCTATGTTAGCAGCTTCCTTGCAGGTCTTAAACCTGAAATCAGATCAACAGTGAGATCAAATAAACCCATTGATATCTATTCTGCCATTAAATTGGCTAAGCTCTCACATCAAGGATAAAAGGTCATTGGAGCTGAAGGGAATCACTTAGGCTACAACAACCAAGGTAATGTCCCTTAAATCTATTAATCACTTAGTCAGTAAAGGGTGGAAAGGAGTCACATCTAGGTTATTCTTGATTTCTGTTTCTGAAGTTTTCCCTGAACTTATTACTTCTACACATGTACCAACTGTCCCAAAAATCTATCAAGCCCTGATTGAGCAGTACCAACACATATTCCTTCCTCCTACACAGTTACCCCCTCCTAGAACCCATGATCATGCAATTCCCTTAAAACAAGCCATAGATCCTATAAACGTTCGCCCTTATAGGTATTCACACTATCAAAAAAAATGAAATAGAGAAGCTCATGGCTGACATGCTTACAAATGGTGTCATACAACCCAACCAAAGTCCTTATGCGTCTCCAGTCCTCTTAGTTAAGAAAAAATAAGGTACTTGGCGGTTTTGTGTCGACTACAACGAGTTAAATAAGGCAACCATTAAAAATAAATTTCCTATTCCTGTCATTTAGGAACTAATAGATGAGCTTAAGGGGGCTACCATTTTCTCTAAAATAGACCTTAGAGCCGGTTATAATCAAATTAGAATGAAACCATGGGATGTGCCTAAAACTGCTTTTAGAACCCACACAAGACATTATGAATTCTTGGTTATGCCTTTTGGCCTCACCAATGCTCCAGCCACTTTTCAATCCTTAATGAATACAGTCTTTGCACCTTATCTAAGGAAATTTGTCTTAGTGTTTTTCGATGACATCCTCATCTATAGTCCAAATGAGAAGGAACATCTTATTCATATTGAGATAGTGTTTCAATTACTCTCTTTCCACCAATTATTTGCTAAAGGCTCTAAATGTGATTTTGGAGTACATTCGGTAGCATATTTGGGTCATGTAATATCTGGAGCAGGGGTAGCAACAGACCCAGCAAAGATAGAAGCTATGGTCAATCGGGCCTTCCCTACTTCCCTTAAGAGTTTAAGAGGGTTTCTAGGTTGAACAGGCTACTACAAGCGTTTTATACAAGGGTATGGTACTATCAGTAGACCATTGACTGAGATGCTTAAAAAAGATAATTTTTGTTGGACCCCTTGATAGGGGCGTTTCGTCCCTATCTTTTAGCGTGATTTACGGTTTAATTTTAGATGAAATAAATAAGTTTAATTGCAAAAATAGAATGTTTTAATAAAATAACAAAATAAAAATAAAATCCGTACTTTCGGTTAATTATCTTTATTTTTGATTAATTTAGGAAATAAAAACATCAAGCTAACTCGGCTCTCGAGAATTGTATTTTAGGTACGAGTAAGGAGAAAAAATCCACCGACATACGCGGGGCGTGGAACACCAAGTCAGAAATGATTGCTCAATCCGCAGGCACCACGTGGGATTTACCCATTGTCACGCGGGGCGTCCTACCTTACATGCGGGGCGTATAAGCAATGATGAGCTCAATCATAAATGTCAGACTGCATGGTCTTCCAAGTCAACTGCTGTCACGCGGGGCGTCCCAGCCTACACGCGGGGCGTATATGGGAAGTTCTTCAACCTCAAATTCCAGGGACTCATATACGCGAGGCATCCGCTAGGCCACGCGAGACGTAAAAGACGCATTTCAGGCCATTAAATCTCAGGAGCTCAACCACGCGGAGCGTACCCCAGTCTACGCGGGGCATGGTTGAGACAACAAGATTTGAATTTGGTCCACATGCAGGAGATTTCTGACGGAATGGGTCAATACGTGGGGCGTCCTCTACCATACGCGGGGCGTATCATGGGAATTCTGTAGAAATAATGTATCTCCATGCTTGTATCTTGTGAATTTACAATTCTACCCCTAGCTTGATGTGTATAAATAAGAGTGGCTAGCACTCATTTAAGAGGGAGAATCTACAATCTAGAATTTTATGTATTGAGTTCTTGCTACATAGTTTTAGATTTTATTTTTAGACTTTACATAGCAAAACTCTATCATCTTGAGAGCTTGTTCATTGATCCCAGCATTCCGTCAAAGTTCCGTTCCATCTCCGTTCACCAAGCTCGAGAGTTCCACCTCCAAGTCCTAAGAGATGGCCTTGAGTCCGGTTAGCTAGTTCCGAGGGTGGATTCTTCCTTTTTCACTTGCTAATTAGCTTGTACTCTTCCTATGTATTAGGCTTGGTTGTATTTCATATTTACATTTTCCATATTTATAATTTATGATTCACAATCTCTTTTTCTATATATGTTGATGTTTGTTACTTGTTTTGATATTCGTAATTGATTATTGTGTAGGGGAACGCGATTTCCACCGCCATTCGGGCTATCTTTAGGGATTCATATAGGTGTTGCCTTATCGGAAGTGACGCTCCGGAAACCGTAGGAATTGATAAGCCACAGAACTTACGGGCCCTAATTTTTAATCCCAAGCATTAGACACGGCTTGACTAGGAACCACGTAGTCTAAGTACTTCACGGGTCGGTCACACTACACGTAGTCGTCATTGCAAGAGCAAATCATTAACCGTATATATATTGGGAGTCATTGTTCATCATATTTATAACTTATCACCATCCATATCATTTCGTAGAGTTTTTGTTATCTAAATTTGTCGCATCCATAGTTAGGAGTAGTTTGTAGTTGTTCCCCGAATCAACTCAAAGTATTCACCGCTTAGATAACATATAAAACCGAGTAATTTAATACTTGTAGTTATAAATCCCTTGGATTCGATACCCGGTCTTAACCGGATTATTACTTGATACGACGGGGTACACTTGCCCCTAAGTGGTAGCGTCTAGTAGAGATAGAGCATTTAGGAAGATCACATCCATAGTCGTAACGCACTTATCATAATATACATTCATAAGCTCTACCTAGCCGATTACGCTCACATCAAGTTTTTGGCGCCGTTGCCGTGGATTTATAATTTCTTGCAATATTAGACAAAAACGTTTTATTGTTCGTCTAAGCATTATCTTTGTAGAAATTGTTTATATATACTTTTTACTAACAACATTCTTTCTTGTTTATAATTTGTTCCATTATTTTATTTTATGCACACCCGATCTCGGAGTGATACTCTCGTTCCTATTGATCTTGAAATTGAACGTACTCTTTGTAGGATTCGGAGAGAGAAAATGGCAAACCTTAACAATAAAGCTAACCAACCCGAGGTCAACCAAAGGCCGCTGGTGCAACCCGTGAATAACAACTGCAATGGTGGAGGCAATGACATGCGCTCGATGATGGAGATTCTTGCTCCGCACCGCCCTCAAAATCGCAACGGAATCGTTGCCCCCACTATTCCGGCCAACACATATGAAATAAAGACTAACATGATCCAACTAATCCAACAACTTGGTCAATTCGGAGGGGAACCCTATGAAAACCCTAACGAACACCTTGATAAATTTCTTATGTGTGCCAAAACGTCTCGGCAAAACGGTGTTCCGGTTGAGGCCGTCCAACTAAAGTTGTTTCCTTTCTCTTTGACAGGACAAGCGTTGGAGTGGTTGCACTCGTTGGAGGCGGGATCGATCACATCATGGGAGGAGCTTGAGAAGGAGTTCCTTTCTTACTACTTCCCGCCTTCCAAAACGGTTAAGTTGAGGAATGACATCACTACCTTTCGGCAGCTCGAGCACGAAGCCCTTCATGCGGCTTGGCGAGATTCCGAAAGTTACTTCGAAGCTGCCCGCACCACGATATCTCCAAGCACGATTTGGTAAGTACTTTTTATCACGGATTAACACCTACTAATTGTGCCACCGTGGATTCCGCAGCAGGTGGGGACCTATTTAGGAAGTCGGCCAGTGAAGCATATGAGCTCATCCACGAGCTCGCAAGGAAAAGCGTACAGTGGTAAGAAGATCAGCTTGTCGGACCCTCGCCACATCAAACGTTCGTTGTGGAGAAAGAGGCACCAAAAAGTTCCATAGCGGAAATGAATAAAAAACTTGACGCTTTGATAGCCCAGTTGAGCCTCAACAAAGTTACATAGGTCCTGATGTGCAATCATTGTGGTGGAGATCATGACGGACTTAATTGCCAAGCCGGTAGCCCTTTCATCGGCGACACCGAAAATGTAAGTTACATAGGAGGCAATCAAAGGTACAACCCTAACCCAAACTCCTACTGACACCACCACAATAATAATGACAGCGGATGGAGGCCTCGGTACCAACACCCTAACTTGTCGTACGAAAATAATAATAATGTATTGAAGCCCCCACCCGACTTTCATCAAGAATATCGAGAAAATGGGCTAGGGCAATCACAAACCATGCCCGGTAGTCGGAACACTCCACCTCCCGACAACGTGCATGGCCAGTCAGTAACGTCCTTGTTAAAGGATATCTTAACCCGTCTTGCCGATAGTGAGGTGTTTTGCAGGGACCTTAGCCGCCAGGTAGCCCACTTGAATCGTCAGCAATAGGAGAGGCCGTTAGGAACTCTCCCGGCAAACACCAAGCAAAACCCGCGGGGCAAAAATAGAGAGTCCGGACATGCGATAACTCTCCTAAACGGTAGAAGTTCGGACCCATCAAGTTCCACCTCGGACAGCCTGCAGTAAGCCGCTGCATGAGAAAGTCGAGATACTCCGACTCTAAATGTAGCATCGGTTTGAATTTCTCAAACCCCTTGTTTATATGTATCATAACTGTTTTTCACCTTATTTTTATTTTTATTTATTTGTATTTTTCTCTCTTTTATGTTATTTTTATTTTTCTCTTTTTAGTTATTTTTATTCTCTCCCGTCTCAAAAATCAAAAGAAAAACAAATCTCATTTTTAATCCAAAAATAAGCCATGCTGAGCGTACACACCAGTATGCCCCGCGCAGCTGCGTGTCTGTCCCATTTCTGAAATAAAAGACGAGTCACGCGGGGTGTCCCTCTTACCACGCCCCGTGTAACCTTCGGCAGTTAGCTCTCTCCCAAATAAACGCCACGTGTTGGGTCACGCAAGGCGCCCCATAGGGCACGCCCCGCGTATCCTAGGGGAGTTGCGAATTGCAACTCCCCATGGCAGCTTTTCCTCTTCCACCTCTCCCATCACTCTTCCCTCTTCCCCAAAAGTCTTTCCCATTTCTCCACTCCACCTCTTCTATCCTCCAATCACATCCCACCTTTTCAAATTCAAAACCTCTTCAACCTCCCTCCATCATCAATTTTGATTTAACCACCTCTTAATTACTCTTTAAAAAAAATAATAATAAAAACATTAAATAAGCAATCAAAACCCATAAAAATTCAAAAACTCCTTAAAACCGAAAATTGCTTTTTCCACGCGGGGCGTGCCCCCAGGCACGCCTCGCGCTATTTTCCCACATGTTTATGGCCAGAAGGTGCGATACACGTGGCGTGCCCCCCTGCACGCCCCGCGTGCGATTCCTAATTTTACGTTGAATAAAGTCAGGAGGTGGGGTACGCGTGGCGTGGCCCCCCTCACGCCCCGCGTACCTCTCTGGGAATCCAACTTTCACTTGGATTCCCACTCCTCCCCTATTTATACCCCCTCCTTTCTCCCAACTTCTTCCCTCACATTCACTCTAACCCCGCACTCACCGTTTGTTTTGCACTAACAAAAACAAAAATAAAAATCAAATAAATAACAAAATAATTAAACTAATTTATTAATTCTTAAATTTTTCCGACACACTACCTCCATCGGAAATTAATTAAAAGTTCTGTTATTTGTTCTTAAATGAAAAGACGTTAACACAAAGGATCAGTTTAATTAAGAAATTTTAGTCTTGATTCTGAAGTTATAGACTTTATGCAAAGCCTAGGTTCGTACTAAATAAAAACATTGAGTCCTAACCCACAGGTCATCTCTATAATGAAATTTAAAAAGGCAATAAAAACGGGATGGTTGAAAATTTGACGAGAGCTTGAACGTACACAATTTAACCCGAAATATTTTGTGAGGTATTTTTGAGCCTAAAAGAGTTCGTACGAGAACTCTATTTCTTTCACAATTTTTTCGAGAGCTTTGACTTCACTCGATTCATAGAGTTTGCACGTAATACCGGGTTAAGTACACTTATTTTGATAAAAATGGCAATAGACGATAAAACGAACCCACTTAGGCTAATTCTTTTCTTAACTTATTTTTCTCATTTTCATTAACCTCTAGGAAACCCCCTCGAGCCTATTAACTGACTTTTTTGTTAAATACCTTTTTAACATCTAACCCTTTTTCCTCGTGTTCAAATACCAACAAAATCAAATCGCACCAAAACTACCCGAAATAAGCCAAGACTTTGATAGTAAGCACCATAAGCTTTCGAAATCATTTTTGTGCCGCTCTCAAAACAAAAAGAAAAAGAAAAACACAATAAAGAGCAAAAGGCATTCTCAAGCTCCACCCGAGCAATTTCGAGTTATATGAACTTACTAAGGCCAAAATAAAAACACGGTGCGATCATCAAAATGTTGTTTGAACTCTAGTTTCTAAAAATTAACCACTAAAAAGCCACCCATATTACAACCCCCCTCCGGGTTCATTTTTAATATTGCCTAGACTATAACATAGGAGGAAAAACCCGGTTGAAAATGCAAACTCAAAGTGACTTCGAGTAAGTGCAAAGGAGAGTGCAAAAACACCGACCCACCAAAATTTGAGCGTAAAAGTGAAATCCCTTGGTGAGGTACTATCGGGTTCTCAAAAGATAATCGACCCCCGTTAATATTGCCTATTAAATTTGATCATGGAGGTCTCAAACAAGTTTTGGTTACTCATTTGTTTCCGTAGGTACTTGCCGAACACTTTGTTTAAAACTTTACCTTCAGAATCACGCACTTGGTAAAACCAACCGACGGTTTGTTTCTTAATGATCTCAATCCCTTGTCTTTCGATTTCTTTTACTTGAGGACAAGTAACACTTTAAACTCCGAGGAGGTTTGATAGGGGCATTTCGTCTCTATCTTTTAGCGTGATTTACGGTTTAATTTTAGATGAAATAAATAAGTTTAATTGCAAAAATAGAATGTTTTAATAAAAAAACGAAATAAAAATAAAATCCGTACTTTCGGTTAATTATCTTTATTTTTTATTAATTTAGGAAATAAAAACGTCAAGCTAACTTGGCTCTCGAGAATTGTATTTCAGGTACGAGTAAGGAGAAAAAATCCACCGACATACGCGGGGCGTGGAACACCAAGTCATAAATGATTGCTCAATCCGTAGGCACCACATGGGATTTACCCACTGTCACGCGGGGCATTCCTACCTTACATGCGGGGCGTATAAGCAATGATGAGCTCAATCATAAATGTCAGACTGCATGGTCTTCCAAGTCAACTGCTGTCATGTGGGGCATCCCAGCCTACACGCGAGGCGTATATGGGAAGTTCTTCAACCTAAAATTCCAGGGACTCTGATAGGGGTATTTTACCCCTATCTTTTAGCGTGATTTACGGGATGATTTTGGATAAAATAAGTAAGTTTAATTGCAAAAATAAAGTATTTTGAATAAATAAAGAAATAAAAATAAATCTCGTACTTTTAGTTTAATTCCCTCATTTTTGATTAGTTTAGGAAATAAAAACGTCAAGCTAACTCGGCTCTCAAGTGTTGTATTTCAGGTACAAGAAAGGAGCAAAAACCCACTTCATACGCGGGGCGTGAAACATGATGCCAGAAATAATTGTCCTATCCGCAGGCACCATGTGGAACTGACTCAGCATACGCGGGGCGTATGACACATGTCGGCAATAATCGGCCTAATCCTGAAAGTCAGACTGCATTGTCTCCCAGAGTCAACTATCCATACGCGGGGCGTATAAGGCAGTTCTTCAATGTAAAAAGATCAAAGACACATTTGTGCGGGGCGTACTTCATCTACGCACGGCGTAAATACTCCAATTCTAGCAATGAAACTTCAGAGACTCAAACACGCGGGGCGTACTTCAGCTACGCAGGGCGTGTTTGGGAACAATTAGACACGGAATTGGTCCACATGCAGGAGATTTCTGACGGAATGGGCATATACGCGGGGCGTGTATCACCATACACGGGGCGTATTATGGGATTTCTGCACCAAATAATGTTGCTCCATACTTGTACCTTGTGAAGTTACAATTCTACCCCTAGCTTGATGTATAAATAAGAGTGACTAGCACTCATTTAGGCACCTTCAACCTTCAACCTTCTATCTTCTACCTCTTTGTATTGTTTTGGTTTTAGATTCGGTTTATGTAATAAAACTCTCCCACCTCGAGAGCTTGTTCGGTTATTCCGACATTCCATCAACGTTCTGCTCCATCATTCGTCACCAAGCTCGAGAGTTCCACCTCCGAGTCCTAAGAGACGGCCTTGAGTCCGGTTAGCTTGTTCTAAGGGCCAATCTTCCCTCTTCACTTGCTAACTAGCTTGCACTCTTCCTATGTACTAGGCTTGGTTGTATTCCTCATTTATGCTTTCCATATTTATAATATATGATTTGCAATTTCCGTTTCTATATACGTGTTGATGTTTATTGCTTGTTTTGATACTCATAATTGACTATTGTGCAGGGGAACGCGATTTTCGACGCCATTCGGGCTATCTTTAGGGATTCATATAGGTGTTGCCTTACCGGAAGTGACAAACCGGAAACCGTAGGAATTGACACACCACGGAACTTACGGGCCCTAGTTTCTGGTCCCCAGCATTAGACACGCCTTGATTAGGAACCACGTAGTCTAAGCACTTCACGGGTCGGTCGAACTACACGTAGTCGTCTTTGTAAGAGTAAACCGTCAACTGAATATATTCGGAGTTATTGCATATTATATTTATAACTTATCGTCACCCATATCACTCCGTGGAGTTTTCCATTACATAAATCTGTGTCACCAATAGGTTAGGAGTAGTTTGTAGTTGTGTCTTACTTTACCCCAAAGTAATCACCGCTTAAATAACATACGAAACCGAGTCGTCTAATACTTGTAATTATAAATCCCGTGGATTCAATACCCGGTCTTAATCGGATTATTACTTGATACGACGGGGTACACTTGCCCCTAAGTAGTCGTAGCGTCTAAGTAGAGTCAAAGAGCAATTTGTAAAGACCATATCCATAGACATAGCACATTCACCGCAATACACATTTAGTCGTCGTAAGAAACTCTACCACTAGGCGTTACGCGCATCAGACTCATATACGTGAGGCGTCCGCTAGGCCACGCGAGGCGTAAAAGACGCATTTCAGGCCATTAAATCTCAGGAGCTCAACCACGCGGAGCGTAGCCCAGTCTACACGGGGCGTGGTTGAGACAACAAGATCTAAATTTGTCCACATGCAGGAGATTTCTGACGGAATGGGTCAATACGCGGGGCGTCCTCTACCATACGCGGGGCGTATCATGGGAATTCTGTAGAAATAATGTATCTACATGCTTGTATCTTATGAATTTACAATTCTACCCCTAGCTTGATGTGTATAAATAAGAGTGGCTAACACTCATTTAAGAGGGAGAATCTACAATCTAAAATTTTATGTATTGAGTTCTTGCTACATAGTTTTAGATTTTATTTTTAGACTTTACATAGCAAAACTCTATCATCTTGAGAGCTTGTTCGTTGATCCCGGCATTCCGTCAAAGTTCCATTCCATCTCCGTTCACCAAGATCGAGTGTTCCACCTCCAAGTCCTAAGAGACGATCTTGAGTCCGGTTAGCTAGTTCCGAGGGTGGATTCTTCCCTTTTCACTTGCTAATTAGCTTGTACTCTTCCTATGTACTAGGCTTGGTTGTATTCCATATTTACATTTTCCATATTTACAATTTATGATTCACAATCTCTTTTTCTATATATGTTGATGTTTGTTACTTGTTTTGATATTCGTAATTGATTATTGTGTAGGGGAACGCAATTTCCGCTGCCATTCGGGCTATCTTTAGGGATTCATATAGGTGTTGCCTTACCGGAAGTGACGCTCCGAAAACCGTAGGAATTGACAAGCCACGGAACTTACGGACCCTAATTTCTAATCCCAAGCATTAGACACGCCTTGACTAGGAACCACGTAGTCTAAGTACTTCACGGGTCGGTCACACTACACGTAGTCGTCATTCCAAGAGCAAATCATTAACCGTATATATATTGGGAGTCATTGTTCATCATATTTATAACTTATCACCATCCATATCATTTTGTAGAGTTTTTGTTATCTAAATTTGTCTCATCCATAGTTAGGAGTAGTTTGTGAAGGAAAATAGGCTAACGTATATCAGCAGAAATATAAAAATTTTAACTTATTTCCATTAACCCCAAGATCCGTTAACCGTTATTTCATACAAAGAGGGATAAGGAGAAATACCTTTTAGATGTTCTATCTACCGTTGCAAACGAAGTGCCCACAACTCTTACTTCGAGTTCCTGAACACAAAACAAAACAAAACAACAGAAGATCAAGTTAGAATCAACCGTTTATTAACAACCAAAGTAGATTGTCTCTAATTAATCAACACAAGATCAAGGATAAAGAGAAAGAGATGAAAATCAATTGAACAGAAGGAAGCGGTGAAATCTCGTCCTCGGTTAGGGGGTTCGAAAATCTCTCTCCTGGAATTCACTGTGGATGTCGAAAATCCTTAGTAGGGGGGTATTTATAATCACTTGAATCTAAACCCTAGTTAGATAGAATTAGGTTACTTAATAAGAATTCAATTTGGAATAGAATTCTTAATTATTATCTATTAATATATCTAAATATAAAAGATAATAATGATAACCTTATTGGATAATAATAGGAGTAATATAATCTAATTAAAACTCCTAACTTATTTATCCTTTAATTAATTTAATTCATGATCCTAATCTAATTAGGATTTGATAAAATCAAATTAATCATTTATGTATTCCCCCCCCCCCTTGGTTACTGGGCCCTATTGGGCTCAGTTGGGCTTCCATCAATTAATTAACATCTATCTCTCTTTTGGGTTCCAAGTCTTATGTGTGACCCATTAGGTTCTTATCGCTTCTAGCCGTATGCAACGTTATTAAATCATTTTCAAAGAATTATATTTAATCTTTGCATAACGGAATGATGTACAGAGTATGTGATTAGCAAGTCCATAATCATTCCCCTAGAGCTATAAGAAGACAGGTTGATTCTATCGTTGACCTTTCCGTATTAGTTACGGTATAATTCGATCCTTTATCAACTACGTCCTTGAACTGAATCTTATGACTATGGGTAATGTCAAGTCACATATAGCGAGACGTTCGTTTTACTTGTTCTGGCCGAGTCAACTCCAATTATATTGGTTAAGAGAAATCTAATTTCATTCTTAAGCTATCACCTTGCAAGGATTTAGAGTCAAGACTTCCACAAGCGATCCATGGACATATCTCCCATTTATCGGGAGTGATAAATGCTCAATCCAATGTATAACGATCCCGCAATCACTTCCTGTGATACCCAAGGTCTGCTGTTCACACCCCAGAGTCATCTCTGTTAAGGATCGTGTTACACCAGAGTCAAAGCGTCACATTTCGCATTCCAGAATACCAATTAACATTCATTTGAGTCTGAGGATTATTTATACCTATTAATACCAATGAGATGAACAGGTGACAAGGAAGAATCTACCCATCCTGTTATCTCAAGTCGGGTCCCCAATCCTAATGAACTACCTTTCATCGGATCCATGTAACTGTCTAGATATCTATATATATGAAGCCTGTGAGATCAGTTTTCTGTCGGACAGAAGACATTGTTACATGCAAGTCTTAACCGCGATATGTCAATCCTAAATATATTGCTCGACTTGGGGTGGTTTTAAGTTTATTAGTTTATTATAAAGTTTTGTCTCACTTCATGCTTGTATGAACACTTTATAATCACTTTAAACAAACTTACGGATTTCCTTTTATTAGACTTTATTTAGTGCTTAAAAGGGTTTGCCTTTATATAGTTATAAAACATATATCTCATTAAAACAAATGATATAAAGAACACTTCATTTACATTAAGTTTGTATCCTAGAACAATTGTCTATAGGACACTAAACCCTAATAGTTTGTAGTTGTTCCCCGAATCAACTCAAAGTATTCACCGCTTAGATAACATATAAAACCGAGTCGTTTAATACTTGTAGTTATAAATCCCGTGGATTCGATACCCGGTCTTAACCGGATTATTACTTGATACGACGGGGTACACTTGCCCCTAAGTGGTAGCGTCTAGTAGAGATAGATCATTTAGGAAGATCACATCCATAGTCGTAACGCATTTATCATAATATACATTCATAAGCTCTACCTAGCCGATTACGCTCACATCACCCCTGAGGCGGAATCAGCATTCAACCAACTTAAAACACTCATGACCACCGCCCCTATCCTTGCATTACCTGATTTTTCACAACCTTTTGTCCTAGAGTGTGATGTTAGTGGCACTAGCATTGGGGTAGTACTTATGCAACTGGGTAGACCAATCTGCTATTTATCTAAGTCTCCCAGTCCTCGGAATCAAAAGTTGTCAGCCTATGAGAGGGAATTATTGGCCATATTACAAGCATGCACAACCTGGAGGCATTACCTAGAAAATACAGTTTTTGTGATTAAAACTGACCATGAAAGTATTAAGCATCTATTGGAGCAGAAACTCCACACTTATCTGCAGCATAAAGGGGTATCCAAGCTGTTGGGGCTTGATTATACGATACATTATAAGAAAGGGGCTGAGAACAAAGTTGCTGATGCACTCTCAAGGCAACATGAGGAGCCTACTTCACAACACATACTTGCTTTATCTCTTAGTGTTCCTTTATGGATGAAAGATATCCAAGCTTCTTATCATACTGATACCCTAGCCTCCTCCCTAATTCAAGAATTAACTATTCAGCCTAATTCTCACCCTCCTTATATGTACACTAATATCCTTTTGAGGTACCACTTTAGGCTCTACATAGGCTCTGCAACTTCCCTCAGAGATCAAATAATCTCTGTTTGTCATAACTCACCTATGGGGGGGGGGGTCATTCAGGGATTAAGGGAACTCTCACTCTCTTACAGTATCATTTCTATTGGCCTAATATGTCCTCTTCAGTTACTGCTTGGGTTTCTACATGTGATACTTGCCTCAGGTGTAAGGCAGACCATGCTGCTTATCCTGGACGGCTTCAACCATTACCAATTCCATCAGCAACTTGGCAAGACATAGCTATGGATTTCATTGAGAAATTGCCTAAGTCCCATGGTTATGATACTATATTAGTGGTGGTGGATAGGTTCTCAAAAGCAGGGCATTTCATTAGGCTATCTCATCCTTTCAATGCAGCTAAAGTGGCTCAAGTTTTTCTTGACAACATATTCAGGTTACATGAAGCATGTTAGGTACCCATTTGCAGTTTAGTAGTGCTTACCACCCTCAGAATGATGGTCAGTCTGAAAGACTAAACCAATGTCTAGAGAACTACTTGAGAAGCATGTGTTTTCTACACCCTAAACAATGGCATAAATGGCTGAGTTTGGCAAAGGAATTGAGCCCCAGCTTCCCATCCTACCTTCCCACTCTTCCAATGTGGCTTCTGTGGAAGAACTCCTATAGGAACGAGATAAACTCACTACCCAGATTTAGGACTGTTTATCTACTGCTTAAAACAGAATGAAGCAATTTGCAGATTCCAAGAGGTCAGACAGGGAATTTGCAGTTGGAGACTCTGTGTTCCTCAAATTACAACCTTATCGGTAATTATCTATTGCTTTGCGCCAAACGATGAAACTTCAAGCTAAATATTATGGTCCATTTAAAATTCTGGAACGAATTGGCAAGGTGGCTTATAGGTTGCAATTACCTAGCACTTGTCGAATCCACAATGTTTTCCATATCTCCTTACTAAAGAAGAAACCAGACCCAACTCACCCTACTTTGACTACATTGCCTCCTACTTCTGCAGGTGAAATTCTATTTCAACCTGCTAAAGTCCTTAACACAAGGAATGCAATTATTGGCACAATTGTCGTTCCTCAATTATTGATTCAGTGGGAAGGATTGCCATCTATTGACGCTACATGGGAAGACAAGGCAGCAATTGGAGCTCAATTTCTAGAATTCTTTCATTCTTGGGGACAAGAATGCAGTAAAGGAGGGGGTATGTCACGTATGTTAGAAGATCACAAACTTCAAGGACCTAAAAGGATATTATTAGTGAATTATGGAGAATTCTATTATTATGTTGTTGAGTTGTTTTAATATTACTTTGTGAGGCATTAGAAGTTAGTGGTCCCAAATTCTATTTTGGACTGTTGTGACAGCTAATGATGTAACAACTGTACTAGAAACCGTTTTGTTATTCCTTTATAGGGCTACACCTTGTACGGAGAATTATAAAAAAGTTAATGAATCATTCCTTACTTTCTTCTACAATTCTTCTTCCTAATTCTTTTCTCTTCTCTTCCCTATTTTTCTCTATTCTTCTCTTCTCTATTCTTTTAACCTAAATTCTTTATTGCCAGGACCCTAATTCTGACAGATATTTCTGTCAGATTCCGTCACTGATGCTAAATCCCTTACAAAAGTTATACATTTAGTTATGAAAAAACGCAGTCAATAATTCTAACGGTGTTAACAGACCCTCCATGACCCCTTCCTTAATCGGACTTTGTGGACTTCTATTAGAATAAGCATCATGTTCAATCATAAATACACAATTTGCAATTAGAATGGCACTCCCTAATTTACCATAGATTGCAAAAAGTATACAAACATAACACCTTCATCCTTAACTATTTTAGGCTAATGGATAACAAGTGGGATTAATTCCAAGAAAAATGATGGATTCAGCTAATGGCAAGTTACAAATCGGGAAAAATATATAATGATTCTACAACAGAGACAATTGAACAAAATGGAAAAGCCATAAAACAGGTAAATGCACCTTGTAAGAAGTTATAAACACTATAAATAAACATAAAATAGATAAATAAACATAAAACCTACAAATGCACCTGGTAAGAAGTTATAAACACTATAAATAAACATAAAATAAATTTTCATACACTACTAATAGTGCTTGATACAACACATTGTCCAGTGTTTTTGGTAGCAGCTTGCAAATTCAGCAAAGGAGCATCTTTGGACATGGCATAATAGGATTTATGTTCAATAGGATCTGTTTCATTTTGGAGCGCTGCATTTCTCCAAAAGGAAACCAAAGAAATGTTGCCCAATCCATGGCCTTCTTCTGAATATTTGCTTCAAAAAGCCGGATTTTATTTGAGACCTTTTATCGTCCAAATCCCACCAACACCCATTCAATAATATCAATACATCTCAATTGTTCAGGATTAGGCAAATTCCGGGCATCTATTATCTTCAAAATCCAAAAGGTTGAATTCTGAGCAAAGAACATAATCATTTGATGGTGCTTCCACGCAGCAGACTCGTGCTGTGATGGAACTGATTGCTCCTCTGATGGAACTGCTGATTTCTTGCTCTTGAATGGCTTTGATGCCAATTTCAGGTTCCTTTCCAAAAAAATATTCAGAGGTAGCTAATTGGGCAGTTTCAATGCAAGATTCCCCATATGCCCAAGCTGCACGCTAATTTCTGCAGTATGTGGTTTAACAAGTGCATGACACAAGTTCGAGTATACTTGCCTGTAAAATAAAGACAAAAAAGATGAAATTAAAACAAAGTAACTAAACAAGGAAATTGCCCCAAAATTCAGGTTTTTTCTCCAGGAAAATAAAGATTCATATCAACCAGAATTAACAATGTGGATCCACTACATATTACTTCTGATGTCACCAAAAGTAACAAAGTACTTGCCTTGATTTTCATGAAGGT
Organism: Euphorbia lathyris; assembly: GCF_963576675.1. NCBI lineage: Eukaryota > Viridiplantae > Streptophyta > Magnoliopsida > Malpighiales > Euphorbiaceae > Euphorbia > Euphorbia lathyris. Next base: position 85,822,202 of record NC_088912.1, read on the forward strand.
AAATCTCTAGCAATGAAAGGACATGAAGTTTAAAGAGAACAAGCTGCAATTGTGCAGTTTCATGTCCAACATTGTTGCTCATCCATCTGTTATCAAATTCTGAACAAAGATCAACAAGCTTAAATAATGATAATACGAAGACAACTTGACAACATGTTGCTTTGATGGTTCATAGCCAAAGGCAACGCCCATTGCTAATTGGGAACTTGATTCCTAGAACCGAAAATGACATTCGTTAGACTTAGAAGCAGAAGCATATCTAACAAGATAGATAACTGTTATAGAATAAGTCAGTGTAATAAATGTAAGCATGGCTAAGTCAACTAAAGCATGCCTAAGTCAACTAAATCATTGTTAGAGGCTGTTGTGGGCTTACTATGTCTCCTTGATTGAAGGACAACCCTATATATATATGTGTATTGTTCTTAAGTAAAATATATCAATGTAGTCCCTCAATCTACGTGGTATCCCATGTATTCTAGTGTGTTACAATAACAATTCAAAGTGATACCATACATAAGAAAATTACAGGATGGTACTCGAGGAAATTGTTTATGATTGTCAATCGAATTGCCTCGAGCAGCTCTGGATCTTTAACTGTAACATTTTGATGTGTATCACTGAAAAAGAGGCTCCACCTTAGAGAAATAAACCTCAACGAATGTAGCAAAAACTATTTCACAAAAATAATCATTACGATGGGCGAAATTACAATATTCGTTTAGATAAAAAAGATGAAATATCAACTCACGCTTATCTGATATAAGCGTGAGCAAAACAGGAGTATGAACAGCTGTAGTAACTTACGCTCTTGTGATGGCAAACTTGTTGTGATTCCCAGAAGAATCTAGAAAGACATTGGCCTTCACGACACTTAGCCCAAGGTTTTTAAGCGCATTCAGCTGTAAGATGTAACACATTTGCCATACTTTGATCACAATTATCTAAATATGCTAATGACAATATAATGATACATTACATAAAAAGGTTTCTTCATCAGAAAAATCTAGTTCAGAAATAGAAAGAATATAAACAAGACATACAAGGATGAATGAACCAGCAAGTAAATAGATCCATACTGTTGGGCTTGGCCCAATTTTAATTTGTGAAAAGAGCCCATACACTTATTTTTTAAGATGGAAAGTATCCAACATTGCTTTCAAAGCACTTAGTAGAGATACTTATTAAGGAGGTCCTCACATGCTTGGGGTGTGCCACAAGGGATACCTGTTGGTCCCTTGTAAGGTTGCAAGTATAGTTCCAAGGGGGGAGGGGTTATGAACTATTTAAACTTTTTCGCAATTAGGGCAGACTTCTTTTTCTTAAAAAAAGGGTTTGAACAGCAGCGTTGAGTAAACAGCAAGATACTGGCTTAGTCAACAGGTGACTAGGTCAGTTTCTTAGCTTGAGTCAGGAGATATCACTTAGAGTCTATTCCTGAGCTCAGACGTTCAATGCGCACAACTCAACTTGACCTCTTTACTTGGTCAGTTTTTGGTTATTTTAAGCAAGCAATATAAATAAGGAGTTAAAGGTAAGAAATACTTCACTCAGCAGATTTATCCAGGTTCGGCTTCTTCTAAGCCTACGTCTTGTCCCCGGAACACGTTCCGAGATTTCAAATCCTCTACTGAGCTCTTTAAAGGTAGAGCCTCAAACCTTTTACAATATCAACAACTGAGTATGACAAGAGTATCTTCCTCTATACTTCTACTCAATCCTAATCTCTCGCTGAGTACTAAAACCGAGTACTCAGTCTCTCCTTTCTATCTCTAGAAATGATAAGTGTTTTGTCCTATACAAAGATTTGCTAAGACACTTTAGACGATTGAAACAATCACTCTAGACTTTTACACAGATATAAGAAATGTAGTGTAAGAATTTGCTTTGCTTCTTTGCTTGCAGAACTTGTAGAAATTTGGTCAGCGTAACTGCTTGATCAAGTTCTGTGTGTTGTGAAGCTTGTGATGGCACTATTTATAGAGACGTCTGGGCATCGGTCATTTCGAATTTCGAAATAACCGTTGGAGGGAAACGGCTACATGTCGTTGTCATCCTGACTTGCTCAGAGCTCTCGGCCAATCAGAATTGTGTATCTTCTGTCCTCGGTCAGCTCAGCAGACTGTCTCTCCTTTTATGGTAAAGTCAACTGGACAGCATATTGTGTCGTCTGAACTTTGCCAAAAGAGGAAAAACTTTGTCTGGAAGTTTTCCTTTGCCAGCTGCTGTCTTGTACATTTGTCGAGACCACTCAGCAGCTTCATCTTGAAGTTGTTCCCGAAGGTCTTCTAGATCCTTCTCATGCTGAGTTGCGTTCTATTTAGAACGGCAACGTTTTGACAAACGCGGGCCGAGTGTACTGAGTTGTTTGACTTGGGCCTTGGCTTCCGTAATGGGCTTGGGCCATTTAATCATTATGTCTTATAAAAGTTTTAACTCAACATTGAACAAACACATTAGTAGAATAAATCAAAGCATTTAAACTTAGTGTGTTTAGAATATGTATTTTAAATTATACTTAAACAATTTTGTCAAATCAAAATTATATGGAAAGGTGTTTCAACAAACTCCCCCATTTTGATGTTGGCAAAACTATTCAGCAAGGAACTCAGTATGAGCTCCCCCATGATAGTTGACCTAGTATAATTTAGCAAACTCCCCCGTAAGGGTTGAGCTACTGACTTAGTTTTACTCAAAACATTTAAAGGTTTAAATGAGTAAGTCTAAGGTTAGTTTTCAGATATAGGTCAGCTATATCAACATATTCTATTTACTCAGTATTTAGCGGAAGGTTTAGTCATATAGAGTGCGCTGAGTAATTTATTGTTCAATGAGTTCTTATCAGATATAGGTCAGCTATATCAACATATTCTATTTACTCAGTATTTTGCGGAAGGTTTAGTCATATAGAGTGCGCTGAGTAATTTATTGTTCAATGAGTTCTTATCAGAATGTTTATAAACACATAGGTCAATGTCAAACATGTTATCAGCATATCATTTAGTTAATAAATGTTACAAGTATTAAACATAGCTGATTTAATTGAAGATACATAATGACTCAGTACTTAATAACATATATCATAACTCAGGATTTGAATAAGAGATGCAAATATGATATATAGATAGAAGTCAGTAATTACACAGCAACATATATATAGATACGGCAATAAAAAGATTACAACTGTTTTGGCCTATGCTGAGCTAGCCTATCTATTTCTTTTTCTTGCCTTGTGACTGACTTCGCTCGTACTGACGTCGCTCATGCTGAGCTCTAGCTGCTTGCGCTTTCTCCCCCGTTTTGTCAACTTCGGGGAGCTTGAATGCATCGGTTAGGACAGCGCGAGTCAGTTCCTGAGAAAGCTCATTTAGCTTCTCAGCGCTTTCATTTACTCCATCAAAAATGGCAACTCCATCAGCTGAGACCTCTGCTGGTATTCAGAGATCAGCAGCACTGAGCATATTGACACTGAAAGCTTGAGCTTTGGCTTGCCAGATAAGAGCTTCAAAGAGGCCAGCAAAGATTTGGTGGAATGTCTTTAAGAGAGCTGAGTCATAATGATGATGTTGGATATTGTTATGACGGATATGGTTGAAAGATTGTTGTGCGAGAGACAACAACTCATTTTGCTTCAATGCGTCAGTATCCATCTCTTGCTTATTTAGATTAAGCAGCCTTATAGCCTCACCGATTTGCTCTACGGAGCACTGACTGTATGACACCATTTGCTCGTTGGTCTTCAGTTGCTCAGTGTGAAGCTGAGCAAAGAGCATTTTAAGTTCAGAGGAAGTGGCGTAGTCAGTGTTCACAGCGGACAACTTCTGGACTTAGTGATGGAGAGAGTTCAGATGTTGAACTGTTGTCAGCTGTATCTCTACCAGCTTGGCAATGGAATCCTGCTTAGCTTGCTGGGCTTGAAAGGATAAGACGACATTCAGCAGATCCTTAAGTCCCTTAACTTCGTTTAGAAGCTGAGTGACCTGGGATAGCTGGGTAGTCTCAAGAATTGAAGAGCCAGTAGTAGTAGGAGTGGAATGTTGAAGATCCCAGATTAATGCTTGCACTGAGTCAATGATCTTTTTGCCGGACTCAGTGGCATTCAGATGGACATCAGTATGACCTGAAGGAAGTGGAGTGAAAGGAGTACCCTGGTCAGTGACTGGAAGAGTATGCTCAATCTGCACTTGAGTTGGAGGAAATGTTGATTGATTAGTAGAGAGTTTAGTTGTGGAAGTTATAACCCGAACACTGTCTGTGCTGACGGCATAAGGATGGGGAGTCAGCACCATGCTTGAGGAAACAGCATGAACAGTAGACGGCTCAACCTGACTGGTTGATGTTGCTGAGGCATTGGGTCGGCATGTTCCTGTTGAGAAGAAACAGAGGCTTGTTTTTCTAATTGTGCCGATGTAGTAGAAGTGGATTGGCGATTGAAAAACTTAAGTTGGACGGTAGAAGGGTCCTTAGTTGTCTTAGAGAGGACAATGTCAGGAAGAGTTGGAAGTTGCATAGGAAGTTCAATGACTGGCTTTTCACTGGCCTTGACCAACTTTCGCCTTCTACGAGGTGGAGTGTCAGTAGGAGCAGGTTCTTCTGAGTGAGTAGGAGAGGATTCCTGTTGCTCAGTATGAGTCTGGTCAGCTTGCTCTTCAACTTGATCAACAGTGTGTTGGTCAAGTACTTGCTCAACTCCCGCAGCCAACTCAGTGTCGATATGCACATCTCCACCAGCTAACCCAGTGTTAGCATCCTCAGCTTCATGTTCGCTGGCAGTTTCCTCAGAATCCTCAGCGTCATCCTAACCGCTGGCTTCTTCTTCTTCTTCTTCTTCTTCCTCAGTACTATCTCCATCAAGTTCTTCCTCAACTTGAGAGATGAAGTGATCATCTAGTTGGACCTCAGGCTCCTCAGACTCAGCACCTGTACCTTGACACTGGGTGAAGTGAGAGTCACCCGGTACAATGAAGTCGGTCGGTATGGCTTCCAGAGGAGTCAAAGTTGAAGTTTTCTGCTTCTTCTGAGGTTGCTTGGCAGCTTCCTCAGTTCCAGGCTCACCTTGCCTGGTTCTCTTCTCAACTGACTTACCGGCTGACCTCTGCCTCTTTGCTGGTGACTCAATGTTTTGTGAAGGAGTCTCAGCAGTTTTCCTCTTGCGGGAAGCTGGGGCCTTAGTTCTTCGCCCTTTCTTGGGCTCAGCAGCTTCCTCAGCTTGGCCAGCAGCAGCAGCAGCAGCTTTGCCTTTCTTCAACGGCTGTCCAAATTTTAGTGCCCTCATTGAGGATGCTGTTATCTCAGTTCCTTTAAATTTCTCCTCACCTTCGAGGTCAATTTTGTGGTCAATGAGGATTCTTGTTATTATTGATCCGAGCCTCATTGTACCAGTGCTGCGAAGGAACCCAGCAACGAGAAAGACAGGCATGTTGATGGGGGTGTACATCAGCATGTGCCATATGAAGCACTGTTCAAAGTTTGTTGCTGATGTAGTGCAGTTTATCTTTGGGTAAATAAAATAACTCAGCAGGTAGTGAGCCATCTTCTGGTGCTGACCCATTGAAGAAGCTGAGACTTCTCCTGAGTAGCCATCAGGTTTGCAGAAGCTGTGTACATAATTAGTCTTCGTCCTGATCTCCTGATCTTCTCAGCCTTGCTCCCTTAGTTTTTAGCTGGAGAAGATTTCCTATGTAGAGAGGGTTGACGAAGATGGTTTTGCCTTTTACCTCAGTGCACAGGTAGTCAGCGTTGTCATTGGAAACCTTGAGGTTGTGGTAAAACTCTCTCACGAGGTCAAGATAGGTTTCATCCCTGACCGAGAACAGCCCAGTCCATCCATTCTGTGAAATCCATTCGCAGAACGGCTGTTCATTCTGTACGAAATGTTCTGAAACCCATCTGGAGGGTTCAACTTTCCATTCTCGTACATTTTCAAAGACTTTGGAGTAGGTACGAATTTTCACAGTCTTTCCTTGACCAGAGTTTGAGTTTTGGCCAGTTTTTCCCTTGCTCGGCGTAGGGGGATTTCCAGTAGGTTCATCGGAGATGGTCTTTTGGTGGCCGGCACCGGAGACATTGAAAGATAGCTTAGTCATTCTTCGAAGATGGGAAGGTTTAGAGGAATTTTAAAGAGAAGGAGTTCAAAGCAGTTTCTTTGCCTTTAGAATTGATTAAGCGTAAAAAATAAAAGATGGGGAAATTCCCATAATTTATAGACGGAATGAATGGTGTGGATCTTAATCGAATCCATGTGTCAGTTTTGCCTTGGGATTGTGTACCAACAAAGATCCTGGCATTTATGACACATACGGCGAATACGTCATCCTAGGGCTATACGCGTGCTTTGCATTTATGCTAACGGATCTAACACTCAGCATTTAGAATGTCAAGCGTTTGATATTCTGAGTGGTCAGTAATGCATTTACGGATGATTTTAAAGTTTAAGTTTAAACTAATTTACTCAGTGTGCAAGTTACTCAGTATTTGATGTTCAGTCAGTTTCGATGAGTTACTCAGCAAACAATCAATCATTCAGCATAGTAATTCACTCAGCATTCATATTCATTTAGTACAGGAATTTACTGAAGAGGATTAAACATACCAATTGCTTCTCTCAGTATGCTGAACTGCTCACGGGCCAGTGGCTTCGTGAAGATATCCGTAAGCTGTTCGTCCGTTGGGACAAAGGTCAGCTTGATCTCCCCTTTGAGTACATGGTCTCTAATGAAGTGATGTCTGATGCTGACATGCTTCATTCTGCTGTGTTGAATTGGGTTCTTGGAAAGATCAATTGCACTTTTGTTGTCACATTTGACTTCAATTGTCTTCGTTTGAACACCATAGTCTTCAAGCTGTTGCTTAATCCATATGACTTGAGCAACATAATGACCAGCAGCAATGTACTCAGCTTCAGTGGTAGACAAGGCTACTGACGCCTGCTTTTTGCTGAACCAGGATACAAGACAGCTTCCTAAGAAGTGGCATCCTCCAGAGGTGCTTTTACGTTCTAGTTTATCCCGTCCATAGTCAGCGTCAGTGTATCCGATGAGTGTAAAATCATGAGTATTTTGATACCACAGACCTGCGTTCACTGAGCTTTGCAAGTATCTAAGGATTCTTTTTACAGCAATGTAATGAGATTCCTTAGGGTTAGATTGATATCTAGCACAGTAGCATACTGAGAACTGAATGTCCGGTCTACTGGCTGTTAAGTAAAGTAGAGAGCCTATCATACCTTGATATAATTTGCTGTCTACTAACTTACCATTCTCGTTAGCGCAGAGGACAGTGTCAGTGCCCATAGGAGTGGATATTGGCTTGCAATTCTCCAAGTCATATTTCTTTAATATCTCCTTGGCATATTTGGCTTGACTGATGAAGATGCCATTCTTTCCTTGTTTAATTTGAAGACTGAGGAAGAAGTTGAGTTCTCCCATCATGGACATTTCAAACTCAGTCTGCATTTGTTTGCTAAACTCATTGCACATTGATTCGTTAGTTGCACCAAATATTATATCATCAACATAAATTTGGGCCAGCATGGTATCTTTACACTTTTTCTTAATGAATAAGGTTGTATCAGCTTTACCCCTGACGTAATTTCTAGTCAGCAGGAAACTGGTCAGCCTCTCATACCAAGCACGTGGTGCTTGCTTGAGGCCATACATAGCCTTTTTGAGTTTGTAAACATGGTTTGGGAACTTAGGGTCCTCAAAACCTGGAGGTTGATTTACATAAACCTCCTCGTTTATAACTCCATTAAGAAATGCACTTTTGACATCCATTTGGAATAATTTAAAATTCAAGTAAGATGCATATGCACATAGAATTCTAATTGCCTCTAGCCTTGCCACTGGGGCAAAGGTCTCACCGTAGTCAATACCTTCTTGCTGACTGTAGCCCTGAGCTACAAGCCTTGCTTTGTTCCTGACTACGTTTCCTTATTCATCCATCTTGTTCCTGAAGACCCATCTTGTTCCGATGGTCTTTTGACTCTTTGGATGAGGTACTAGCTCCCATACATCGTTTCTTCTGAATTGATCGAGCTCCTCTTGCATTGCGTTCATCCAGAATTCATCGTACTCAGCTTCAGCAAAATTCTTCAGTTCTTATACTGAGACGAAGGCAACATTGCTGAGGTACTTCCTGAGTTGATTCCTCGTCATCAGGGTATTCCCAGCAGAATCAAGGATTGCACTCTCTGAGTGCCCTCTTGGGATCCTTATCTCTTTAGGTAGATTTATGTCTTGTGCTGTTTCTGTTTCAACAATCTCTGCAGAAGTAGATGAGTCAGTAAAAGTAATCTTAGGTTCACTCTTACTCTTGGTCAGCCTTTTCGTGAATGACTCAATAGTTGGTTCTTGGTCAGCGGTGGTTACTGAGTGAGGATCATCTTCGGTCAGCGGCTGGTATCTACCTGCAGGGTCAGTTTCGTCGAACTCTACATGTACTGACTCTTCTAAAATTTGAGTTCGCTTATTAAAAACTCTGTATGCTTTGCTGTTTGTTGAGTAGCCCAAAAAGATAGCCTCATCAGCTTTTGAATCAAACTTTGCTAAGCTATCTTTGGTATTTAAAATAAAACATCTACAGCCAAAGGCACGAAAGTATCCAATATTGGGCTTTCGTCCTTTCTAAAGTTCATAGGGGGTTTTCTTTAATATAGGTCTAACTAGAGCCCTATTAAGAATATAGCATGCTGTGTTAACAGCCTCTCCCCAAAAATACTTTGGAAGCCTATTCTCATCCAGCATTGTCCTGGCTATTTCAACCACAGTTTTGTTCTTCCTTTCTACAACCCCATTTTTCTGAGGTGTTCTAGGAGCAGAAAAATTGTTGTCAATGCCGCTGGCTTCACAGAATTCAACAAACTTTTGGTTTTTGAATTCTCCACCGCTATCACTACGGATGTGAGCTAATTTTAGGTCTTTTTCATTTTCAATTTTTCTAACCAAATTTGAAAATGTCTCAAAGGTCTCATCCTTGCTGGTCAGCAAGATAACCCACGTATACCGAGAGAAGTCATCTACAATGACCAAGGAAAATCTTCTTCCACCCAGACTCAGTGACTGGACTGGACCGAAGAGATCCAAGTGTAGTAACTCTAACGGTCGTTTAGTTGAGATGATATTTTTGCTATGAAAAGATTGTTTGGTTTGTTTTCCAGCTTGGCAAGCGTGGCATAATTGATCTTTTTGAAATTTAAGTTCAGGCAGTCCCTCAACCAATTGCTTTCTTGCTAGTTTAGCCAGGAGGTCCATGCTTACATGACCAAGTCTCCTGTGCCATAGCCAGGAATTTTCTTCCTTTGATACTAAACACACAGTTTTTGAAAACCTTTTCTCTAAGTCTAGCATAAAGGCATTATCTATCCAAAGGGCAGTTAAAATTAACTCATTTGTTTTACCCTCGTATATTTTACATCCAGTAGCATCAAATATAACTTTTCTCCCATTATCACATAGCTGAGCTACGCTGAGTAAGTTATATTTGAGTCTGCTGACTAGGGAGACAGATTCAATGGTAGGATTACCTCCGATGGTTCCTGACCCTACTATCTTACCCTTCTTGTTGTATCCAAAACTTACGCTTCCTCCTCGTTTACGCTCAAACGTGATGAACTGAGTTTCATCACCCGTCATATGCCTTGAGCATGCTCTGTCAATATACCACATCTTTGACTTCTCGGCACATCTCAGGCTTACCTTCATTGTAACTAGTTACTTTTAGGTACCCAATTCTTTTTGGGTCCTGGCTTGTTAGGCGCAACAGGTATAGCATCATATTTTATTTTATGGCGACATACATGGACAGTATGGCCATTCTTTCCACAGAAGTTATAGATGACCTTCTATTTAGGATTTTTTACTGACTTGTCAGCACCCCAGTGCTGAGCGTGCCAGCACACCTTAGTGGTGTGTCCTAACTTCCCACAAAAGTCACACTGGACTTTTCGCTGGGGTTTCCATCTCTGCTGAGTACCTTGGTACTGAGTTCTCAGAGGAATGTTATTTTTATTAGGAACCTTTAGTTGGTTCTGGTTGGTTGTGATGTCCTTCCTCAGTTTCTTTGAAACTGACTGGACTTCAGAGACAGACTCATGTATGATTTTTATATTATCATGCAGAGTTGAATTGTCCTGAAGAAGGAATCTGAGGTCACTCAGTTTGACCTCTTCCACTTCGTCACAGCGCCTGCTGAGTGCTCTAATTTTCTTATTACACTTCTTGACAAGTGTATAGAGATCACTCAAGGCATTAACCATATCATTTCTGAGCTGGGGAAGAGAAATTACCTCATTTGATTGCTCCTCGTCTTCTGATAGGTCAGCATGCTCAGAGACGCATGGCTCAGCAAGTTCATCAGCCATGAAGCATATCTTCGCTGACTCGGTGGCCTCAGTTTCTGTAGATGAAGACTCATCGATGTCGCTCCAAGTAGCCACCATTGCTTTCTTCCCACTTTTCTTGTCTTTCCTCAGCGTGGGGCAGTTTGACTTAATATGGCCAGTTTGATGGCACTCAAAGCATGTAATGGGCTTTGAGCTGTCCTTTCTGTATTTGCTGTCACTTGAGTCAGCCTTATACTTATCAAACTTTCTCTAAGGCTTTTTAGAGTATTTGTCACTCTTCTTAAATAGCCTTTTCATCTTCCTTGTGAACATAGCCATCTCCTCATCGTCAGTTGAACTCTCGTCAGTGGAGTCAGCTTTCATGACAAGTGACTTCTGCTTCTTGTCTTTAGATTTTTCCTTCACCTCAAAGTTTTTCATGGATATCTCATGGGTCAGCAATGAACCGATGAGTTCGTCATATTTGTAGGTGGTTAAATCCTGAGCTTCCTCAACTGCTGTCTTCTTTGCTTGCCAGTCTTTAGGAAGACTCCTGAGAATCTTTTTGACTTGGTCTTCCTCAGTGAAGATTTTCCCAAGTCTCTTGAGCTCATTAATGATGTTGGTAAACCTTGCATTCATGTCTGAAATGCCCTCATCATTGTTCATCTCGAACAGCTCGTACAGTCTCATCTGCTGATTCACCTTGGATTCTTTTACTTTATTTGTTCCCTCATAGGTGACTTCCAGCTTTCTCCAGATCTCTTGTGCCGACTCACAACCTGAGATTTTATTATATTCTGCAGCATCGAGCGCACAGTGAAGCATATTGATAGCTGAAGCATGGTTTTGGAGCTTCTTAAGATCATCCTCTGTCCATTTGGCCTCAGCTTTTACAACTGTTTGGCCAGCCACAACCTCGACAGGTACAAATGGGCCTTGGACTATAGATAGCCAGGCACTCATGTTTGTAGTCTGAATGAAGTTCTTCATCCTATTCTTCCAGAAGGTATAGTTTGACCCGAAGAATAGGGGAGGCCTAGTAATGGACAGCCCCTCAGGCAGTATTTGAGTTGTTTGGTTTATAGGGAGAAACCGAGTGCTGTTTTCGCCCATGGTATGGATCAGCTCAAGGTTGTTAGACCTTTTGGAGTGAGCTTTTAGAGCTCTGATACCACTTGTTGGTCCCTTGTAAGGTTGCAAGTATAGTTCCAAGGGGGGGTTAGGAACTATTTAAACTTTTTCGCAATTAGGGCAGACTTCTTTTTCTAAAGAAAAAGGTTTGAACAGCATCGCTGAGTAAACAGCAAGATACTGGCTTAGTCAACAGGTGGCTAGGTCAGTTTCTTAGCTTGAGTCAGGAGATAGCACTTAGAGTCTATTCCTGAGCTGAGACGTTCAACGTGCACAACTCAACTTGACCTCTTTACTTGGTCAGTTTTTGGTTATTTTAAGCAAGCAATATAAATAAGGTGTTAAAGGTAAGAAATACTTCACTCAGCAGATTTATCCAGGTTCGGCTTCTTCTAAGCCTACGTCCTGTCCCCGGAACACGTTTCGAGATTTCAAATCCTCTACTGAGCTCTTTAAAGGTAGAGCCTCAAACCTTTTACAATATCAGCAACTGAGTATGACAAGAGTACCTTCCTCTATACTTCTACTCAATCCTAATCTCTCGCTGAGTACTAAAACCGAGTACTCAACCTCTCCTTTCTATCTCTAGAAATGATAAGTGTTTTGTCCTATACAAAGATTTGCTAAGACACTTTAGACGATTGAAACAATCACTCTAGACTTTTACATAGATATAAGAAATGTAGTGTAAGAATTTACTTTGCTTCTTTGCTTGCAGAACTTGTAGAAATTTGGTCAGCGTAACTACTTGATCAAGTTCTCTGTGTTGTGAAGCTTGTGATGGCAATATTTATAGAGACGTCTGGGCATCGATCATTTCGAATTTCGAAATAACCGTTGGAGGGAAACGGCTACATGTCATTGTCATCCTGACTTGCTCAAAGCTCTCGGCCAATCAGAATTGTGTATCTTCTGTCCTCGGTCAGCTCAGCAGACTGTCTCTCCTTTTATGGTAAAGTCAACTGGACAGCATACTGTGTCGTCTGAACTTTGCCAAAAGAGGAAAAAATTTGTCTGGAAGTTTTCCTTTGCCAACTGCTGTCTTGTACGTTTGTCGAGACCACTCAGCAGCTTCATCTTGAAGTTGTTCCCGAAGGTCTTCTAGATCCTTCTCATGCTGAGTTGCGTTCTGTTTAGAACGGCAAAGTTTTGACAAACGCGGGCCGAGTGTACTGAGTTGTTTGACTTGGGCCTTGGCTTCCGTAATGGGCTTGGGCCATTTAATCCTTATGTCTTATAACAGTTTTAACTCAACATTGAACAAACACATTAGTAGAATAAATCAAAGCATTTAAACTTGGTGTGTTTAGAATATGTATTTTAAATTATACTTAAACAATTTTGTCAAATCAAAATTATGTGGAAAGGTGTTTCAACAGTACCCACTTTTGTGAAAAGGTGAGGACCTACCTCCTTGGTTGACCACCACACACGCGCCGCCGCCGCCCGAACTGGGCTGGTGTGGTGTAAATAATATAATTTTTTATTGAAAAAATTAATAATAATATTTTTATTAAATTCGTTTTTTATTTTTTATTAATTTAATTGCCTCTGATTTAGTCTTTGTGAACGTTATTCATAACGTCTATTTTATTCTGAACGTGTCTTCTCTAAAACCCAGTCTTTCCCCACCTTCCTGATTTTTCTCCCACCTTCTTCTCCTGTCAATCAGAGCTCAAGTGCTCTATTTTTCTGTATAAATAGGTGGTGTGAGACTGCCATTACACACACAATTTAATTTCATTCATTCTGTATTTCGAAACTGAGCAAAAAATTGAGAGTGTAGACAGAAACGATTTTTGTACGGTGTAATACAAAATCGTATTTACAGAGGGCTGTTTTATCCTGGAGGCGACCGGAGTTCATACTGTTTGCAATTTTCCGACAGTTCCGCGAACGTCTTAAAGAAAGCGACATTGTCCGCGACTCTGCCCATTTATTTTTGTTCGGTCTGTTCTTGTTTTCTGAGTTCTAGTTCCAACAATTTTAAGACGATTCAATTACTGCTGATGGCTACCGAACAATCAAATGGTATTGCTGAAATCAACAAACCATTCCGGTTTGAAGGAGCTCACTTCCGAAGGTGGAGACAGAAGATGCTTTTCTACCTCACAGCGAAAAATGTTTCTTCTGTTCTGACTTCGGAGAAACCTGTTGTTCCTGAAGATGGTGATGAGGCAAATGTTCGTGCTAATGTTCGTGCTGCTGAAAAATGGACAGAAACTGACTTTCTGTGCAAAAATTACATCCTCAATGGGCTGACGGATGACTTGTATGACTACTACACTGCTGAAGAAAAAAATGCCAAAGAAATTTGGGAAGCTCTGCAGAGGAAGTATGACACTGAGGAGGCTGGATCGAAAAAATATGATGTCAGCCGCTACCTCAAATTCCAGATGGCTGATGACAAATCAGTTGAGTTTCAATCCCATGAATTGCAAAAAATAGCACATGAAATTATTTCAGAAGGTATGCCTCTAAATGACCAATTTCAAGTTACCGTAATTATTGACAAATTGCCTCCTTCGTGGAAAGATTTTAAAAATGTTTTGAGGCACAAAACAAAAGAATTTTCGATGGAAAGTCTGATTACACGCCTCCGAATTGAGGAGGAAGCTCAAAAACAAGATTTAAAAGAAGAAGTGCTTATTGTTTCTAATAACACTAAAAGGTCCACTGCGGTTCTGAAACCCACTCAAAAGAATTTTAAGAATCAGAACCGCAAACCAATCCAAAACCGCAACACCCGAGTTAATTTGAATTGGAACCTTCAAAGGAACCAAAATAGGCCACAACAACAACCACCTAGAAATGATGCTGCTTTCCTATGCTTTAATTGTGGGAAACCATGTCATATGGCACGTAAGTGCAGGAACAGGCCAAACACTACTCCTAGTGTTAACCTGACTGAAGAGCAACATAATTTTGTTGCTATGATTTCTGAGATCAACCTCATAGGTGGATCAGATGGGTGGTGGGTAGACACTGGCGCTTCCCGCCATGTTTGCTATGATAGAAGTATGTTCAAAACATACACTGCTGTGACCGAAGATAAGAAAGTGTTATTGGGTGATTCCCATACCACTATTGTTGCTAGAATTGGTAATGTGGAATTGAACTTCACATCCGGAAAAACCTTAACTTTGAAGGATGTGATGCACACTCCAGAAATGAGGAAAAATTTGGTTTCAGGCTATCTTCTCAACAAGGCTGGTTTCACTCAGACTATAGGAGCAGATTTATTTACTTTGACTAAGAACAATGTGTTTGTAGGAAAAGGTTATGCTACTGAAGGCATGTTTAAGTTGAATGTTGAGATTAATAAAGTGAATGCTTATGTTTACTCCTTGTTGTAGTGTCATGTTAATAAGCGTATCATTAAAAATATGAGTAACTTAGGATTAATTCCAAAATTGAATTTAAATGAGTTTCTTAAATGTGATTATTGTAGTCAGGCAAAAATCACAAAAAACCTCATAAATCGGTTGTTAGAAATTCTGAAGCTCTAGATTTAATTCATTTTGATATATGTGAATTAGATGGAAAGTTGACTAGAAATGACAAACGGTATTTTATAACCTTTATTGATGTTTGTTATGAATTTACTTTTGTTTATCTAATGAAAAATAAAAGTGAAGCGTTTGACATGTTTAAGTTGTTCATAGTTGAAATAGAAAATCAATACAATAGGAAAGTCAAGAGACTTCGTAGTGATAGAGGCACAAAATATGGTTCTAGTGTGTTTATTGAATTTTATAAATCACATGGTATTATTCATGAAACCACATCACCTTATTCACCAGAAATGAACGGAAAGGCTGAAAGGAAAAATAGGACACTTACCGAATCTGTAGTAGCTATTATGCTTAGTTCAGGTTCTGCCTCACATTGGTAGGGAGAAATCCTATTGACTGTTTGCTATGTGCTAAATAAGGTCCCTAAGTCAAAAAGCAAAATCTCTCCTTATGAGATCTTGAAAAATAAAACACCTAGCCTATCATTTTTTAGAACTTGGGGCTGCTTGGCTTATGTTAGGATTCCTGACCCTAAGAGAGTCAAACTTGCTAGTAGGGCTTATGAATGTGTGTTTATTGGATATGCTGTGAATAGCAAAGCATATAGGTTCTATGACTTGAATGCACATGTTATTTTGGAGTCAAATGATGCCGACTTTTATGAAGATGGATTTCCTTTTAAATTGAGAAATAGTGGGGGTGCATCATCTAGTAACATGCCTGCTATTAGACCTATAGTGCAAAAAGAGATTGAGGAATCTGAACCTAGGAGAAGCAAGAGACCTAGAGTATCTAAAGACTTTGGTTCTGACTTTTATGCTTTCAAAGTAGAAGAGGATCCACTTACTATACAAGAAGCCTTAACCTCATTAGATGGTGACTTATGGCAAGAAGCCATTAATGATGAAATGGACTCACTTAAGTCAAACCAAACTTGGCATTTAGTAGACTTACCACCAGGTTGCAAACCAATAGGTTGTAAATGGATCCTTAAAAAGAAACTGAAACCTGATGGTTCAGTAGATAAGTATAAGGCCCGTCTTGTAGCTAAAGGCTTTAGACAAAGAGAAAATGTAGATTTCTTTGATACTTATTCACCTGTCACTAGGATTACGTCTATACGTGTTTTGATTGCTATTGCTTCTGTGCACAATCTAGTGGTGCACCAAATGGATGTTAAAACTGCTTTTTTGAATGGTGAATTAGAAGAAGAGGTTTATATGGATCAACCTGAGGGCTTTGTAGTTTTTGATCAAGCCCATAAGTATGTAAGTTAGATAAGTCTTTATATGGGCTAAAACAAGCACCTAAGCAATGGCTTTGATAACCTGATTATGTCAAATGGCTTTAAGGTGAATGAAAGTGATAAATGCATCTACTACAAATTTGAAAATGGTCTTTGCACCATTATATGCTTATATGTTGATGCCTTGCTTATTTTTGGATCTAATATTCATGTTGTGAATGCTGTTAAGTCAATGCTGTGTGAACACTTTGATATGAAAGATCTAGGAGAAGCGAACGTCATTCTTGGCATAAAGATAACTAGGTCTGAAACTGGAATTTCTTTAGATCAATCTCACTACATTGAGAAGATTCTAAAGAAATATAACTACTTTGATTGTAAACCTGCATATACACCTTACGACCCAAGTATAAAACTTTTTAAGAACACTAGAGACAGTGTAAGACGATCAGAGTATGCTAGCATAATTGGCAGTCTTCGCTATGCCACTGATTGTACTAGACCCGACATCGCGTATGTCGTAGGATTGCTATGTAGATTTACTAGTAGACCTAGTGTGGAGCATTGGAATGCTATAGAAAGGGTCATGAGATACCTTAAAAGAACCATGAAACTTGGATTACATTATCAAAGGTTTCCAGCAGTCCTTGAAGGATATACTGATGCTGACTGGAATACCTTATCAGATGATTCCAGGGCTACTAGTGGCTATATTTTCAATATAGCTGGTGGTGCCATTTCATGGAAGTCTAAGAAACAGACTATCCTAGCTCAATCAACCATGGAATCAGAACTGATTGCACTAGCGGTGGCTAGTGAAGAAGAAGGTTGGTTGAGAAGTCTGTTAGCTGAAATTCCCCTATGGGAAAAACCGATTCCAGCTGTATTGATCCACTGTGATAGTACCGCGACTATTGCTAAGATTCAGAATCGTTATTACAATGATAAGAAACGACAGATACGTCGTAAGCACAACACTGTGAGAGAGCTACTCACTAAAGGAGCTGTTAGAGTGGATCACATACGCTCAGAAGAGAATTTAGCCGATCCTTTGATGAAAGGATTAGCTAGAGAGAAAGTCCAACGGCAAAGAGTATGGGACTTATGCCCTACAGTGATGAGTTACACACAATGGTAACCCAACCTATAGACTGGAGATCCCAAGAAATAGGTTCAATGGGTAATAACAAGTTGTGTTGTAGTATGTGTCAGATCATGCAATTTGAAGCATGAATATCCTGAAGCGATGTGATGTTGAGATAATAGAAACTCTTAGTGAAGTCTATACTCCATTTGAAATGAAGTACATAGCTATAGGAGTACTTTTGATAGACTCACCTATATGAATGTGGAAGTGAGGCTGCTTCCTATGAGTTTAGGGTAAAACTCTAGAGCATTCATTAAACCGGGATAGACGTGCATGGCCATAAACGCACGGGCTACTAGAACTACACTCTTAAAAGGTTATTGTGTGATATACATCAGAGATAGAGTTCAAGACTACGAGTCACTCTAGTAAAATCTGAACTATACTCACTACGCAAAGGTTCAAATCGAAAGATACCTCTGTTTATGTCTGACCTTAGGTAACTGCTCAGTAAACGTTTTTCAAAAATTCTAGTGGGGGATTGTTGGGCTTGGCCCAATTTTAATTTGTGAAAAGAGCCCATACACTTATTTTTTAAGATGGAAAGTATCCCACATTGCTTTCAAAGCACATAGTGGAGATACTTATTAATGAGGTCCTCACATGATTGGGGTGTGCCCTAAGGGGTACCCACTTTTGTGAAAGGGTGAGGACCTACCTCCTTGGTTGACCACCACATGCGCGCGCTCCGCCGCCGCCGTCCGACCGAACCGGGTTGGGTTGGGTTGGTGTGGTGTAAATAATATAATTTTTTATTGAAAAAATTAATAATAACATTTTTATTAAATTCGTTTTTAATTTTTATTAATTTAATTGCCTCTGATTTAGTCTTTGTGAACGTTATTCATAACGTCTATTTTATTCTGAATGTGTCTTCTCCAAAACCCAGTCTTTCCCCACCTTCCTGATTTTTCTCACACCTTCTTCTCCTGTAAATCAGAGCTCAACAGCTCTATTTTTCTGTATAAATAGGTGGTGTGAGACTGCCATTACACACACAATTTAATTTCATTCATTCTGTATTTCGAAACTGAGAAAAAAATTGAGAGTTTAGACAGAAACGATTTTTGTACGGTGCAATACAAAATCGTATTTACAGAGGGCTGTTTTATCCTGGAGGCGACCGGAGTTCATACTGTTTGTAATTTTTCGGCAGTTCCGCGAACGTCTTAAAGAAAGCGACATTGTCCGCGACTCTGCCCATTTATTCTTGTTCGGTCTGTTCCTGTTTTCTGAGTTCCAGTTCCAACGTATCCAGAAGAGCTCCTAGACAATCACCAAAGGTTATCTCCACTACCGTTGCATCTGGATCGGAGTCTTGATCAATTATTACTTTCGGAGTTGGAAGGGTTTCGTTATAATTTCCATCATGCTAATATCACCGTGGTGAAACCAAATGAATTAGTAAGTCCATACACCATTAATATCTCATAGAGAGCAAAATTGTCCAACACCTCTACCATTGCAGCGGATGATGTTCGTGGAGTGACTATGGTTGTATAAGATGACAATCTTGCAACAATTGCATACATATAATTAGCAAGAAATACTATCACAACACAATGGCAGAGGCATATGCAACATAGATTTCATTTTTCGATGCTTTACTTACTGAAATAATCATATGTTGTTAATTTTCTTTGTTCAAAGAAGCTACATTGTTTTCAAAATAGCACATTAATGTCATTGCTACGAACCGGACTAGGTCTCCAAACTTAAAAAGGTTTTAGGGTCAGTCCGAGGAGCTAAAAATAAAAAGGATGTCATATATCACTAGTTAACAAGAACTTGTGTATTATAGTTTTTGGGATAATTACAAGTAAATTCCACGTGGTTACTCGAATGGGTACCAGTGGTATTTTTCTTTACAAACACAACCCTGTATTAGGTCTGATGTGTGTTTGTGATCGTTTCTGTATTGAATACTTCCTTTCATAAAAAAAAAGAACCATATAAATGACCAACAAGTAAAACTCAGTTATTAGAGAAGTGATTAATGATAATAACTTGATCAAAGTAAACAATCAAATGGGATGACTTAATGAACTAAAGCAACTGTTGCCGCTAATTCATCTTCTATTTTATAAATTTCATACTCAACTCATGCTAATTTTTTTGCTGGTGCGTGTAATCGGTGCACTAATTTTTTTTTTTTAAAAAAAACTTTCCTCTGTATTACTGAAAAGCTAAGTTACATTGATCCTGTAGGCAGAAAACTGAGATCCCAGCCGGTATATCCTCAACTTGGATAACTGGATTCCCAAGATTTCGTCCCAACCTAGCTAGTTCATGCGCTACAGAATTACCGGGCCATTTTACATGAGAATATTCTACCATTTGGAACTCATTTGATAGAAGAATTAAATCTAAATATAGAATTGACCCAACTCCTAACATTGTTACCTGGCCTTGCAGTGTTTTCTTCAGGTTTTCATTATCTGTTTCTAACATAACATTTCGCCAGCCACTGTCCCGAGCGAGCTCTAAGCCCCATAGTGCAGCTTGCAGTTCTGCAATTTCGACATTCAAACTGGTGTCCGTACGTTTAGCAGCAGCCAGCATCACCTCGCCCTGGTCGTCTCGGATCACCACCCCGATGCCTCCTGGAAGCCCGTCCAACCACGACGCATCCATATTAACCTTGATAGATCCCCATGCTGGCGCAACCCATCTTACTTGTTCCGCTACACATGTTGTATCGTGATCCCGGGATTGCGCAACCCCGTCGAGCCCCCTTGCTGTCCGCCACTCAGCAATGAGTTCATTCGCCTTGTGCACAGCATCAGATTGAGGCACCAGGTCAGGACGATGGATTCGCTGGTTTCGGGCTGCCCAGATCAGCCAAGCCACTGTTATAATCTGCTCAAATTGTACCCGTGACATGATATTACGCATCTGACCGAACCAATCCCCTACACTCATTGTTTTGATTTTCCATCGGCGGTCATGTTGGAAGAGAGTCTTCCAAATTTCCTTTGACAATCTGCACTGAACCAACATGTGCAGCCCCGTCTCCTCCGTCAATCCGCATCTAGGACTTATTTCCGGGGCCATGACGCCTCTTTCTCGGAGTTTCTGATATGTCGGAAGCACATCGTTGCACGCACGCCAAAGGAAATGCTTAATTTTAAGCGGGATGGTGAGGTTCCAGATCCATTTCCACCCATCCGTCAGTTCAGTAGACGCAGACGCCCTGCCCTCCTTACACCTCCGAACGGCCTTCGCAAGCCAGTAAGCCGATTTGACTGTGAACTCCCCTGACCGCGAGCCTGACCAGTATAATTCATCCATTGGTAGTCACCGGCTTAAGGGAATCTTCTGAATTTCCTTAGCTTCATCCAAGCTAAACAAGTTCCGCAACCTATTCCACTTCCACTGCTTCGACTCCACATCAATGAGGCTGTCAACAGTTTCTATATTAACCTCCTCCAATTTTGTCATCAGTTTCTTTGCGTTCAAGGTAGGAACCCAACTCGCTTTCCATATATCGATCTTCTGTCCATTCCCAACCTTCCAACAGATGCCTTTTTCAATTATCTCGCGTGCTTTAAACAAGCCTCTCCACACATAACTACATTTATTTCCCACTATTGCTTCAGTGAACTCACAATTTGGGAAGTATTTACCCTTGAGCACTCTAGTAAATAGGCTGTTTGGATTAGCAATTAATTTCCATGCTTGTTTAGCCACCATTGCCAAGTTGAAAGATTCGAACCATCGAAAACCAAGCCCCCCATCCTGTTTAGGTCTGCACATATTATCCCAGGAGATCAAGAGGATAACTTTTTTATTAGGAGACCCACCCCACCAAAATCGTCCAATTAGACTTTGTACATCTCGACAGAAGGAATGAGGAACAATGAAGCATGACAGTAGATACTGAGGTATTGCCTGGGCTACTGCTTTAATGAGTATTTCCTTTCCCCCGCTCAATAACAGACGTTCACCCCATCCCTGTATTTTCTTACTTAAGCGTTCCAAAAGGAAGTGGAAACCGCTTTTTTGGATCTCCCAATGATGGTCGGCATACCCAAGTATTTAGGGAAGTGTCCCACTTCTTGCACACCCAAAGTCTGAATAAAGGCATCTCTTCTCTCCCGGCTCACACCTGCACTAAAAGAAATATCTGATTTCTCAAAGTTTATCATTTGACCCGAGGCTCTCTCATACTCAGCCAGAATGTTCTTTACTACTCTTCCTTCCTCTAGTGTTGCTCTCCCAAAAATTACTGAATCGTCTGCAAACAGTAGGTGACTAATCTCCGGACAATCCCGCCCTGCTCTTATCCCATGTAGCTGTCCGCTTTGGACTGCCTGGTTTAGATGGGCTGACAGCCCCTCTGCACACAACACAAACAGGTAAGGAGAAATTGGATCACCCTGACGGATTCCTCATTCTGGTTTGACAAATCCGCTAGGTTGCCCATTAATTAGAAAAGAAAAAGAGGTCGACCTTACACAACTCATAATCAGCATAATAAACTTCACCGGGTACCCCATTTTCATCATCATTTTCTCCAGAAAAGCCCACTCTAATCGGTCGTATGCTTTGCTCATATCCAACTTGAAAGCAAAAGCACCCTTTTTGCCTTTAAGCCGTGTTTTCATGGAATGGAATACTTCAAAGGCAATAAGGGTGTTGTCTGTAATTGCTCTTCCAGGCACAAAAGCACTCTGACTTTCACAAATGATCTCATTCAGGGTCTTCTTCAATCTATTTTCCAGGACTTTGGACAACACTTTATACAATACATTACATAAACTAATTGGTCTAAGTTCCTGCACCCTAGAAGGATTAGGAACCTTAGGAATTAGAGTGATGTAAGTATGGTTCAAATTTTCCGGCATAGACCCACAATTGAAGAAATCTAAGGCCATTTTAGTTACATCAGACCCAACAATATCCCAAAAACTCTGGTAAAAAAGAGAGGGCATACCGTCGGGGCCGGGGGCTTTGTCTGGATGGATTTGGAAAACAGCTTCTTTAACTTCTTCCGCTGTGAATGGCTGGTTCAGAAATTCCTTGCTATTGTCAGATAAAGAGCATTGCACCTTCTCAAGGACATCATCCACCCCCTGCACATTCCCGGCTGTAAACATACTTTTAAAATAGAGCTCAACGACTTTGCTGATATCCTCCTCCTTGTCAAACCACTCCCCTTGACCATTCTGCAATTGTCGAATTCTGTTCATGGACCTCCTCCCACTTGCCTGGGCCATGACGCCTTTTTCTCGGAGTTTCTGATATGTCGGAAGCACATCGTTGCACGCACGCCAAAGGAAATGCTTAATTTTAAGCGGGATGGTGAGGTTCCAGATCCATTTCCACCCATCGGTCAGTTCAGTAGACGCAGACGCCCTGCCCTCCTTACACCTCCGAACGGCCTCCGCAAGCCAGTAAGCCGATTTGACTGTGAACTCCCCTGACCGCGAGCCTGACCAGTATAATTCATCCATTGGTAGTCACCGGCTTAAGGGAATCTTCTGAATTTCCTTAGCTTCATCCAAGCTAAACAAGTTCCGCAACCTATTCCACTTCCACTGCTTCGACTCCACATCAATTAGTTCATAATCAGCACTCTTCTTTTATCTAGTTACAAATTAAAATGCATTTGGAGACCAGAAGTTTGAATGCAAGTAGAAACACAGGGCGGATGTAGGGAGGGGGTGTCAAAGGGGGCATTTTCCCCCTCAAAAAAAAAAAACGAAAAAAATTAGTCCAAAAAGAAGGGTTAATGTGTAAAAATGCCCTTAATGTTTTGGGTCAGGAGCAATTTTATCCCTAACGTCTAAAATGATGCAATTTTATCCCTAATGTTAGAAGCCAAGAGCAGTTTTACCCCTATCGTTGATAAATTGGGTCAATTTGAGATGTAAAAAAAATAAAAATAAAAAAAAAAAAAATATTAAAAATATACTGTTTTTTGTACGAATAAGACAAAAAAAATTCAAAAAATTCACCGAATTTATAAATATTAACCTCAAATTTTATTATTAAATTACAAAAAACATTATATCCTTTTTTTAGAACAAATTGATATGCAATTGGTGCAAAATAAAGAAAAAAATGACTGTATTTTATAATAGTGTCTGAAATTGATCCAATTTATCAACGTTAGGGATAAAATTGCTTTTGACTACAAACATTAGAGGTAAAATTGCACCATTTTAGATGTTAGGGGTAAAATTACTCATGACCCAAAACATTAGGGATATTTTTGCACCTTAACCCTAAAAAGAAGCAGTATAGGTAGAGACAACAGATGTTTTCAAACTATGACAGATAATAGATGTCAATTGTCACATCGTAATCGTCGATCTACTTAACATTAGAAGTTTTTTTTAAGATATTTTATATCAAATAGCAATTATGTATTAAAGTATATTATGTAGGAAATTTCAGCATACTTGGCTTGACCCTATTCCACTCCATCATTCATAATTCTTTTAATTAATTTTGAATTAAAAAGTGGAGTATTTGCATAATGAGCAACAATGGAATCACAAGTTTGAATCATAATTACAATGAATAATAATGTAAAATCAGACCAGTCACCTACAGAATTCAGAATCTGCCACTTGCCTCAGTCGAGGGTGAGTAGCAGCGACAGCGGTGACCAGCCCACCGGTGGAAGCTGGGTCCTGGAAGCTGCGATGAATGACGGTTTAGGTTTAGGATTTGGGATTTTTGAAACAGCGCAATCGAGAGGAGATAAGATTGGGACAAAAATCAATGGTGTAAATTACACCCATGGCCACTGAACTTAACATTTTAACAGTATGGCCAGTGAACTTCAATTCTTAACAGTATGGCAACCAAACTTTACACTTTTTAATACCGGTGGCCACTCAATACCTTAAAACGACTGTTGACGGCCTCAAAAAAAATTGAAGAGTTAATGATATTCTAAGACTGAATTTACGTAAAATTATTGTTTTTCGTTAAAATATTACTGAATTCTCCAAAAATCAAACTTCACGTAAAATATTTCCTTTTACAAAAATAATTTAGTGTTATTTACTAAATTTATAAATAAAATTATTTTTTATTAATATTTTAACAAAAAATAAGCACTTTATGTAAAATTATACAAATGTTACGAAAATTTATAAAGGTTTTATACATTTTTTATAGGGTAAATTCCAAAAAAAAACCCCTGTGGTTTGATGTTGTTCCAAATAAACCCTTGTGGTTTGGTTTTACAAAAAAAAAGGACCGTGGTTTCGCCGTTACCCGAAAAACGGAAATTGACTTAACACCGTTAAAAATGCTGACGTGGCAAGGGGCAGAGTTAGAAATTCGATTTTTTTTTTAATTTTTTTTTTCTTTTTCTTTTCCTTTTCCTTTTTCTTTTTCTTTCCCCTCTCCCTTCTTCTTCCTTCTCTCCTCCTCCTTCTTCCTTCTCTCTTCTTCTTCTTCCTCTTCTTCTTCTTCTTCTGCTTTTTTTTTTTTTTAAATTTCTGAAATTTAATTTTTTTTAATTTTTCTTTTTCTTTTTCTTTTCCTTTTCCTCCTTCTTCTTCTTCTCCTCCTCCTCCTCCTCCTCCTCCTCCTCCTCTTTCTTCCCTTCTTCTTCTTCTTCTTCTTGTTCTTCTTCTTCTTCTTCCTTTTTCTCCCCTCCTCCATTCTTCTTCTTCTTCATCCCTCTTCTTCTTCCTTTTTCCCGAAATCTAGAAATTCCAGATTTCGGGAAAATTCCAAATTTCTTCGAGTAAGGGAATTTTAAAAAAAAAGAATAGAAAAAAAGAAGAAGAAGAAGGAGGAAGAAGAAAAAGGAAGAAGAAAAAGGACGAAGAAGGAGGAGGAGAGAAGGAAGAAGGAGGAGGAGAGAAGGAAGAAGAAGGGAAAGAGAAAGAAAAAGAAAAAAGAAAAAGAAAAATTAAAAAAAAATAAAATTTCAGAAATTTAAAAAAGAAGATGAAGAAGAAGAAGGAGGAGGAAGAAGGAGGAGGAGAGAATGAAGAAGAAGGGAGAGGAAAAGAAAAAGAAAAAGGAAAAGAAAAAGAAAAAGAAAAAAAATTAAAAAAAAAAATCGAATTTCCAACTCTGCCCCTTGCCACGTCAGCATTTTTAACGGTGTTAAGTCAATTTCCGTTCTTCGGGTAACGGCGAAACCACGGTCCTTTTTTTTTGTAAAACCAAACCACAAGGGTTTATTTGGAACAACATCAAACCACAGGGGTTTTTTTTGGAATTTACCCTTTTTTATAAGTAGTGTCAATTTACGTAAAGTGAGACTTAATATACGTAAAATTATTGTTTTACAAAAAATCTCAAATTTCACGAAAAATATGAGATTTTCGTAACATGTTAAACTTTATGTCAATCATGTACTGATACACATAGTTTACGTAAAGTAGGCTGAACTTTCCTAAAGTTGTTATTTTCTGTTAAAATATTACTAAAGTTCCCGACAATCAAATTTTACGAAAAAAAATATTTGCCTTTAACGAAAATCATTTAGTGTTATTTACTAAATTTATAAAATAAAATATAAATTAATTAACAAATAAAATTATTTTTTATTAATATTTTAAAGAAAAATAGTACTTTACGTAAACGTATACAAATGTTATGAAATTTGTAAAGCTTCTATACATTTTACGTAAAGTAGTGTCAATTTACATAAAGTAAGAGTTAATATATGTAAAATTATTGTTTTATAAAAAATTCTATAATTTCACGAAAAATGTGAGATTTATGTAACATGTATCAACTTTACGTCAAACATGTACTGATACTCATAGTTTACGTAAAGTAAGACTAAATTTTGGTAACATTGTGATTTTTTGTTAAAATACTAACGAAATCCCCGAAAATCGAGTATCACGTAAAATATTTACCTTTTACGAAAATCATTTAGTATTATTTACTAAATTTATAAATAAAATATAAATTAATTAACAAATAAAATTATTTTTTTTATTAATATTTTAACAAAAGAATAAGTACTTTACGTAAAAGTATACAAATTTTACAAAAATTTGTGAAGGTTTTATACATTTTACGTAAAACAGTATCAATTTACGTAAAGTGAGACTTAATATAGGTAAGGTTTGTTGTTTCACAAAAAATATTCTCTAATTTCACAAAAAAAAATATGAGGTTTACGTAATCAATCATTTACTGATACACATAGTTTACGTAAAGTAAGACTGAATTTATATGAATTTGTTATTTTTGGTTAAAGTATTACTGAATTCCCCGAAAATCGAGTTTCACGTAAAATATTTACCTTTGACGAAAATCAATTAGTGTTATTTACTAAATTTATAAATAAAATAAAAATTGATTGATAAATAAAATTATTTTTATTAATATTTTAACAAAAAAATAATTACTTTACGTAAAATTATACAAATATTATAGAAATTTCTAAAGGTTTTATGGATTTTACGTAAAGTCAATTTACTTAAAGTGGTTTGATACATAGAATTAAAATTATTTTTTATTAGTATTTTACTGAAAATTAATTACTTTACGTAAAATTATACAAATGTTACGAAAATTTGTAAAGGTTTTATATGTAAAATGATTTGGTGGATAGAATTAAAATTATTTTTTATTAATATTTTTAACAAAAAAAATAATTAGTTTACGTAAAATTGTACAAATGTTATAAAAATTTATAGAGTTTTATGGATTAATTTACGTAGAGTGATTTGGCGGATTGAATTAAAATTATTTTTTATTAATATTTTAATAAAAAATAATTACTTTACATAACATTGTACAAATGTTACGAAAAATTGTAAAGGTTTTATCGATTTTATGTGAAGTAGCGTCAAATTATGTAAAGTGATTGTAGATAGAATTAAAATTATTTGTTATTTATATTTTAACAAAAAATAATTACTTTACGTAAAATTGTACAAGTGTTACAGAAATTTGTAAATGTTTTATGGATTTTACGTAAAGTAATGTTAATTTACGTAAAGTGATTTTGTGGATAGAATTAGAATTATTTTTTATGAATTTTTAACAAAAAATAATTACTTTACGTAAAATTGTACAAATATTACGATTGTAAAGGTTTTATGGATTTTACATAAATTAGTGTCAATTTACGTAAAGTGATTTGGTGGATAGAATTAAAATTATTTTCTATTAATAATTTAACAAAAATTAATTAGTTTACGTAAAATTGTATAAATGTTACGAAAATTTGTAAAGGTTTTATGGATTTTACATAAAGTAATGTCAATTTACGTAAAGTGATTTGGTGGATAGAATTAAAATTATTTTTTATTAATAATTTAAAAATAATTATTTTACGTACAATTTATTTAAAGTGATTTGGTGGATAAAATTAAAATTATTTTTATTAATATTTTAACAATAAATAATTACTTTACGTAAAATTGTACAAATGTTACGGAAATTTATAAAATTTTTATAAATTTTCCATAAAATAGTATCAATTTCCGTAAAGTGGTTTGGTAGATAGAATTGTTAGATGTGATTAACCAAAAAACAAAACGAGCACAGAAAAATATACTAACAGTAAAACTGTAAATTAAAAGAGGAGTCAGACAAATCTGAGGCATGTATTAGCAGTTTCCTTAAGACAGATGTCGTCGCTATTGACAATCGTCTCCCAGGATGCAAGCGAACTCAAACCGTGTGTAGCCTAGTTATCACCGGAATATGAAAACAAGAACAATGTGAACAGACAGAGAGCAGGAACAATTCCAAAGAATAATTTTTCTAACCGTTTGTGAATTTGACAATCCATTCTATATAAATAGAACTTGAAAGGATATGTCTTTTCACGAACGAACACGACTATACACGGACAGACATGACTGTTTATGTACGAACATGACTGTACACAACGAACACGACTATTCATGAAAGGAGATGTTTATTGGTATTTAAATTAATATATAATTTTATTCAAAATTTTCCAACAATCCCCCACATGAATAAAATTAGAAACGAGACGATTACGAAATGGTGATAACTTTCTACAGAAGATATCTGCATAGGATAGATAGCTAATATGCCTTGAACCTTCCCTTGTGAAAGTATATTTACTTTACTGGCTAACTAGTAGTCGCGATGTCTTTGAACTATTCTGCCATTTGTGTAAACGATGATATACCCCATACATATACCAACATAACACGGTATGGTTCTCATGGTTATGTTCGTTATGATCATGAACATCGCCTGGTTGTGCGAGAGTTTAAGAGAACTAGGCCCCACACTAGTCTCCATCGAAGCGACCCCACTTCACTCTGACATAGGTGATTTATTTACTCAGAATATTGACGCATAATGTATCATTAAAAGCATATAGCTTAACCTTTTCCCGTTGGTGTCACTGTTTACATCTAGGAATGGACGAGGGTTTAACCCCCACAGTGAACGCGCAAGGTTTATGCAATTAGGTTGTCCCTTTGAACCTAGATCTTGGGATCTTCAGTCAACTAGGTAGGGTTTTCCTTCACATAACGCCTATTCTCTATGGGCTTTAGTCTCATTCCTTTCGATGATTTTTCAATTTCATCTCGGTTTAACCTCTAGGTTAGCGGATCCGCTGTGTTATCCTTTGATTCTACAAAATCAACGAGGATGACACTCATTGAGATCAATTGACTAATGGTGTTATCACACAGAAGCTTTTCTACCCGAGTTCATCATTCGGAAGCTTTTTATACCGCATATACACCAATTGATATGATATTTTTCTTCGATTCCATCATTGTGACGTACTTATTTTAACGCAATTTGATTTCTACATTTTTAGTGATTTTCATAAATTAAATCTAGACAACTAATGTTCATCTACCAGAGTCTCACTCGGCTAGATAACATCACTACTCAGATTTGTCAATTTATGACATTTCACATTTGTAATGTAAATCCACCCTTACGCGCGAAAATATCAAATATGAAATTTTCGCATATCATAATCATTTCTAAAGAAAACATATTTTCTTTTATCAACAAGTCTTAAAATTCATACCAATGAATTTTTTCTAGACTTTCGTTGTGGCTTAAACATTGCCACTGGTACAAATAGGCTTACAACGTTTGAAGTGATCATGTTCTTAAAATCGGATCCATCTTTAATTAACGTATATGTACCAACATATGTCAAATGACAATTTAATCTGTTTAAACAAACAGAAACAAGACAGTAATTAATAACTTTCTCTTCCTTAAAATGGCGAATTGAAAACATGGACAAATTAATTAATTTGATATTTGCCATGTCTCATTCTGCTATGCCTCTGCTGAATTAGTTGATAATTTTAAAATTATCAATAAACCACAAACCAAACAAGATGAGAAACACGAATATACACACACTTCATCCATTTTAAAGTTGCAAAGCAGCATGGCAATCTAAATAAGATCGAGAAAAAGAAAAATTAAATGCTATAAGCTGAAACACATTTAATTTGCTTGAACAAACAATGCAACACAAATAAATAAATTCAATAACACAGCAATTTATTTCTTACTACATCAAGAACAACACAGATATAATAAGATCATATTTCAACTTTTAACAATAGAAAATGGTTTTCTCAGCTTGCATAATTATTCCAACATAACTCAGAAAATGAAAACTCCTCTGCACATGAGTAAGCACAATACTTCTGTATGTGTTCTGTGTGTATTTTTGAAAATCACAAAACAATAAATAATAATATGTCTTAAGAATGTTAGATAAACGATTACGTCTGCCTTAAAATTGTTAGATGTGATTAACCAAAAACAAAACGAACACACAAAAATATACGAACAGTAAAACTAAAAATTAAAAGGAAAGAGTTAGACAAATCTAAGGCCTGTATTAGCAGTTTCCATAAGACAGATGTCGTCGCTATTATACCCTAGTTATCAGTCGAATAGGAAAACAAGAACAATGTGAACAGACAGAGAATGTTTTGAAAAACTTCAACAACTTTTTAGCAGCTTGTGAATTTTGACAATCCATTTTCTGTCTGTTCACATTGTTCTTGTATTCTATGTTGTGTTACTTTAATTTTCTTTAATAAGCGGTAACCTGTTATTATAAATCAATTTTTAATATAATTTTATTTTATTTTAAATCAATTTGTCATGTGTCTAGTATGGTGATTAACAAAGTATGGACAGCTCATACAAAATATATTAGACCAATCATAAATTATGTAATCCACCCTCATTTTGGGTGGCTATCTTTTCATCTTTTTTTGGTGAACGTGGCTATCTTTTTATTGAACACTAGCCAAACAAAGAAGAAACAACTTAACCTGTAGCCACACATCAATGAATATGACCTTTCGGAATCCTAGTGCTCATATAATTCAGATATTTTTTTGGAGCTTCAAACTTTTCTTTGGCTGAATGTATAAGGTACCTCTCAACTTTTTAAAAGAATTGATTCCCTATTATCACTTGAATTGAATTTGTTTAAAACGACAGACAGAAACACTATTAAACTTACATAAAGTCCTACACATTTTTTTGGTAGTTTCTGAGTCGACCTCGTCAATCACCTTTTGGGTAAAGTTAACGAAGTATGAAATTATAAAAAAAAAAGTAAAATTGAGGAGGTGATGGATGGATGGGTTATTTTTAGGGATAAAGTACTAAAATAGGTTTAAGGTTTTTGGGAAAGTATCAATTTAGGCTTAACGTTCAAAATAGCATCAATATAGGCTTAACGTTTACAACATAATATCAATTTAGGCTTAACGTTTACAATATAACATCGATTTAGGCCTCACGTACAAAATAGCACCGATATAGGCTTAACGTTTATAAAATAATACGAATTTAAGCTTAACGTTTACAAAATATATCCAAATTAAGTTAAACGTCACAATTAAATTAACCATATTATATTATTTTCCTATTAACTTTATATGTTGTTTCAAAAAAAAAAAACTTTATATGTTATCTTTTTATTTAGTTCTATTTTCTTATTTATTATAATACAATTAATTAGTATTCTTACCCATTAAAACTTGATATTTGTTTTTCATCAATCATTCCATGACTCCTAAATTTCATTGCTAGTGTAATATATGCAAACTAAAAGTAATTGAATATCCACAATATTTTGAACACTAGTTAAAATAATATTAATAAATGTCAGTGTTCGAAATATTGTGGATATTCAATTACTTTTATTTTTTGAATAAAGGTTGGGAGATACCCAATATTATTAAAAGCAAAATCAAAAAATTAACAACATATCATCCAGAAAACAACAACTAAACAAAACGGAAAGAATCCCTGCCTGAAGCATTATCGCGAAGGAGAAAAAAACAAAAATCCAGAATTCCATCCCACCAACAAAAATCCGAACTAACTCTACCAAAATCAGCCAGCTTATCCGCAACTTGGTTACCTTCCCTGAACACATGAGAAAAAACTACTTCCATCTGTACCATATGCTCCAAACAGTTATGCCAATCCACCCTCATAGTCCACGGAACCATTAATCGAGAACGAAACAGATGCACAACATAAGAAGAATCACTCTCAACCCAAAGCTTGCGCCACCCACGCGAAAAAGCATAAG
Source organism: Euphorbia lathyris (assembly GCF_963576675.1). NCBI lineage: Eukaryota > Viridiplantae > Streptophyta > Magnoliopsida > Malpighiales > Euphorbiaceae > Euphorbia > Euphorbia lathyris. The sequence goes on from NC_088912.1 coordinate 85,854,092, forward strand.
AAATTGCGAATAAAACCGCCTGGAGTTCAGCCATGTGCACTAACGTACAATCCATCGGAAAAGCATAAGACCCCAAAGAGCCACCCATGTGATCCCTAAATACCCCACCACAACCCGCCAAGCCATAAAGCACTAACTGTACCTAGGCTGCAGACCCAAATTCAACAAAATATTCCTCTCCACCACGGAATTCCAAATGGTGCCAAAACCAAGAGAATCCGCACCTCTAATAGCCGCCCAAAGAGAGCGCAAACACAAATGAATATTAGGAAAATGCTCACCAAAAATACAGTCATTCCTGGCTTTCCAAATCACCCAAACTGCATTTACAATTGCACAATACCACAAACATCTTATTTGAGAGCTAAAGCGATGAGCAAAAACATGCTGAATAAAACCTGACAAAGAAAGCGTTATATCCAGCCGACGACCAAAAAGTAAAGAAACGCTGGCCCAAACCTGCTTAGCAAACGAACAATGAACCAATAAATGATCCAAAGACTCACAATTACAACAACACAGCGGACAACGAGAAACTATTTGCAAACCCCTAGCTCGGAGAGCATCCTGCGTTGGAAGATAACCCAAAAATGCACGCCAACACACCATTGAATGAGAAGGTTGTGTAAAAGGCCGTCAAATCCCCGAAAAAACCACATTTACTGCAGAAGGAGGACGTAGCCAAAGATAAAAGAGCCTAGCAGAAAACACGCCACTGCTAGCAGGCCGCCAAAAACAAATATCATCAGACTGACCGGTGCCCTGAATATTATTAATTTGGTGAGCAAGAGCATCCGGGAGGTCAGGAAGGTCATGCCAAACCTCATTAGAAAAGAAATCAGAAACTTTAGCCGAAAGGTTCGATGGCAGTGAGATGCCCAAACGATCCACAAGTGGAGGAAGAATCCATTCCGAAGTCCAAAAGAACAAATCAGACGAATTACCCAGAATCCAAAAGGAATGATCACGAAGGACCCTATACGCACACCTAATAGAAGCCCAAACCGTGGACGGAAGAACCCGAGAACGAAGCATGCCAGAGCCCCCTAAAAAACGTGATCTAAGAGTCTTAAAGCAAAGTGTAATAGAAGAGATCAAACCCCAAGCCATCTTAACTGAAAGTGCAAGATTCAAAGTTTTCAAATGCTTAAGCCCAATACCCCTCTCCTTTAAAGGCTTGAAACAAGATTGCCAAGGGACCGTAACTAACTTCTTTTCAGAAGAAGACCCAGTCCAAATAAAATTCCTCATACCCCTGCTAATCCTCAACAACAAACTAACTGGCCACTTGTAAACAATCAGCGAATGCACCATAGCACCCATAACAACAGAATTAACCAAAGCAAGCCTCCCCGCCATAGAAAGAGATTTACCAGCCCATCGAGAAAAACAATTCAATACCTTATCAGCCATTCCCGCCAAGTACCGAGCACGCGGAGCACCACGGAAAATAGGAACACCAAGATATTTAAAAGGAAGATAACCAATTTTAACACTGATCAAACCAGCAAGCCGCGAACGACGTCTATTGGTAACTGAATCTCCAAAAAACACCTCTGACTTTTGCCAACTAACCACCTGCCCCGAAAGAGTCCCATAAGTAGAAAAAATCGGATTTAAAACCCTCACATTAGCCATGCTAGCACGACAAAAAAATGAGAATATCATCCGCATATAATAAATGAGATGGCAACAATGAAGAAACAGAATAACGCATTGAGGATAAGGAACCATCAGAAACTCTACTCAAAATTAGCCTACTCAAAAAATCTTCTGCCAAACCAAAAAGAATAGGCGAAAGTGGATCTCCTTGGCGCACACCCCTAGAACAAGCAAAATACCCGTTACTGCCCGAAGCAGACATAATTGAAATACGAGCAGACGAGAGAATATTAAGTATCCAGTCTCGAAATGTCAGAGAAAACCCAAAAGCCTGAAGAACCTCCAATAAGAAATTCCAATCCAAAGTATCAAATGCTTTCCGAATATCCACTTTCAAACTCATATTCCCCCCAAAACACCTCTTATTAAGTGAATTAACACCCTCAGAAGCCAAAGCAATACATTGGTGAATTTGCCGACCTTGGATAAAACCAAACTGATTATCCGAGACAATTCTCCCAGCAATCACAGCCAACCTGTCAGCTAAAATTTTGGAAATAATCTTGAAAACAAAATTACTCATAACAATCGGCCTATACTGCTCAACCGAAGAAGCCACAACCCCTTTTGGAATGAGTGTCATCAGACTATAATTAATTCCAGTTGTAATTACCCCATTTTGAAAAAACCACTGAACCATGTTGCACACATCCTTACCCACAATATCCCAAAATGATTGAAAAAACTGACCCGTAAAACCATCCAGACCAGGAGAACTAGAAGGATCCATACTAAACACGGTATGTCTAATCAAGGAATCCTCCGGACAAGTAGTTAATGAATCATTCTCCAAATCAGACACCATCCTTGGCACCACCTCAGAAACTAATGATAAGTCCACGGGAGCTTGAGTCGAAGCAGCAAACAAAGAGGCAAAATATTCAGTAACATGATTAGAAATTACCATAGGATCCGTGGTAATCCCACCATCGATATTCAAAGCCGAAATCCCAGCATTAGCTTTGCGAATAGAAACAACCCTGTGATAGTAACCAGTGTTGCGATCCCCTTCCGCAATCCACCTCACACGACTCTTCTCCCTCAAGAAAACCTCCTTCTGAAGTAAGTGCATATCCAAACGCGAATGAGCTTCCAACTCATGAGAATGAAGATCAGACGACCATCCAGACAACTCAATCTCATGCTGAATATTATCCAAATCCGTGCGAGCAGAATCAATATTAACGTTAAAATTCCCAAATACATCTCTGTTCCAACAACGTAAAACTTGCATGAGCCCCCGAACCTTATAGCAAATCAGAGGCATAGGAGCCAATGGCGGAGATAAGCCAACCCAATAATTACTAATAACCGAACGAAGATCCGGATGACCAATCCACATCTTCTGGAACCGAAACCTAGCAAAAACATGGGATGCAATCGCATAAGAAAACAACAATGGATGATGATCAGAATGATGTTTCATAAGACCCACACAATTATAATCCCATGCCTCCGTAAAATCCGAAGAAATAATCGCCCTATCCAAGCGACTACTCACTCGCGCAACACCTTGCCTCCCATTGCACTAAGTGTAAAAACAACCAGAGGTCGGGACATCCAACCAATCTCCCACATCCAAAAAACTGCTAAATTCACGACACGGCCTCAAATTCGGAGGCCTACCAGTCTTTTCATGAGCCCCAAGCACAGCATTAAAATCCCCAATCGATATCCATTGTCCCCCAACCTCAGACTTTAAAGCATTGAGAGTCGAAAAGAAACCAGCACGATGATTAGCCCAAATACTGCCATAAACAAAGCAAATGCATTGCTGAGTACCCTGAAAATCCAAACTCACATCCACAAATTGCTCATGTTGGCGAAGAACAGAAACCGAAACAGATAAGCTAACACTCCGCAAAATCCATAAAGAAGGCATATCCCGAAGGTTAGAAGAAACCAAAACCATACCAATACTGGTCCAAAACCTTGGACTACTAGAAACAAAATTCACCATAGGTTCAGCTAAACACAAAAAATCAGGCTTGTGACAATTACATAAATCCCTGACATACCTCTGAGTATTAGGGTCGAGGAGGCCCCTACAATTCCAATAAATCACTTTCATTTAAATCGAGCAGGTGGCTTGCTGACCCGTTTAGCCCGAGTGGAAGAAGTCTCTGAAACCGAACACACCTTCTTACCAGGCCGAGACGCACAAATAGTATGCCATGGTTCCCCATCCAATTCTACTAAGTCCGCCCATAACAAAGATTTAGATGTCAAGATATTCGCATTACCCGGGGAATCAGCCCGCTCAATCACCTCAGCTGAATCACTAACACCCGTAGGACTTCCTGCAAACAAACTATTTCCTTGATCCACCAAACCAAGAATAACAGCTTCAACTGTGGCAATTGCATCTTCAACAACTTCAGAGGAATGCAAAGTAGTAACAACTGTGGCAATTGCATTAGAAACTGGCGCTAACTCACAATTTCCTTGATTCCTATCCTTCACAAGCGAAGGAGAATTCTTTCGAGAATGCACAACAGGCCGATGCTCCACCGGTTTTTTGTTCTTTTTACACTCATATGCCATATGCCCGATATTGGAGCAAACCTTACAAAAACTTGGCAATTTTTCATACACCACATCAATCCAAAAATTCTTACCCGCCCTTTCAATCCCCAATTGAGTTGGCAAGTCCCCGGCCATATCCACATCCAAAAGCATTCTTGCAAAGTGACCAAAATCCCCTTCCAAGGTAGTCCTATCAAATCTGATAAGCCCTCCAATTCCTTTAGCAATATCCGCAAGAATCTGAGAATCCCAATATTCCCACGGGAGTGAGTAAAGACGAACCCAAACCTATGCGTTGGTTGATTTCATCGCAAACGGATCAAAATCTGGAACCCATGGTTGCAAACGGAATGTACCCGGCTGAACATTAATAACCCCTCGATCAACCACCAAATCATGCACTTTCCTTGATGGCAAAACAACCTGAAAATAACCTCTACCTATTGCAATAAGTCTCCATTGCACATCAAGTCCCCAAATCTTTGAGAGACATATCTTTAGAAAGGATGAGCCTACCAATCAAAGAATGAGCCTACCAATCAAAGAATGCGCACAAAGCGCCAAACGCCTCTCATACGCAGCTTGTGAAATCCGAATCGACTTTAATCCCCCGATATCAGAGATTTTAGCCGACGAAGAAGGAGCAATCGGTAAATTCGCAGTTAGAACCGCAGAGAACGATGGCTTGGAAACAACATTAGAAAGAGTAGGAAGCATAGGACTAGAAGCATACCTAAGCTTTGGATTGAAGAGAACTCCAATCCCTAGATAATCTTCCGATTGCACAGCCATTGATAATAAATCAATCAACTAAGAACAATTTAACCAAATAACAGCAGAAAACCACAAAGGAATCGGCACATCTCACATAACAATTTCAATAACCAACACACAAAGAAAAACCAGCAGATAATTCCAACAACCAAGAATAGCACAGCACAGCAGGCAACAGTAGTGGATAGAAAAAATAAAAACTAACCAGTGAGATGAACAACGCCTCCTCCTCAAACAATAGTGGCAAAGAACCAGCGGCAAAGAATAGAAGAAGGCAACTGAAAACAAAATGCCTCACTCCAAAAAAGTCGATCAAAGTAGGCGGAGGCAGAGAAATAGATCGGCAATAGATTTCCTCTTTTCTGAACAATCGAGAGGAATAGATTGAAGTGAAACAGATACAGAGGAACCAACCACAACTGCAAACCGCGAATGAAGGAAAGGAGAAAGGCAGCTCTCCTGGTGAGGACGAACGGATAGGGCGGCGGTTGAACAACCAAATGAAACAATGAACTTGGCGGCGGCGGTGGAAAATTTCCTAGGTCATCTCTCACTTCTCACTTGGCGGCGGCGGTGTAGAACCCACCTTCTCCATCTTTTCTTGTTTTTTCCGTCAACCACCAGATGTTAATGGAATTTAGTAGTCATGGAATCATTGATGAAAAACAAATATAAGATCTTAATGGGCAAAAATATTAATTAATTGTATTATAATAAATAAGAATATAGAACTAAATAAAAAAGATAACATATAAAGTTAATAAAAAAAAAAAAGGGCGGCCCGGTCGCATTACACGTCCCCGCTGAGCGAGGGTCCGGGGAGGGGTCCCACCACATGGGTGTATTGGGGGCAAGCCTTAATTAATTGTATTATAATAAATAAGAATATAGAACTAAATAAAAAAGATAACATATAAAGTTAATAAAAAAAAAAAAAAGGGCGGCCCGGTCGCATTACACGTCCTCGCTGAGCGAGGGTCCGGGGAGGGGTCCCACCACATGGGTGTATTGGGGGCAAGCCTTCCCTTGCCAATTTAATTGGCAAGAGGCCGCTCCTAAGACTCGAACCCGTGACCTCTGGTCACACGACAACAACGTTTTACCGTTGCGCCAAGGCTCGCCCTCTAACATATAAAGTTAATAAGGAAAAAATATAATTTAATTAATTTAATTATGACGTTTAGCTTAAATTGTATATATTTTGTAAATGTTAAGCTTAAATTCGTATTATTTTGTAAACTTTAAGTCTATATTGGTGTTGTTTTGTACGTGAGGCCTAAATTGATGCTATATTATAAACGTTAAGCCTAAATTGATATTATTTTGTAAACGTTAAGCCTATATTGGTGTTATTTTGAACGTTGAGCCTAAATTGGCACTTCTCCAAAAACTTTAAACCTATTTTGGTACCTTATCCCTTATTTTTAGGGATGCAACGGATAGGATGTCTGTGGGTAGTGATAATCTCAAATCTTTACGCGTTTATTTTTTAATTATATGTACCTATCTTATTATTTTAAGGGTATACTTTTGTATCTCATATCTGTACCATTTAATTCGCGATTACCCGTAGATATTCTTACCAATTAAAAATTAATAAATAAAACAAAAAATATTATAAATTTAACAAAATATAAATTTAATAAATCATAAATCTAAAAATTTAACAAATTGAATCTTAATAGATAAAAATAAAATAACTTAATCATATCACTAAATGGTTAAAGAACAAAACACATTGAGTTTAAATGTCACATTTTACATTATAAAAATAATAATATTTTTTAATATATAAAAAAATTGCAAGGTACGGATATTTCCATTAAAATCATGTACATTAAGATGAAGTAGTATCTTTTGTCATCCTAGTTATTTTGTTTAACAAAAGGCTTAATACATCATTTGCTCCCTGAACTTGTCCAAAATGGTTGATTGGCCCTCTGAACTTTCAAAGTGTCTCGATAGCTCCCTGAACTTACATAAAATGTTCAGTTAGCCCCCTGAACTTGCGTAAAATGTAATCAATTGATCACTCGGTTGCAAAAAAGTAAGTTAAATACGGAAAATGTATTGCAAGCGTCTTAAAAAAAGTAAAACAATCAAGATCGGGGTATTACGGTTGTAATATTAGAGAATACAATGTTCATAGTTGATCAAGTAATAACTTCATTTTTACTCTATTTTTAAATTATGTAATAACATTTTAAGACACGTGGAATACATCTTCTGCATTTAACTTACTTTTTTGCAACCGAGTGATCAATTGATTACGTTTTACGCAAGTTCAGGGGGCTAAGTAAACATTTTACGCAAGTTCAGATGGCTATCGAGACACTTTGAAAGTTCAGGGGGCCAATCAACCATTTTGGATAAGTTCAGGGGGCAAATGATGTATTAAGCCCAAAATTGAAGGAGTGGTCATATATATACATGGTTTCATTGGTTTATATCCAAAGGAAATTCTACAATACTCTCTCCATATTTTTCATCTAATCACGATGGCTGATAATTCCGGTCACCGCAGCCAAGAAGATGCCGGAAAGATTCGGAGGGAATCACGCTATGATTTTCGGAGTGATAAAGTGAAAGATAAACCCACTCTACAGAATGAGAGTGAAAATTATGTGAATCCTGCTCATACTTCAACTTCAGCGGAGGATCCTCCCTCCAAGCTTATCGGTCAGTTTTTGCATAAACAAAGAACTAACGGTGACTTTTCCTTAGACATGGACTTGGAAATGGCCGAGCTTCAAACTGATACCACCACGCCTATTAACCGGCACTTACCGCCGATTTCGGAGTCCGTTGTCACCTTAGACACAAACGAGGATAACGAGTCGGTGAGGAAGAGGAGGTTTCAGTTTAAAAATTCTCTGGCCAAAAAGAGCAATGTCGACAGTGCCGCCGGAGCTAAGGATGGAGAGCTTCTGAAGTCTAGTTCCAGAAATGATGTGAACACTTCGCCGTCGTTTAAGAAGAAAGCGAACCTGTTCAAGGAGAGGACGAAATCGAAATCGAGATTGACGGATGAACCTCCTGAAAAACCAGGGAAAGTGGTAGTAAGATCAGGCCAATTAAGGTCTGGATTCTTAGGAAGAGTTGATCATGAGGAAGAGGATGACCCATTTGACGAAGATATTCCTGAAAAGTACAGAAAAGATAAGCTTGATATATGGGTTTTGCTTGAATGGGTGAGTTTAATTTTAATCATTGCAACTTTAGTATCTAGTCTTGCTTTTCCATTTCTAAGAAAAAGATCACTCTGGAAACTTAGTTTATGGAAATGGGAAGTACTAGTTCTAGTATTAATCTGTGGCAGATTAGTTTCTAGATGGTTTATAAGAATCATTGTGTTCTTCGTTGAGAGGAATTTTCTCTTGAGAAAAAGAGTTTTATTCTTCGTTTACGGGTTAAAGAAAGCAGTGCAGAATTGCCTGTGGCTGGGTCTTGTTTTGATAGCTTGGCATTTTCTCTTTGACAAGAAAGTTCAGAGGGAAGCAAGAAGTGAAACCCTTAGATATGTTACCAAGGTTCTGGTTTGTTTAGTGGTGGGTACATTAGTATGGTTTGTGAAGACTCTTGTGGTTAAGGTTCTTGCATCTTCTTTTAATGTAAATACCTACTTTGATCGGATTCAGGAGTCAGTGTTTAATCAATTTTTGATTGAAACACTTTCTGGTCCTCCATTGATTGAGATAAATATGGATGAGGAAAAGGAAAAGGAATTGGCAACTGAGATACAGAAATTGCAAAATGCAGGGGCTGTTTTACCAGCTGGCCTTCAGCCAACTATTTGCACATTGCCACAAGTTGCCAAAGTAGTAGAGAGTGGTAAGATGCAGAAAAGCCCTCCAATTGGTGCCCCTGAACTCTCTCGTAGACTTAGGATAACAATCGATCAGTTGCACAAATTGAATCAGAAGAATGTTTCTGCTTGGAATATGAAGAAGATGATGAACATTGTTAGATATGGTGCTTTATCTACATTGAATGAAGAAATAAGAGATACTAGTCATCATGGTGATGATGAGTCTGCTACAAAGATTAGAAGTGAAATTGAAGCAAAAGCTGCAGCAAAGAAAATATTTCACAATGTTGCTAAGCCGGGATCTAGGTAACTCCTAATTTATGTACCTATGTCCTTTTGAAATTGCAAACTATATATATGATCCATTGTTATGATAAGCTGATATTTTGTTTCTGTTGAACTTGACAATTGCATATATATACGAAGGTTTATCTTCTTGGAGGACATTCTGCGTTTCATGCACGAAGACGAGGCTTTGAAGGCCTTCAGTCTTTTCGACGGAGCATCTGAAAGCAAGAAAATTAGCAAGTCTTGTTTGAAAAATTGGGTGGTAAGAACAATTCACTTTACATCCCCTCGTGCTTCGCCTTCATTTGATGTTCTGGTTTTTCAAAGTTGAAGTAACATTTGAACTTTATATTATGGTAATCACAATCAAATTACTTGATTTGGTCAGGTTCATGCTTTTAGAGAACGGAGGGCACTTGCATTGACGATCAATGATACAAAAACTGCGGTAAAAAAACTGCATCGCATAGTGAACGTTGTGGTGGGGAGCATTGTAGGTGTTATTTGGCTTGTCATACTAGGGATTGCAACAAGCAAGTTTCTGGTGTTTATATCCTCCCAACTTGTCCTTGTGGCATTTATATTCGGAAACACATGCAAAACAGTATTCGAATCTATTATCTTCTTGTTTGTGATTCACCCTTTTGATGTGGGTGATCGCTGTGAAATCGATGGAGTTCAGGTACATTAATTAGTTAATGGACTATTGCTTTCTTTAGGAAGAAGCCTAACTTGTTTTTCTACAAATATCGTCAGATGGTGGTTGAAGAGATGGACATTTTAACTACAGTTTTTCTAAGATATGATAATCAGAAGATCATAATTGCTAACAGTGTTCTTGTCACCAAAGCCATCAGTAACTACTATCGTAGCCCAGACATGGGAGATGGAGTTGAGTTCTTGGTCCATGTAGCAACCCCACCCGAAAAAATTGCACTCATGAGGCAACGAATTACTTGGTCAGTTTAGATAGTTATTTCAGCTTTATTTGAATATATAATTGTATATTCATTCTCTATTGGCTAAGTTACCTTGAATTTTATCATATAGTTACATGGAGAATAAAAAAGAGCATTGGTATCCTTCTCCGATGGTCATATTCAAGGAACTAGAAGACCTGAATAAGATACGGATAGCAGTATGGTTCTCTCATACAATAAATCACCAAGATATGGGAGAGAAATTTTTAAGGAGATCCCTCTTGCTTGAAGAGATAGTTAAGATTTTCAGGGAGCTTGACATGCAATACCGTCTTCTTCCTCTTGACATCAATGTCCGTGCATTGCCTCCAGTTTCATCTGGTCACATTCCCCCTAGTTGGGCAAGCTGAGTAAGTAAACATAAAGGTGACGGTTGGTAATTGTTATCTTCGTAATTTATAGGTTTTCGTATTCTATTTATGTTTATTTTATATCGTTTTTTTAGAAATAATAATAATTTCATGTCGAATTTTCATCATTTTACACTTCTAAATAATTATCGTGTATTTTTATAGAAGTTTGTAAAATCAAGGCACAACTCAAAAATTAAAGGTCTTTTTATTGGATATTTTTAAGCTTAATTAAAGTTGGAACAAAAATTCCAATTTTATTAAAAGATTGAAACAAAAATTCCAACTTTATTAAAAAGTTGGGACACTTGTCCCAACTTATATTAAGTTGGGACGAAGTCCCAACTTGCATCACCTCAGCGAGGTGATGCCTTACCTCGCCCAGGTGATTCACCTCGATGAAGTGCATTTTCATCTCGATGAGGTACAGATGAAATTTTTTTTTTTTACTCAACTCATTGAGGTGTCTAATTATCTCTTTGAGGTATTTGTAAAAATAAGTTTAAAAATACCTAGAACGTAGTTTGAATTTTTGACTCTGATTAAAAAGACTTTTTGTGCATAATTGCCGCAATCGACACTGAGAAAAAAAGACTTTTTGTGTATAATTGTCGTAATCCATAAATGCATTTTTATTCTGAAGAAAGACTTTTTGTGCATAATTAATGTAGGTTTGGCAGTTGGGGAACATCAGTAGACTCGGTTTTTGGGAGCATACAGGACTTTTCACTATAAAAGGAGCTATTGGGATTCATCCGAAAATACACCGAGCCTAAGACACCAAGCTTTGGCTACAAACTCTTTCTCCATCTCTGTATAATTAGTTTACTGGTTCTTTTCTTCAAGAATCAATAGTTTGTTTATGTATTGTTATTTCTGTTATAAGATTGTTGTTGATGCAAGAGTTCAATCCAATAAAAGTAAGGTTTCAGTTCATCAAAGGAGTTTCGTTCGACGATTGTAATTATGGTTTCTTCTAATCCTTGTTGTACTTTTATTACTATGAACTCCATTATCTATCTGTCTAAAGTAAGTTTTAATCTAATTATGAGCTAAAACTTCTTTAACTAAGGCTAAAAGCTGATCTTAATCTTAATTATATGGTAATTACGTTTAACCTGATCAAACTCTGTTTATCCATTTGAGAACTAATTTATGATTCTTAATGCTTGTTGGAGATGGACCAAATCCCAACTCGAATTTAATTAGTCGTTTATATTGACGGTGATAAAAATTGATTGATCAAAACTCATAAATTGGACCTAATGACCATTTAGGGTGGCTTGTTGGTTTTCTATAAATCTTAATTTTGTTTCTAATTTATGATTTTAGCCGGACAAAGGTAAAATAATAAATTGAAGGTTTAGAATTAAGAAAACTTAATGCTTCTTTGGATTAATTACTTTAGCTGGACTAAGGTAAAGTAATTAATCGAAAGTTGAGAATTAATAAACTTGAGAGGTTTTTTTAATTGAATCTCAAGGTAAAATAATAAATTGAAGGTTTAGAATTAAGAGAACGTAATGCTTCTTTGGATTAATTATTTTAGCCGGACCAAGGTAAGGTAACGAAGACTTTGATGCCCTGGGTGATGTCTTCTTTTGGGGAGAAGGTACTGGTGATGGAGTACTCGTTGGTGGATTTCAGAGAATAGGGCAGTCATCAAGTTCCAAGGTTGATGCATTCCTTCCAAAGGTATTAGAGTCCAAACTTGTTCTAGATGTCCATAATATTGCATGTGGTAGCAGACATGCTGTGCTGGTCACTAAGCAAGGTGAGATCTTCAGTTAGGGGGAAGGGTCAGGAGGCAAACTTGGGCATGGTGCCGAAGTTGATGTTCCTAACGCAAAACTTATAGACGCCCTGGCTGGTATGAATATTGAATCAGTAACATGTGGAGAGAACCACACATGTGCCATTACACTGTCTGGGGATCTTTATTAATGGAGAAGATAAGATGTCTACAAATCTAAGATGTCCTTTTTCACTCTAAGGGTCTTGGTGAAAATGGTGGCGAGTCTTGTAGTTTTCCAAGTTCTCCAAAGTAAGTCTCTATGTCCCTTTGCAGAATGGAAATGACATTTATCCTTCAACCATGGCTGCTTATTGCTCCCTTGTAGAGTTTTCATTCTTCTTGTAGTGTCATATTCTAAAACTTTTTTCATCACGGAACAGTTTTCCAGAGCAAATGTTCAGGCTAGAAAGAAGCTTGCTAGTTCTTTTGGAGCACTGTTGGGAGGCAGAACGTTCAAGAGAACGTTTGAGAGTGCCGTCAAGGTATTATTCTACGCATATGGGAGTTCTGTTGCTTGTGCTACTTGGCCATATATGGACATACATATTAGATAATGTGTTAAGGGCTTGGTAGCCTTTACTGTTGCTTTAGTTATTGACCTTATTCATTTGCTAATTCATAGTAAAAGCCAGAGAGGTCTTTATGTTTTACTTGATGTTTCAGTGTCTTCTGCTCTATCATATTAGTTTATATTATGCTCAATTCATCTTTTGAATGTTTCATTGTGCTCTATTATATTAGTATCTATTATGTCTCCTCAAGCAATCAAAATGGGCTAATCTCAATTCATCTTTTAAAGTCCCTTTTCTGGTTGTATCTCTCTCTTTGGGATAATATTTGTATGGTGTGGAGGAGGAAGCAGATGCTTATAATGATCAAAATGGACCTGGAGCAATTGGAATCTTATCTTTTTGCATTAATGGTTAATGGTGTCATGGTGCCAATAAAAATGCTTCTGATTATAGGTTTAGATGCTCATTTATGTTCTTAAAGTAAATATATTTTATTTGCTTTTCGTTTGAGGGCGAATAACATGTGTTGGGATTGGGAATGATACTAGAAGTTTGACTGATATTATGTAAACATAAACCAGCGACACAAATCTTCTTTCTTTTGTAGAAAAATTAGTGCTAGCTTGAATCGTCCAATAGTCTGTATGCCTGATAATTGCAACAAGTCAATTGCCTAGCATTTTAGTTCTTCAACAACAACTTCTAAACAATGAAACTATGCCAAAGTTACTACATAGACTTGAATTATGTGCTTGGTGATTCTTATATGAGAGGCTGTTATGCATTTTGTTTTTCAAACAGTTCAGTCATCTAATCATCACAATGGCCCTTTCATACTTACCCTTATTGATCTCCTGGTACTTTCATTTAGTAAACATGGAATATGTTAACGGCATAATATACCAACTATATTGACCATGATTCCAACCAGTTCATGAATATATAAGTGGCTCTGAATTTTAAAAGCTCAAATGCTACCTTTATGATGCATGTTTTTTATGGTTATTTGTTAGCTAAGCGTTACCTATATAATCATGTCTTGATGCACTTGGCTAAGTGTAAGGAGTTTGGTATAAATGTTGGATACATATCTCCATCTTTTTTTGTATATTATCCTTATGCTGCAAGGTTCATATAACCAAGTAATTACATCATTTTTTAATATCCAAGTTTGTTTCTGAAATGGGAACAAGGGTACATTAAGGAATCATGGAGTGAAAGCAATGATAGCGTGCGCGCCTAGGTAGAGTTTTCTTACGACGATTTAAATGTGCATTGCGGTGAATGTGCTATTATCTATGGATGTGATCTTTTAAATGTTCTTAACTCTACTAGATGCTACGGCTACTTAGGGGCAAGTGTACCCCGTCATATCAAGTAATAATCCGGTTAAGACCGGGTATCGAATCCACGGGATTTATAATTACAAGTATTAGACGACTCGGTTTCGTATGTTATTTAAGCGGCAATTACTTTGGGGTGAAGCAAGATACAACTACACACTATCCTAACTATTGGCGACTCAGATTTGTGTAGCTAAAACCCTATGAAGTGGGATGAGTATCGATAAGTTATAACCACGATAAATAATGACTCTAAATGTAAACGGATAGTAAATTACTCTTGCAAAGACGACTAAGTATAGTAAAACCGACCCGTGAAGCACTTAGACTACGTAATTCCTAGTCAAGGCGTGTCTAATGCGGGGGAATTAGAAACTAGGGCCCGTAAGTTCCGTGGCTTGTCAATTCCTACGGTTTCCGGTTTGTCACTTCCGGTAGGGCAACACCTATATAACTCCCTAAAGATAACCCGAATGACGTCGGAAATCGCGTTCTCCTACACAATAGTCAATTATCAATATCAAAACAAGTAGTAAATACTAACACGTAAAGGGAAATAGAGATTATAAATCATGAAATTATAAATATGAAATGTATATAAATGGGATACAACCAAGCCTAGTACATAGGAAGAGTACAAGCTAATTAGCGCGTAAAAGGGGAGAATCCGCCCTTGAAACTAGCTAACCGGACTCAAAGCCGTCTCCTAGGTCGTGGAGGTGGAACTCTCGAGCTTGGTGACGAATGGTGGAGCAGAACTTCGATGGAATGCCGGAACAACCGAACAAGCTCTCGAGGTGGAGAGTTTAGCTACAAAAACTGAATCTATACTACAACAAACAAAATAAGTATAGTTTGCTCTCTAGTGTGTAAATTATTTCTTGGTCTTAAATGAAGTTCAAGAGCTTCTTATTTATAGACATCAAGCAAGGGCAGGTTTGTAATTTCACAAAGCACAAGTATGGAGCAACATTATTTGGTGCAAAAATCCCATGATACGCCCCGTGTAAGTTGGTCTACGCCCCGCGTAAGTGCCCATTCCGTCAGAAATCTCCTGCATGTGGACCAATTCGTTGTCTTGTTGTCTCAAGCACGCCCTGCGTAAAGGATTGTACGCCCCGCGTGTTTGAGTCTCTGAAGTTTTATTGCTTGAATTGGTGCTTTTACGCCGTGCGTAGCTGAGGTATGCCCCGCGTAAAAGAGTCTCTGATCTTTTTACGTTGAAGAACTGCCTTTTACGCCCCGTGTATATGGTGATACGCCCCGCGTATGGAGAGTTGACTCTGGGAGACAATGCAGTCTGACTTTCAGGATCAGGCCAATTATTGCCGACATGTGTCATATGCCCCGCGTAGAGTGGCATACGCCCCGCGTATGCTGAGTCAGTTCCACATGGCTTCTGCGGATAAGGCAATCATTACCGACACCATGTTTCACACCCCGCGTAGGGGATTATACGCCCCGCGTATGGAGTGGATTTTTGCTCCTTTCTCGTACTTGAAATACAAATCTTGAGAGCCGAGTTAGCTTGACGTTTTTATTTCCTAAACTAATCAAAAATGAGGAAAATAAACTGAAAGTACGAGATTTATTTTTATTTCTTTATTTTATCACAAACACTTTATTTTTGTAATTAAACTTATTTATTTTATCCAAAATCAACCCGTAAATCACGCTAAAAGATAGGGGTAAAATACCCCTATCAAACCTCCTCGGACTTTAAAGTTTTACTTGTCCTCAAGTAAAAGAAATCGAAAGACAAGGGATTGAGATTATTAAGAAACAAACCGTCGGTTGGTTTTACCAAGTGTGTGATTTCAAAGTTAAAGTTTTATGCAAAGTTTTCGGTAAGTACCTACGCAAACAAACGAGTGACCAAAACTTGTTTCAAACCTCCATGATCAAAGTTAATAGCCAATATTAACGGGGGTCGATTATCTTTTGAGAACCCGATAGTACCTCACTAAGGGATTTCACTCTTTCGCTCAAATTTTGGTGGGTCGGTGTTTTAGCACTCTTCTTTGCACTTACTCGAAGTCACTTTTAGTTTGCATTTTCATCCGGGTTTTTCCTCCTATGTTATGGTCTCGGTAATATTAAAAATAAACCCGGAGGGGGTTGTAATGTGGGTGGCTTTTTAGTGGTTAATTTTTGGAAACTCGCGTTTAAATACCATTTTGATGATCGCACCGTATTTTTATTTTGGCCTTGGCGAGTTCATAAGATATAACTCGAAATTGCTCGGGTAGAGCTTGAGAATGCCTTTTTGCTCTTTATTGTATTTTTCTTTTTCGTTTGAGAGCGGCACAAAAACGATTTCGAAAGCTTTTGGTGCTTATTTGTCAAGGCCTTTGGCTTATTTCGGGTAATTTTGGTGCGATTTGATCTTGTTGGTATTTAAACAAGAGGAAAAAGGGTTAAATGTTAAAAAGGGTATTAACAACAAAAAGTCGGTTAATAGGCTCGAGGGGGTTTCCTAGAGGTTAATGAAAACGAGAAAAATAATTTAAGAAAAGAATTAGACTAAGTGAGTTCGTTTCATCATCTATTGCCATTTTAACCAAAATAAGTGTACTAATCCCGGCATTAGGTGCAAACTCTATGAGTCGAGAGAAGCCAAAGCTCTCGAAAAGATGTGAAAGAAATAGAGTTCTCGTACGAACTCTTTTAGGCTCAAAAATACCTCACAAAAATTCGGGTTTAAATTGTGTACTATCGAGTCTTCGCTAAATTCTCAAACATCCCGTTTTTATTGCCTTTTCAAGTTTCATTATGGAGATGACATGTGGGTTAGGACTCAATGCTCTTGTTTGGTACGAAACTAGGCTTTGCATAAATTCTAAAACTTCAAAATTAAGACTAAAATTTCTTATTAAAACTGATCCTTTGTGTCGACGTCTTTTTATTTAATGACAAATAACGGAACATTTAATTGATTTCCGAGGGGGGTAGTGTGTCGGAAGAATTTTAGGGATCAATAAATTAGTTTAATTATTTTGTTGTTTATTTGATTTTTATTTATTTTTGTTTTTGTTAGTGCAAAACAAACGATGAGTGCGGGGTTGCACCTGAAGGAAATTAGGGCTAAGGTATAGCAGCGGAAATATAAAACATTTAGCCTATTTCCTTTTAAACATAGGATCCGTTAATCGTTATTTCATATAAAGAGGGATAAGAAGGAATACCTTTCGATGAACAATCTACCGTTGTTAAAGAAGCGCCCACAATTCTTCTCCGAGGTTCCAACCGCGAAGTAGAATACGGTGAGGTTAAGATAAAATCAACCCTTATGAGATGCAACCAAATTAGATTGCCTCTAATTAACCAACACAAGATCAAGGAGAAAGAGGGATGAATAATATTAATCAATCGATGGAATGCCGTATGAATTCTTGTCCACGAACTAGGGGATGGGAATTCTTTTTCTCTCTCTAATTAGCAATTTCGAAAATCACTATAAGGGGGAGGGATAGGCTTAGTCGAAATTCCTATAGGGAGGGGGTATATATAGTTGCTTGTATCTAAACCCTAGTTAGATAGGAATAGGTTACTTAATAGGAATCCAATTCGGAATAGGATTCCTAATTATTATCTCACTATATATCTAATATATTTAGGATAATAATAAATAACCTAATTGGATAATAATAGGAGTATATTAATCTAATTAAAACTCCTAATTTAATTATCTCTTAATTAATTTAATTCATAATCCTAATCAAATTAGGATTAATGGAATAAAATTAATTCCTTATTTCTATATATAAATTTCGGCCCCCTCCATATATTTGGGCCTTACTGGGCTCAATTGGGCTTCCATCTATTAATCATATCCATCTCTCTTTTGGTTCCAAGTCTTATGTGTGATCCATTAGGTCCTTACTACTTCTGGCCGTATGCAACTATTAAATTAATTTCTTCAAGAATTATATTTAATCCTTGCATAACGGAATGATGTACTGAGTATGTTATAGGCAAGTCTGTAATCATTCCCCCAGAGTCCGTTAAGAAGACATGTTGATTCTGTCGTTAACCCTTTCGTATTAGTTACGGTATAATACGATCCTTTATCAACTACATCCTTGAACTGAATCTTATGACTATGGGTAATGTCAAGTCACATATAGCGAGACGTTTGTTTTACTTGTTCTTGGCCGAGTCAACTCAAAAAGATAGGTTAAGTGAAATCTGTATTTCTACTCTTAAGCTATCACCTTGCAAGGGTTTAGAGTCGAGTCTTCCACAAGCGATCCTTGGATGTATCTCCCATTAATCGGGAGTGATAAATGCTCAATCCAATGTATAACTACCCTGAAATTACTTCCTGTGACACCCAACCTTTGCAGTTCACACCCCAGAGTCATCTCTGTTAAGGATCGTGGGACCGCAGGATCAAAGTCACATTCAGTAATTCAGGATGACCAATTAACATTCTTTTGAGTCTGAGGATTAGTTATACCTAGTAATACCAATGAGATGAACAGTTGACAAGGATGAATCTACCCATCCTGTTATCTCAAGTCGGATCCCCAATCCTAATGAACAACGTTTCACCGGATCTATGTAACTGTCCAGATATCTATATATATGAAGCTTGTGAGATCAGCTTTCTGTCGGACAGAAGACATTGTTACATATAAGTCTCAACTGTGATATATCAATCCTAAACATATCACTTGACTTGGGGTGGTTTTAAGTTTATTAGTTTATTATAAAGTTTTGTCTCATTTCATGCTTGTATGAACACTTTATAATCACTTTAAACAAACTTATGGATTTCCTTTTATTAGACTTTATTTAGTGCTTAAAAGGGATTGCCTTTATATAGTTATAAAACATATATCTCATTAAAACAAATGATATAAAGAACAATTCATTTACAATAAGTTTGTATCCCGCAACAATTGACTATAGGACACTAAACCCCAACATACTCCCACTTGGACTAAAGCCAATTGTTTCTAAAACTTATCCCAGTAGAAGTTAAATGACGATCATGTACTTTCTGGGTTAAAGGCTTTGTCAACGGATCTGCAATGTTGTCCTCTGTAGGTACTCTTTCTATTCTCACATCTCCTCTAGCCACAATCTCTCTAATGATGTGGTATCGCTTTAGGTAGTGCTTGGATGCATTATGAGACTGTGGTTCCTTTGCTTGCCCAATGGCTCCATTGTTATCACAGTACAGAGTAATGGGATTGACAATGTCAGGCACCACTCCTAGTTCTGTAATGAACTTTCTAATCCAAACTGCTTCCTTTGCTGCTTCCGCAGCAGCGATGTACTCTGACTCGGTCGTAGAGAAAGCTACGCTTCCCTACTTGGAACTTTTCCAACTGACCGTGCCCCCATTTAGGATAAACAGGTATCCTGATTGGGATTTAAAATCATTCTCATCTGTGAGATGACTAGCGTCTGAAAATCCTTGTATTTTCAGATCTCCTTCTCCGTACACTAGGAACATATCTTTAGTCCTTCTCAAGTACTTAAGAATGTTCTTGACGGCAATCCAATGCTCGTCTCCTGGATTCCCTTAGTAACGACTCGTTACAGATAACGCGAACGCTACGTTAGGTCTAGTGCATAGCATAGCATACATAATCGAACCGATCGCGCTGGCGTACGAGACTACAGCCATGCGTCGTTTGTCATCATCAGTTTTAGGACATTGATGATTGTTTAACTTTACTCCATGTACCATGGGTAAGTTACCTCGTTTCGATTCAAGCATGCTAAACCGATTTAGCACCTTTTCAATGTATGTAGCCTGTGAAAGACCAAGCAGTCTACGCGATCTATCTCTGTAGATGTTTATACCAAGTATATAGGCTGCTTCACCAAGGTCTTTCATTGAGAAGTTACCGGATAACCATATTTTCACCGATTGTAATAAAGCAATGTCATTTCCCATTAACAGTATATCGTCCACATATAGTATGAGAAATGCTATAGAGCTCCCACTTGCTTTCTTGTAAATGCAAGCTTCTTCGCAATTTTGTTCGAAACCAAATTGTTTTATGGTTTCGTCAAAACGCTTGTTCCATCTTCTAGATGCTTGCTTGAGTCCATAAATGGATCTCTGAAGTTTGCAAACTTTATTTGCATCCTTTGATATGAAACCTTCAGGCTGCATCATGTATACATCCTCAAGCAGATTTCCATTTAGGAAAGCTGTTTTCACATCCATTTGCCAAATCTCATAATCAAAATGAGCGGCAATTGCAAGCATGATTCTGATTGATTTGGACATAGCAACAGGAGAGAAGGTTTTGTCATAATCAACACCTTGTTTCTGACGATATCCCTTCGCTACTAACCTAGCCTTGTAGGTGCTAACCTTTCCATCCATGCCAGTCTTCCTTTTGAAGATCCACCTGCACCCAATGGGTTTTATCCCTTCGGGTGGATCAACCAAAGTCCAAACTTGGTTAGTATACATGGAATCCATTTCAGAATCCATGGCCTCAAGCCATGCTTTAGAATCTGGACTAGTAAGAGCCTCTTCGTAGTTTTTGGGTTCGTCGTCTAACACGGGAACCTCGTCATCATCTCCCACTAGAAAACCATATCTAACTGGGAGTTCACGAACTCTTCGTGATCTACGAATAGGTGCCGCTGGAGTCTCATCTAATGGGACTTCTTCGGGTACCTCAACCGCTTCTATTGTTTTAGTCGTTGTTTCTTCCTCTTAAACTTCGTCGAGTTCAATCACGCTTCCCTTTTGTGTTTCTTCGAGAAACTCTTTCTCTAAGAAGGTTGCGTGTTTGGATACTATTACTTTCTGATCATCTGGATGATAGAAGTAATACCCTATGGTTTCCCTGGGATATCCAATGAAGAAACATTTATCAGATTTAGAATCTAATTTGTCGGACGCAACGCGTTTGACATATGCTGAACAACCCCATACTCTCATGAATGAGAACACAGGTTTCTTACCAACGAACAATTCATATGGTGTGGAAACAGCCGATTTAGTTGGTACTCGGTTCAGGGTGAAGAGGGCAGTTTCTAAGGCATAGCCCCAGAACGTCTTTGGAAGTAAGGCCATGCTCATCATGGATCGTACCATATCTAATAGGGTACGGTTTCTCCTCTCGGATACACCATTGTGTTGTGGTGTATAGGGAGGTGTCCATTGTGAGCATATCCCACATTCAGTTAGATAATTCAGAAAATCATCAGAAAGATATTCGCCGCCTCGATCAGATCGAAGTGTTTTTATTTTCTTTCCTAATTGATTTTCCACTTCATTCTTGAAGCATTTGAACTTGTCAAAGGCTTCTGATTTGTGCCTCATCAAGTAGATATAACCATAGCGAGTATGATCATCTATGAAGCTAATGAAGTATCTGAATCCTCCTCTTGCTTGGACTGACATAGGACCACATACATCTGAATGAATGAGTCCTAGAGTGTCTGATACACGCTCACCTTTATTGCTAAAGGGTGTCTTTGTCATTTTACCTTTTAAACATGATTCGCATGTTTCCAATGATTCAGAATCGATTGGATCTATAACCCCATCTGAATGTAGCTTTAGCATGCGTCTCTTGTTTATATGGCCTAAACGACAATGCCACAAGTAAGTTGAATTATCTAGCTTATGTCTTTTGGTATCAATTGCAAAAACAGGAGTTTTATCATCTAACACATAAATCCCATTTTGTGATATTCCTGAAAAATAAAAGATCGAATCTTTATAAAAATTGCAACTATTGTTCTTTATTGAAATATGAAAACCGTCGTCAACGAGACGGCTAATAGAAATAATGTTACGAGACATCTCAGGAACGTATAAACAATTCCTTAATTCTATTACAAGCCCAGAGGGCAAAAGTAAAACATAATCTCCAATTGCGAGGGCGGCAACTCTTGCTCCATTTCCCACTCGCAAGTTTATGCTTCCTTTCTTTAGTTCCTTAGTCTGTTTTAGCTCCTGCATATTTGTACAAATATGAGATCCACATCCGGTATCAAGTACCCAAGATTCAGACAATGAAACCGTATTTATTTCAATATAGAACATACCAGATGCTGAAGCACCGTTATTTGCCTTCTTGTGGAAGGTTAGGTACTCCAGACAGTTCCTCCTCCAATGCCCGAAATCACCACAATAGTGACACTTTCCTTTGGGCTTCTTTGGTTCCTTTCCCTTCGTTTCGGTGAGCACAGCCCCATTGCATTTATCAGGATGGTTTGGATCGGGAGCGACCCCTTTCCTTTTTCTCGATCCTTCAATAGCAAGGGCCAACATTTCCTCGTTTTCTTTTATAATGGGCTCGACTGACTCGAGCATATGTGCAAGCTCTACAAGAGAGGTTTGCAAGCCACTCATCTGATAGTTCATGATGAACTGTGAGTAGCTCTCAGGGAGGGACTGTAGAAGTAAGTTTTCACTTAGTTCATGGTCCATCGCATCTCCAATACTAGAAAACTTGGTTATGAGGCTGATCATCTTGGCACAATGTACCATCACAGATGTGCCCTCCTGCATCTTGCTTTTATATAACTCTTTGGTTATTTTCGAAGCGCTCGCACCGAGTTTCTATCACAAATAGCTCTTTAAGGTGCTTGACCATGGAAGAGGCATCCATATCTGAATGCAGTTGCCTTTTAACTTCCGGTGTCAATGATGCAAGTATGATGTCCCCTACTTGATCATCATCAGCTTTATGCTTCAAGTAAGCATAAACCTCTTGGTAGGGAGCATCATCCATTGGGTAAGGGGGTATCGGTGTATCAAGTACATACCCTTTCCTTTCGAACTTCAAAACAATTTTGAGGTTACGAAACCAGTCGGTGAAGTTTGAACCATTCAATTTGTTATTGGTAAGAATGTTTTGCAGATTGGTTTTAGTCATGATTTTAAGAGTGTGTGTTTAAACAAAACCTGAGAGTGAGAAAGAGTAAACGTATGTCATTCATTTGCTTTAAAGTATAACAATCTAAAATTATAGGCCTTTTAATTTATTTCAGATTGCTCCCACTATTTTGCCAAATTAATAACCCTCCATATTAATTCGAAGAATTTCACAAATCCTTTAGTGAGCTAGGATCCTAACTCCTGAGATTTCGCCTTGAGTTTGCTCAACAAGCTAGTCCCATTTGTTAGGTAGATTCATGTAATCAATCACATCTTGAATGTGACTCCTAGGTTATTGGGTTACTAACCACATTAGTAACTAATATGTTACTCATATTAATCCCAACCATATTGCCCATTAGTTTATGACAACATGAGTTTGCTCATCCAATTATCATAATCTAATTTAAGTATTACCCCATATTCATGAAAGAATAACTTTCGATAATTCAGGTGTTACCATAAGACCCCGAGCTTGAGTTTGCTCAATAACCCAAAGGCCCCCAGTACTGCCGGCTGAATTATAATATTAGGGAGGGGCAACCGATTTTAATAACTTGCTTATTTACTTAACTTTTTAACGAGGGATTTTATTTAAGTCTCATAATCTAACTTAGTCTTGATTTGCTTTAGCATACATCAGACATACATACATTCACATACATTGGCGTTATGGACATATCATCTAAATTATTCCGTCGAGCCAGAGACGGAATAAAAGGCCAAACCTAAGGAAATACTAACTATTACATATTTCTCTTTAGGTCCTCCGTCTTCTCCATGGCGCCTTGAAATTACATATTAATTTCTATACAACTATAAGAAAACTTCAATTGAATTGAAGGGAATCAGATGAGAGGAGAAATTACAATAGATAGTAGAAAGGCAGGACGCGCAGGCCCTATTTCAAAAATACCAAAAGACTAAAAGATGGTCCAAATATGTCCATAACTCTAAACATGCATAGACTCAATTAAATAAATTTAATTGGTTGATTACATAACCGGCTTATGTAATATTTAGGTTAATCACATTAACTCGTCAAATTAACTTTCATCCAATTTTACTTCTAATCGTTTTGTATCTTTATATTAATCCTTAGATTAATATAACCATATAAAACGTTGATTATGCACGTCCCAACTATTTTGATTTCAATTCATTTAACACTTTGATTTACATATTGGTAAAAACAAACATTTAAACGAATTTTTTATTCGATAATCAAAACAGAAAACTATTAATTTCTGAAACATATATATACATTTAATACAAAACGATTTTAAACCATTTAAAATCAAGTGGGTATCGGGCCGGGCCCGAGAGCGGGCTGCTGCCGATTGGCAGCAACCCTTAGGGCACGCGGGACGCTGCTGCCTTGGCAGCGGCGCCCCTGCGCCGCACGCGGCTGCTGCTGCGAGGCAGCAGCCGCGCGACAGCGGCCAGTCGCGCCGTGAGGCGCGACTCGGCTGCTGTCGTTATATATAATTTTTTTTATTAAATATATATATATATATATATATATATGAGTTCTAAAATAATTTTAAAACGATTTTCAGAAATGGGAAAAACTACAATAGATTTCTGTTTTATCATTTAGAATTAATAAAACTAATTTTATCAACCTAACTATAAAACTAATAGATTTTGTTATAATGATTATCAACCAAAATAATTAGGAACATAAGCATAATCAGTTTTAATTAACAATTAATCAAAACTTTATTTATCTTTAGAATTAGTTAATCAAAACTATTTGTCAATTAATTCTAACCATAAATATTTATTCAATCCTATTGAAAACTTCTATATTTTCATATATGAAATAACGGATTTAATGATGGCTCTGATACCACTGAAGGAAATTAGGGCTAAGGTATAGCAGCGGAAATATAAAAATTTTAGCCTATTTTCTTTTAACCATAGGATCCGTTAATCGTTATTTCATATAAAGAGGGATAAGAAGGAATACCTTTCGATGAACAATCTACCGTTGTTAAAGAAGCGCCCACAATTCTTCTCCGAGGTTCCAACCGCGAAGTAGAATACGGTGAGGTTAAGATAAAATCAACCCTTATGAGATGCAACCAAATTAGATTGCCTCTAATTAACCAACACAAGATCAAGGAGAAAGAGGGATGAATAAGATTAATTAATCGATGGAATGCCGTATGAATTCTTGTCCACGAACTAGGGGATGGGAATTCTTTTTCTCTCTCTAATTAGCAATTTCGAAAATCACTATAAGGGGGAGGGATAGGCTTAGTCGAAATTCCTATAAGGAGGGGGTATATATAGTTGCTTGTATCTAAACCCTAGTTAGATAGGAATAGGTTACTTAATAGGAATCCAATTCGGAATAGGATTCCTAATTATTATCTCACTATATATCTAATATATTTAGGATAATAATAAATAACCTAATTGGATAATAATAGGAGTATATTAATCTAATTAAAACTCCTAATTTAATTATCTCTTAATTAATTTAATTCATAATCCTAATCAAATTAGGATTAATGGAATAAAATTAATTCCTTATTTCTATATATAAATTTCGGCCCCCTCCATATATTTGGGCCTTACTGGGCTCAATTGGGCTTCCATCTATTAATCATATCCATCTCTCTTTTGGTTCCAAGTCTTATGTGTGATCCATTAGGTCCTTACTACTTCTGGCCGTATGCAACTATTAAATTAATTTCTTCAAGAATTATATTTAATCCTTGCATAACGGAATGATGTACTGAGTATGTTATAGGCAAGTCTGTAATCATTCCCCCAGAGTCCGTTAAGAAGACATGTTGATTCTGTCGTTAACCCTTCCGTATTAGTTACGGTATAATACGATCCTTTATCAACTACATCCTTGAACTGAATCTTATGACTATGGGTAATGTCAAGTCACATATAGCGAGACGTTTGTTTTACTTGTTCTTGGCCGAGTCAACTCAAAAAGATAGGTTAAGTGAAATCTGTATTTCTACTCTTAAGCTATCACCTTGCAAGGGTTTAGAGTCGAGTCTTCCACAAGCGATCCTTGGATGTATCTCCCATTAATCGGGAGTGATAAATGCTCAATCCAATGTATAACTACCCTGAAATTACTTCCTGTGACACCCAACCTTTGCAGTTCACACCCCAGAGTCATCTCTGTTAAGGATCGTGGGACCGCAGGATCAAAGTCACATTCAGTAATTCAGGATGACCAATTAACATTCTTTTGAGTCTGAGGATTAGTTATACCTAGTAATACCAATGAGATGAACAGTTGACAAGGATGAATCTACCCATCCTGTTATCTCAAGTCGGATCCCCAATCCTAATGAACAACGTTTCACCGGATCTATGTAACTGTCCAGATATCTATATATATGAAGCTTGTGAGATCAGCTTTCTGTCGGACAGAAGACATTGTTACATACAAGTCTCAACTGTGATATATCAATCCTAAACATATCACTTGACTTGGGGTGGTTTTAAGTTTATTAGTTTATTATAAAGTTTTGTCTCACTTCATGCTTGTATGAACACTTTATAATCACTTTAAACAAACTTACGGATTTCCTTTTATTAGACTTTATTTAGTGCTTAAACGGGATTGCCTTTATATAGTTATAAAACATATATCTCATTAAAACAAATGATATAAAGAACAATTCATTTACAATAAGTTTGTATCCCGCAACAATTGACTATAGGACACTAAACCCCAACAGCACCGCCCTCCGCGTTATTAAAATGACGTCTATTCCAAGGATGTCGTAAAAGAAAAGAAAACCCAAAACAAAAACAAAGATAGAATTTAAATTGAAAGATAGATGGGTATCTACCCTATCACTCCTCACACTTAAAAACGCAATAAGTTCCAACATTGGGAAATAAATTTGAAGCACAAAGTGTAAAGAAAAAGAGTAAGGTAGAGAAGACTCCCTCAAACATCTTCTGATGGTGGTGGATATGACATGTTCCGTCCCGATAGTAATGACTTGTGGAGTGTTCGAGGCATCAACTCTCGAACTCGGTTGGCATTTATTTAAAATATAAAATTTAAAACTTATGGATTGAAATATTATTAATGTATATATATATAATTATTATTTTTATTTTTATTTTTATTTTATTTTTTTTAATATATATTTTTATTATATAAAAAAATTAGAGAAGAAAGAAAAAATAAAAACAAAATTTCAACTCGTTGCGGCCGGCGGACGTCGCACAGCGGCGGTGCCCAGCGATGCCTGCCAGCGCTAGGCAGCGCTGCGCGCGGAGCGTGCTGCCGCGCGCACCCCGCGTGCCGCAGCTCCAGCAGCATTTTTTTTTAATTTTATAAAATCAACATAAATATATTATATATAAAAAAAAAATAAGATAAAAATAAAATAAAATAATTTTTTCATTTTTTCCATTTTTGTTTTATTTTTGCCAACGTCAATACTTACAATTCTCTTCCAACTCGTCCCACCGAAATGACAAAATTACACGAACACCTAATAAAATGTAAGAAAAAATAATTAATCACACAATAATAACTTAAATGCAAAAACTTAAAAGGTAAATTAAAGACAAAATTAAACTTTATTCGAGCTTGGGTTGCCTCCCAAGAAGCGCTACATTATAGTCGGTGAGCTTGACTTAGCATTTCATCCTAGGTGTATGCTTCCACTCGCGTTAGGAATGCAAATTCTTGAATAAACAATCCGTACCTACAAAACGGATTGTTAGCTTCAAAAAAATTTAACAAAAACCAAAAACTATATTTACAGAAATTATTGAAGAGTTTCGTTTGCTCCCTTTTTGAATCTTTTGGTAGTTCAAAAAGAGTGAAATATTCCGAGTTAGAATAACCCTCAAACTCTTCTAGCTTTGGATATTTTTCCATGGGTTCACACGCAACCAGCGCATCGATTAGGATTTCCGGTTCCTCGCAACTGAGGCGGCCTTCGGAATTTGGGGGGCTCTCTTGAGAAGGCTCAATTAACTCGAGCACGACATTTTGATCACCCGGATTAGTGTCTCTAATTGATTCGTCCGCGGTTGAATCGATACGAGACTTCAATCTAGCGATTTGATTTCCCAAATCCCTACAAAATACCTCAGTGTTAGATAATCTCACATGAATATCTTTAAGCATAGAGATTACCACATCGAGTTGCGAGTGTGATTGTTGGTGCGAACATCCGTCATCCTTGTGGTCATCCCACAGATGACGACTATAAGGCATCATACCATGAAAAAGATCATTAATAACAACAAAATAAATTATTCACAAAAAGAGAAAAAGAAGTCGATATAAACAATTTGTACAAAAGGAATGCTTAAACTAACAATAAAACGTTTTTGTCTAATATTGCAAGAAATTTTAAATCCCCGGCAACGGCGCCAAAAACTTGATAGCGTGCGCGCCTAGGTAGAGTTTACTTACGACGATTTAAATGTGCATTGTGGTGAATGTGCTATTATCTATGGATGTGATCTTTTAAATGTTCTTAACTCTACTAGATGCTACGGCTACTTAGGGGCAAGTGTACCCCGTCGTATCAAGTAATAATCCGGTTAAGACCGGGTATCGAATCCACGGGATTTATAATTACAAGTATTAGACGACTCGGTTTCGTATGTTATTTAAGCGGCAATTACTTTGGGGTGAAGCAAGATACAACTACACACTATCCTAACTATTGGCGACTCAGATTTGTGTAGCTAAAACCCTATGAAGTGGGATGAGTATCGATAAGTTATAACCACGATAAATAATGACTCTAAATGTAAACGGATAGTAAATTACTCTTGCAAAGACGACTAAGTATAGTAAAACCGACCCGTGAAGCACTTAGACTACGTAATTCCTAGTCAAGGCGTGTCTAATGCGGGGGAATTAGAAACTAGGGCCCGTAAGTTCCCTGGCTTGTCAATTCCTACGGTTTCCGGTTTGTCACTTCCGGTAGGGCAACACCTATATAACTCCCTAAAGATAACCCGAATGGCATCGGAAATCGCGTTCTCCTACACAATAGTCAATTATCAATATTAAAACAAGTAGTAAATACTAACACGTAAAGGGAAATAGAGATTATAAATCATGAAATTATAAATATGAAATGTATATAAATGGGATATAACCAAGCCTAGTACATAGGAAGAGTACAAGCTAATTAGCACGTAAAAAGGGAGAATCCACCCTTGAAACTAGCTAACCGGACTCAAAGCCGTCTCCTAGGTCGTGGAGGTAGAACTCTCGAGCTTGGTGACGAATGGTGGAGCGGAACTTCGATGGAATGCCGGAACAACCGAACAAGCTCTCGAGCTTGTACGCCCCGCGTGTTTGAGTCTCTGAAGTTTTATTGCTTGAATTGGTGCTTTTACGCCGTGCGTAGCTGAGGTACGCCCCGCGTAAAAGAGTCTCTGATCTTTTTATGTTGAAGAACTGCCTTTTACGCCCCGCGTATATGGTGATATGCCCCGCGTATGGAGAGTTGACTCTGGGAGACAATGCAGTCTGACTTTCAAGATCAGGCCAATTATTGCCGACATGTGTCATACGCCCCGCGTAGAGTGGCATACGCCCCGCGTATGCTGAGTCAGTTCCACATGGCTTCTGCGGATAAGGCAATCATTACCGACACCATGTTTCATGCCCCGCGTATGGAGTGGATTTTTGCTCCTTTCTCGTACCTGAAATACAAATCTTGAGAGCCGAGTTAGCTTGACGTTTTTATTTCCTAAACTAATCAAAAACGAGGAAAATAAACTGAAAGTACGAGATTTAGTTTTATTTCTTTATTTTATCACAAACACTTTATTTTTGTAATTAAACTTATTTATTTTATCCAAAATCAACCCGTAAATCACGCTAAAAGATAGGGGTAAAATACCCCTATCAAGCAACCTATGGATTTCATATTCGATTGATTTCAGCTATTTAGCCTATTTTAGCTGCTAGCTTTAATTGCAAGTAGGATGCTCACTTAATTCTTGTTGTATTATAAACTGTTATTTTCTCATACGATCAGTTTCAAAAGAGTATTGTATTTGAATTGAAAGAACAATGGCATTGTGCTAAGTGAAGTTTCTTATTTCTCAGATGTGCGGTTTTTGGGTTCAGAAATCCATTTGTCAAGAGGTTACTTTGGAAGCTGGTGGCAAATGTCCATGGAATAGCAGAGAAAATTCTGTTGTCTTCCAACTTCTGCAATAGGGCTTCTAATATATATCATAAACAAAATGGTAGAAGTTAATCCCAATCTCAACATTGATATTGAGGATATATATGGTGGCATTTCAAATGAAAATGAGAATGCTACTGTCTTTTCTAAGGAATTTGAAGGATAAGTTACATTATTATGACTTTATTATACTTTTTATTATGTGTTTTGGATCATTTGAGAATTTTAAATTTTATTGTTAATATATTGGCCTATTATGGATTTGTAATTGCAATTAAGGGTTTCTTTATGCTATTATTTAAAGGGTAAATTCCAAAAACAACCCCTGTGGTTTCATGTAATTCAAAAAAAAAACCCATGTGGTTTGTTTTTACCAAAAAAAGGACTGTGTTATACGCCGTTACCCGAAAAACGAAAAATGGCTTAACAGTGTTAAAATGGATGATGTGGCAAGGGGTAAAACTGTCCGAATTAAAATAAAAAAATAAAAAAAACAAAATAATAAAATTAAAATTAAAGTAGATAAAAAATTCACCTTCTTCTTCCACCATCTTCTTCTTCTCCTTCTTCTTCCACCATTTTCTTCTTCTTCTTCTCTTTTTCTTCTTTTTCTTCTTCTTCTTCTCTTTTTCTTCTTTTTCTTCTTCTTCTTCCACCTTCTTCTTCTTCTTCTGCTTCTTCTTCTTCTTCCACCATTTTCTTATTCTTCTATCTTTTTCTTCTTCATGGACGGAATCTGGAAATTTCCAGATTTCTGGAAATTCTCAGATTCCGTCCATCCATGCCGATTCCCTTCTTCGTCACCACCATTCCCTTCTTCGTCGCCACCAATCTCTTAGTTTAGATGAATAGGCGAAACTCACTGGTAAAATGTTTTGTCGTTTTCTTCCGCTTAATACGTCGTCGGTTTGGTTTCCATGGATGATGGTTGAGAGTTCTCGAACTGATGAAGCTGCCGTATGAATTGAAGCTCGAGCTCTTGCTGGTCCCTGTTCTAGCTCATCTTCTCTGCTGGGTTTCACGATTTTCTTCTGTCAAAAATTAATACACATCACATTTCAAAATCAAATGATTATAAAGATTGCTCTAAATGAAATAATGAGAGATGGAATTCAAATTCAATATCATAAAAATTCAAACGGTTTCCAACTTTTTGAAAACTAATAAACAAACGGTTCTAGATCGAGAGAAAACTGTCCAGAAATCGGGAAATCTCCGGAATCTGTTTCATCATAATTAAAAAAAAAATAGAAGAAGAGAGAGAGGAGGAAGAAGAAGAAGAAAAGAAAGGAGGAAGAGGAAGAAGAAGAAGAATGGAAGAAGAAGGAGAGAAGGAAGAAGAATGAGAAGAACATCCATGGAAGAAGAAGGAGAGAGAAGGGAGAGAGAGAAAGAAAAAAAAATTGATTTTCCAATTTTACCCTTTGCCACGTCATCCATTTTAACACTGTTAAGCCATTTTCCGTTTTTCGACTAACGGCGTATAACACAGTCATTTTTTTTGGTAAAAACAAACCACAGGGGTTTTTTTTGAATTACATGAAACCACAAGGGTTGTTTTTGGAATTTACCCTTATTTAAATTCAAAAATTTCTTCTAATTTTTTTAGTGTTGCACAAGTTAAAGATTATGTTGCATATATTACAGTGTTACATTAAAAATCTTTAAAATTTCAAACAAAAGCTATGAACATAATATAACAAAGTTGCTAAAAAATGTTAAATTAAAAAGTGTTAAATTAAAGAGTTGCTTAAAAAGTGTTACATTAAAAACTGTTGCAAATTGTATACGAAAGAGTTGCTTGAGACAAAAAAAATGTTAAATCAAAAAGTGTTGCAATTCTATATAAAAAGAGTTGCAAATAAAAAACAATGTTGCATAAAAACTTGTTGCAAGAAAGTTCAAAAGTGTTGCTTAAAATTTTATTCGATAATAGTGTTACATGTTCTATGATATAGGCAACGCTTTCATTTAAGTTGCTATAGGATAGGAAAGTGTTGCCACAGATATGTGTAGCAACATTTTTATCGATGTTGCTAAAAATGTGAAAAAATGTTGTTTAAGACATCTTTAGCAACGTGCGAAAAAGCAACTCTATTTTCTGACAAAAACTATTGCCAAAACTTCTTTAGCAACACAATAACAACTTTAGCCAACACTTGCTTGGTGTTGCAACAGACCATCTATGGTGTAGTGTGAAAGTTTCGAACCAATAACTCGAGAACTTATTAGTTAATAAGAAAATCGCTATCTCAAAGAAGATAAAACAACTTGAAAAAGATTAAGTGTTATTATTAAACAAAGAGATTAAGTGAAGCTAAAAGCCTTAGTTTCTTCCATTATAATTAATTTATATTCCCAATTTGTGTAACTTTTATCCACTTGTCAACATAATTTGTAATTCGGTTACCCAACAAACTCCACCTTTCGATTGTTTAAATAATAGATAGTAAGCAAAAAGATTAGTAATTATAATCACCATCCTCGTGGGATTGATCCTCTACTTTCAGTTTATTACTTGATACACGATTAAGGTGCACTTGCCTTCACCATATATACGGAAAATAAGCATCAGTAATGTCATGTAATGTAATCAAGTTATAATGGAGTGGAATAAAATATGATTTCATTACTATATCTGCTTATAAATTTTAAAAGGAAAAATTACAAAACTGAGTCAAATAGGAGGCCCATTTACATATTTAGACCAAACACCCAATCCATTACCTATCTACACTATTTTTTGTGACTTTCCCAAAATACCACAAACCTTTCATCTTCCCCCTTCCTTCTATCAGTTTCATCTCACATTTGTTGTTTATCTTTTATCTTCTCCTTCCTTTATATTGTGCGAATCACCTCCATTTTCGTCATCGTCCGGTCTCTTCTTCCTCTCTTTGTCACCCTGTTTTTGTGAAGGATGGTTCTTCATCTTCATGTTTCATGTTCGTCTCTTGGTTTCTTTCTTCTTGTGCGAATCGAAGGCATGGTTATTCGATGTTCTTCTGCGTTTATCATATGTTTATTGTCGATTTCAATGGAAAAGGGCGGAATTAAGGTAGGTTTCTACCGTTTCATCTTCATCTTTTTCCAGAAATTACTTAGCAAAATGAGTTTTCATCATATTTTGCAAAGTCTGTGAACATAAAATCACGTGGAAAATGATGATTTTGCTTCGTAGAAATCGATTCTGCGAAGCATGCAAAGCAAAATCATCCTTTTTCCAGCTTGTTTTTCTCTTCGCAGGCTTCACATAATCGCTTTATGTGAAATAAAATAATCCTTTTTAGGTGAAGTTTGCTTCGCAGACTTCGCAAAATGTGACGCAAACTCATTTTGCGAAGTAAAAATCATCATTACTTAATTTTTGTGAAGGTTGAATACAAAAGCATCAATCACAGTGATCCGTTTATCTTGAATACAAAAGCATCAATCACAATGAGGGGTTATTGGGATGTGATGAAGATAGTGAGTCTACCGATTTTTCTTGGATTCTTTCTTGAAAAGAAAAGAAAAATCACCATTATCATCCTAAAGGCCATTGATTCTATATGACACCGTCGATTTTTCTTGCTTCTGTAAAACCTGGAAGCACTCCAATGCTCTAGTTCCTTCAACTTTTAGTTCACCTTGCAGGATGGTCAATGATTTAGTTTACCAGAAATAGTTATTTATCTTGTAATGAATAAAACTTTTTGTTCTTCTACGAAGGTATATCTACTTGGAGGACATTCTACGTTTCATGCACGAAGACGATGCTTTGAAGGCCTTGAGTCTTTTCGAAGGAGCATCTGAAAGCAAGAAAATTAGCAAGTCTTGTTTGAAAAATTGGGTGGTAAGAACAATTCACTTTATATCCCCTCGTGCTTCGCCTCCATTTGATGTTTTGGGTTTTCAAATTTGAAGTAACATTTGAACTTTATATTATGGTAATCACAATCAAATTACTTGATTTGGTCAGGCTCATCCTTTTAGAGAACAGAGGGCACTTGCATTGACACTCAATGATACAAAACTACGGTAAAAAAAACTGCATCATATAGTGAACATTTTGGTGGGGAGCATTGTAGGTGTTATTTGGCTTCTTATACTAGGGATTGCAACAAGCAAGTTTCTAGTGTTTATATCCTCCCAACTTCTCCTTGTGGCATTTATATTGGGAAACACATGCAAAACAATATTCGAATCTATTATCTTCTTATTTGTGATTCACCCTTTTGATGTGGGTGATCGCTGTGAAATTGATGCAGTTCAGGTACATTAATTAGTTAATGGACTATTGCTTTCTTTAGGAAGAAGCCTAAATTGTTTTTCTACAAATATCATCAGATGGTGGTTGAAGAGATGAACATTTTAACTACAGTTTTTCTAAGATATGATCATAATTGCTAACAGTTTTCTTGTCACCAAAGCCACCAGTAACTACTATCATAGCCCAGACATGGGAGATGGAGTTGAGTTCTTGGTCCATGTAGCAACCCCACCTGGAAAAATTGCACTCATGAGGCAACGAATTACTTGGTCAGTTTAGGTAGTTATTTCAGCTTTATTTGAATATATAATTGTATATTCATTCTCTATTGGCTAAGTTACCTTAAATTTTATCAGATAGTTACATGGAGAATAAAAAAGAGCATTGGTATCCTTCTCCAATGGTCGTATTCAAGGAACTAGAAGAACTGAATAAGATACGGATAGCAGTATGATTCTCTCATACAATAAATCACTAAGACATGGGAGAGAAATTTTTAAGGATATCCCTCTTGCTTAAAGAGATAGTTAAGATTTTCAGGGAGCTTGACATGCAATACCATCTTCTTCCTCTTGACATCAATGTTCGTGTATTGCCGGGTAAATTACATACGTGGTATACAACCTTTACCTGTTTTCATACTTTCGTGTAGAACCTTTAATTTTGCACACTAAAGTGTACAAACTTCAGGTGACCTCCCACTAAGTGTACAGCCGGTAATTATGATCGGTCAACCCAAAGTCAACGTGCCACATCATCATTTTCATCCTACCCATTATAAAAAGTGGAACCCACTCTGATAACATCCGCCATAAAACATGAAGGATTAAAGCTAAGAATATTCCCACAAAGGAGGACCTGAAGGGAGAAAAGATAACATAAGACCCACCTCCCTGGCATATAAGGCGTACGGTTGGAAATACGGCGTCGTACCATGAGTTCATCCTGAGATCTGCATAGAAGGGTACAGCTGGAAATACGGTGTCGTATCATAGATCCATTCCGAGATTCGCCTAAAGGAAGAATATGGGATCCGCCCCACATGACGGTCCGCCCTTATGGAAAACTAAGCAGGCATACAGTGAAACTCATTATCATTAAGTTAGCACTAATGATACCTTAAAGACAATAACAACTCGGAGGTTAAAGGTCAGAGTTAAGCTGCATTAAAGGTCTTTAAACCACTATCAAGGAGAAACCTCCGACATTGATGATAGTAATAACTCCATTAATACTTAAACCCTCAAGTATAACTAAAGTAACATCAAAACCCACATTCAAAGACAATAAAGGGGATTAATGCGATTGTTACAGAATTGCATATAAATACCCCAGCTTCCTAGTATCAAAGGTACACTTACACACTCTTCTCAACCCTACTTTGTTATTACACTTTATTCTCTTGAGAAGTTTACGGACTTAGGCATCGGAGTGTCCCCGGCCGATCCCAATGGCGCCTCACATGGAAGTGTTCCGATCAAGAATCTTTTCACAATATATCAATTGGTGCGGTGAGCGTGGAATGCTAAGATTAATAGGATTTACACAATGAACATAGAATGTTTTCATAGTTTCACGAAGAATAAAACAATGGAGTCAACGGAACATCAATCTCAATCTCAAACCTTGGCTCAATTAGTACAAACAAATCTATCCAAAGATAAGTTTCTCTATATATTGGTGGGAAAGAGTTTTCTATATTAAATCTGGAATTTTATGATAAATAAGATAAGTTTCCTCCCCTTTCTTATTCTATTTTTAATTAAAGAAAATTGAAGTTTCTTACCCTTGTGAAGTACTATGAATATCATTGTGATAAATCTAATAAGCTATGAAAGAAAAAGTCATAGAGACATATCTTCATTAAATCTTGCATGCTCAGTATGCTTTATATTTTTATGCATGACGAGTATAATATGTCGTTGAAATAGAACAAAATGAATGTAATATTGGAATTTTATAAAAAAAATTCATCCATTCAATGTGATTTTATCACTCAATATTAAGATATCATAAAAGGCTCGTCTAATTACAGATGATTTAGGTCTGATCAGTCTTTTGGATGAACATGCATATAACTATTAGAAGAAATTACAAAAAAAAATCATATTTGGTTTTTCTTGTACAATTCACCATCTATGTATGACTTTTCTCATATATAGTACTTTTAATATCAGAAATTCATATTTTTGAATATTGTTTTGTCAAACAGTTATTTCATCCCTTTTTTACAAGTATGTGTTTATTCATATAAAAACTGTTTATCTGACATTGTTAGAATTTCTTTTACCAACGTAAGAGACTTGAACATATTGAATCTATTTGTGATTATCATGTAATTATCCCTTACTATTAAAGCCATTATGGGCTGATGAATTACCAAATTGGATAGACAAAACTTTCATGTCCTTAACTAACTACAAAAGAGTACAAGTGTTAGTTTCGAATAAGAACATTAATTTATGCAAAGTTCTTAAGATATACATAAGAGTTCTTTAGAGATTGTTTGAATGATGGCAGTTGAAGGTATGTGAGGGTGAATTTTCCTTACATCCCGAATTAAAGGAGAATCATGGTACATGTCTTTTTCTTCCAAAATTACCCTTTGTCTTTTATTTTATGTATATAAATAAAAGGATATAAGATTAATTTTATATATAAATATATTATTAAATCACCACTTCCCTTACTTTAATTATATTTCATCCAAACGAGGCCTTAATGATCTCTGACTGCCATTATTGCATGGTAACATAATATTAGTTACAAGTGAATAGTAACTATATCTTACACAATATTGAAGGTTATAATGTTTATGATATTTAAAATAAATTTATTATCTTGGGTGATAATGTGCATTAAAAGGCAAAAGACATTGTTTTTAACCTTTGTCATTATGGTTATTTATTATTAAAAATTCATTATGATATTTATGTGCAATAGTAACCTTTATGGTTATGACCGTTATATATGGTATTATTAAAGCAAGCACGATTAAAATTCTATTAGGAATTTGTTTGGCATATAATATTTACTTGGTTTTATCCTTTGACTAAGTTCATTCTAGAGTCAGTGACTAACGTGAAGGAATTACTGAGTTGATTCCAAGATGAACTAAAAATTCCATAAGGAGACATTGCATCATACATGATATTTGCCAACAAGGCTAATGCAAACAGTCTTTCGCTATAAAGTCTGTTCCATGGATCAAGCCATTGATCCCTAAAGTAAGTGAATATAGCTTTAATGTCTTACCACAATCTTTTAAAAATGGACAGGATATGCTCCACTTCTGGAGTTCTTTCAGTACTAACCCACAAGTACAAGGGAATCACTAATACTACAACTACACTGGCATGAAAAATAAAGCTCAATCCATAGAAGTGTACATTCATAGCCACTTCAGAAAAAATTCATTGGTTATGTCATTAGCCAAAAAGGAAAGATCCAAAGGTTGAATAGGCGGATCATCGTACCAGGAAGGTTCATACCTTGTTAACAGGAATTCTCCATCCACAGCACGGATCCTGGGGTACAAGGCGGACAAAAGGTTAAAAGCTCCCAACTTGCCACAATATAAAGAAGAAGAGTCAGTATAAACGGGACATTACATATCCCGAACCTAAAGGAGGGGAGCATGTACGCCAAGGCGAATTACAGGTTCCGTAGAAGAAATGGCCATGACATAGAAGCTTGTTGGGAGCTGGAAAATAGAAGATAGATTTGTCTAGAATAACAAATAACAAGACAACGACAAGCAAAAGATAGAGCCTAGAAAGAAATCTAAAGTGACATTAATGTCATAGCAGATGGACCAGGGTATCAGTCACCCGTGAAAAAAGAAGTCAAAATATCCGCCCTGGATAAAACATCCCTCAATCACCCTTTTTGCAGAAATAGGTCCAGTAATCTCTCCACATGTAGATGCATTGGTAGTAACAATGGCGATTGAAGGATGAGAGATGAAGCAAGTCATTATTGACACGTAGGCTAAACATGGTGGAAGATGCAACTGCAGTTGCTCAGAAAAGACGGAACCATGGGCCTAAAAATCAGTATTTTTATGTATTCTTATATATGCATTAAACTGTTATAGTATCCTATATTTTATAACTTATTCTTTCTCGCCATATTTCTTATATTCATTTGCCTAGTTTTGTTCTATTTCTTTCCAAATTCTGTAGAAGAAGAAATAGTAAAGCTGAAAAGGGCGGATGCAATCAAAGAGGTAATATACGCCCAATGGCTAGCAAATGAAAATCCCACAGGCGGATCAGCTACCTCAAAAATAGGACAAAGTGATCCCCCATCTGGGCCGGGTCCACATACCTCAAGGATAGGACAAAGTGATCCCTATCAAGAGCGGGTTTTAACAAGGCTCTCAGAAAGACCGGTATCCATTGTAATAAAGGCAATGACATTGCCCCATTAAATAAACTAACCTTTGTTATCAAACATGTTTATCCTTTTGTTTGCAGAGTTCACAGACAACATAAAATGTCTCCATACATTGGGATCCCAGTGAAAGAAATCCATAAAGCTTACCATAAGCTTCTAGGGGACGGCTGGCCACCTACCCTAGTAATTCGGAGGAAATCTAAGGCGTCAAAGTCCCACCAAAGGGCAGACAAAGTCCTCATCAAGAAGCATCACATTTTTTACCAATGTATCACATTGGTTACTCTATTGATTGAAATAAAGGCAAGTCATCCTTTGCTTATTAATAAATTACTCTTATTATCAAGTTTTATGTAGCGTTTCTATACTAGAATACATAAATACAAAGAAAGATGGAATCCTCATCAAGAGGCATTACATTCTCCTTCGTTGATCAAATACAAAATCTCTCCAAAAGGCGAAATTTCGTTCGCCATTGTAATAAAGGCAAGCCATTTCTTGCTCAATGAATAAATTGCTATTGAATAATTGATTCATTGATTGCATGTTTCTTTTTAGCGTATAATACATAAATGTCTTCTAACCAAGAGGGAAGGCGTAGATTCTCCATTTGTGTTCTCCATTTTTCTCCCATAATTAGATGTTATGCAAGTCCCTCCATAGGGAAGATTCTCCATTTGTGTTCTCCATGTTTCTCCCATAGTGAGATTTTATATAAATTCCCTCCGCAACAGGGCAGATTCTCCATTTGTGTTCTCCATTTTTCTCCCATAATGAGATTTTATGCAAGTCCCTCCATAGGGCAGATTCTCCATTTGTGTTCTCGATGTTTCTCCCGTAGTGAGATTTTATATAAAGTCCCTCCGCAACAGGGCAGATTCTCTTCCCCGTGAAGGAATCTTTTAAAAGTCCCTTCATATGGCGGATCCAAATTATAAATGTTCATAATGAATAGAAACTTCTTTGTAAAGTGGTCATTTAGATATCCTCTTAATGGGCGAATACATCCTGCGCAAAGGAAATCCTTAAAAGCTTATCGCAAGCTTACCAGGGGACGGCTGGCCACCTACCCCGGGATATGGTGGAAAAGTTTAAACACTTGAAAGATCAATATGGTGGAAAAGTTTAAACACTTAAGCAAAATCTCCTCAAAGGTGGAATAAGTTTAAACACTTAAACAAAAATCTCCTCAAAAGTAAAATAAGTTTAGATACTTAAGAAAGATGTTCTCAAAAGATCAAACATAGAAGAAACAATGAAATTCTTCACAAAAGCAGAATAAAAGCCCGATGTGGCGAATGCAAAATATGGCGAAGGAAGGAAAAAGCCCCACGAGGCGAATATCCAGATGGCAAAAGTAAAGCCTCAAATGGCGAATGGTGCGAAGAACGCCTAAGAAAAATCTCGATATGGCGAATGCAAAATATGGCAAACGAAGGAAAAAGCCCCACGAGGCGAATGTCCAGATGGCAAAAGTAAAGCCTCAAATGGCGAATGGCGCGAAGAACGCCTAAGAAAAAGCCTGATATGGCGAATGAAAAATATGGCGAACGAAGGAAAAAACCCCACGAGGCGAATGCCTAAATGGCAAAAGTAAAGCCTCAAATGGCGAATGGCACGAAGAACGCCTAAAAAAGCCCGATGTGGCGAATGCAAAATATGGCGAACGAAGGAAAAAGCCCTACGAGGCGAATGCCCATATGGCAAAAGTAAAACCTATAGAATGGCGAATGACTCAAAAACGCCCGAATAAAGCTACAATTGGCGAATCTCCTTCATCAAAAGAAATGAAACCTCATCTTCATCCAAGATAATAAAGTCTCGCCTTCGCCAAAACTAAGTAAAAACACTTTGGAGAATAAGTAAAGGCTAAAAAGATAAGTGCCTAGAGTGCCAGAACCACAAAAAAAAGTGAATAAATCTTAAAATGGGGAACAAAGCTAGAGTGACGAATGTCTAGAATGACTGTAGAACTACGTGGCTTTGATTCCCAAAAAATTAGTGGGGTACGTAGGAAGCTTGACAAAATAAGAAATTATCAAGTCCAAGCCAAAAAGATTGGAAGACGAACTTACAGGGAAATTTGGTGTGCAAAGGGTGAAAAATCACAGAAAACTCTTGCAGGAACTGAGAAGGCAATCGAAATAAGAAAAAACGCCAATCAAGAAGCAATACATGCCACCTACATGCGGAGGAGATAAAAAGCCCTAAAGGACTTTGTGGACCTTTTACGGGGGCTTCTGATAACATTCGCCATAAAACATGAAGGATTAAAGCTGAGAATATTCCCACAAAGGAGGACCTGAAGGGAGAAAATATAAGATAAGACCCGCCTCCCTGGCATATAAGGTGTACGGCTGGAAATACGGTGTCGTACCATGAGTTCATCCTCAGATCCGCCTAGAAGGGTACATATGGAAATACGGTGTCGTATCATAGATCCATTCCGAGATTCGCCTAAAGAAAGAATATGGGATCCGCCCCACATGACGGTCCGCCCTTAAGGAAAACTAAATAGGCATACAGCGAAACTCATTATCATTAAGTTAGCACTAAGGATACCTTAAAGACAATAACAACTCGGAGGTTAAAGGTCAGAGTTAAGATGCATTAAAGGTCTCTAAACTACTATCAAGGAGAAACCTCCGACATTGATGATAATACTTAAACCCTCAAATATAACTAAAGTAACATCAAAACCCACCTTCAAGGACAATAAAGGGGATTAATGCGATTGTTACAGAATTGCATATAAATACCCCAGCTTCCTGGTATCAAAGGTACACTTACACACTATTCTCAACCCTGCTTTGTCATTACAGTTTATTCTCTTGAGAAGTTTATTGACTTAGGCATCGGAGTGTCCCCTGCCGATCCCAACGACGCCTCACAGGGAAGTGTTCCGATCAAGAATCTTTTCACAAGATATCACACTCCTTATGAAATTATAAAAATACCCTTAACCTTAAATTACTAAAATGCCATTGTCTTCTTTCTTCCTCCAATTTTTCTCCATCTTTCTCTTTCCCTTTCTCTCTCTAAATCTTCTCTCTCCTCTCTCTGTTTGAAGTTTATTACCATTGATAAAAAAAACGGCATCACTCCGGGTCAACGTATCCGAACTGTAACCAATCGAAGCCCCATATTTCTTCAAAACAAGCGTCTTGTCCTGGACGCCTGAAAAGGTAGTATTGTCGTACTTAACAAAATAGCCTTCGAGCTACAACGCGCCGCCGCAGGAATCGAGGCAGAGAGAACCAAGTTGAGTGACGACGAAAGCGACGCAGGAATTTCCCCTCTTCCTTCCTCGCGTTCCTTTCCTTTGCGCTTTTACAAAGTTACGCAGACTCCTCCAGCGCACAACCCTCCTCCATCGTCCAGCAGCAGCCGGCGGCCCGGCAGCGTCTCGACGCCTCCTCCTCTCTGTCCGGCCGGCGGCCATCATCTCCAAACAGGTTAGTTTACTTTTTTTTTTTTTTTTATCCTTTAATTTAAGTTTTAGATTAAATTAAATGTTAGTTAAATTAATTTTAGGTTAATGGACCGGAATAAGAGTTTTGGAATATCAAACAATTTCTTTCATCTCAGTACATTCAAGAACTTAACTTAGAACGATGAAAAAAATCACACTGCTCACATTGCTAAAAGAAATAAAATGACAATTTTACTTCTCATCAACATAATCAACTAATATCCAATCATATTAGAATGTTTATATCATTATTTCATAAACCTTAGTCTTAACTGAGGCCATTTATGAGTCCAACTGACGCTAGCTCCATTGTTTGTATGAACTTGCTCCACTTTTCTGCCCATGAAACCTTCTTTGATATTTTCATGTCCTTCATTCCATCTCGCCGACTCAGCTGAGGGATATTGTAAATTAGTTAGTTTGTTCTTAATTTGTTATTCTTAATTGTTAGTTAGTTTGATGGTTAGTTTGTTCTTAATTTGTTAGTCTTAATTTTAGTTTAATGTATATTGATTGATAGATTGTTCTTAATTTTAGGTAGTTCTTAATTTTAGGTAATTCTTAATTTTGGGTTAATTGATTGAATCGGTTGAATTGATTTGGTATTATTGATTGAATTGATTTGGCATTATTCATTTATGTAGGGTAATGGATAAATTTGTGTTTAAAAGAGCACGAAGTTGTGTTTTAATTAATGTTATTTTGTCTAAAATTTTTTTACATTGAGTTTTGCCCCCCCCCCCCCCTCCTCCCTCAAATCCTGGATTCGCCACTGAACCAAGATCACCGAAATCTCATTTTCAGTTTTTCATCATTGAAAAATTCATCAAACAACTTCTCTAGTGAGCCGTTTTCCAAATTTTAATTAGAGTTCGTTAGCTGATCATTTTAGCCCAAATTAATTTTAATCTCTTTATTGACATCAATTCTAGAACTCTCAATTTTTATTTCGTAAAAAACGACATCCTATAGCCTTCGTACTCGCACCTAAAGTACCCTCCACGAAACAGAATCAAGCTTTTGGTTTTGCAACCATCAAACAACTATTCTGTCAGACCCGTTTTCAATAATTTATTCCGACTCCATTACTCAACGTTTTTCTAAAATTCTAGTTCCAGACCCTTCCCTTGCACACTAAGTTTAAATGTTAGCCTTCGTTTTGCTCCAATCCAACCGCTACAGCTCCCGAAATTGAGCCAGAAAGTCCCAAGAAATCACTGTTTTTGTTCCACAAAGTGTTGCTGATTTATTAGTTTGGTGGTAAATTTCTGTCTAAGTCCCTGAACTCTCCAAACTGCTCTGAATTCACCCAGAATTATCCGGACAACGCAACAAGGGGGGAATCCAGCATGGGGGCAGTGGGGGCAGTTGCCCCCACTAACATTTGTATTTTTTTTTAAATCCAGGTATTAATTTTAAAGTTTTAGTGATTTGCCCCCCTCAGGTTTAGGGTTTATTGGTTTTATAATTGAGGATGAAGAATGATTTTAAATTTAAGATTTTATTTTTATTTATTTTAATTCTGTTTTAAAGCAAAACAACATCGTTTTATTTAATTAGAACTATGTCGTTTTATTTACAACAAAAATAAAAAAGTAAATATTTAAATGTATTTAATTAGAACTATGTCGTTTTATTTACAAAAAAAATAAAAAAGTAAATATTTAAATGTAAAACTAAATAGGTTCTAATCCCTGCTAAAAAAAAGTTCTAAAACTAAATAGGTTAACCATCGGTCTCTCTTACTCTCTTTAATCTATTTAGTTCTTCTTCCTCAATTCCTCTTTCTTCTTAAGTCTAAATTGAAATCTCTAATCCTAAGTAAGATTAAATCAAAATCGACAGCCAATCCCTCTGTAATTGGATCGTTGGTCCAGCACTTCATCTCCGGTCTTTGCCTCTCTGCTTTGGTATTTTTTTGCTCCTACTTGAATTTTGATTTGATATTTCTGCTACTATTTTACTTGAACTTGAGCTTTGATCCCTGGTTTTCTATAATTATTATTTTTTGGATAAAAATTATTTTAGTCGTATTGTTGCCCCCATGGGGGAGAAATCCTAGATTCGCCCCTGAACGCAACAGCCCCCGAGCCGATTTTTCGGAGTTCCCCGCATCCCAACGACATCAAAGAGATCGGTTTAATTTTATTTCATCCCGTACATATTTGTTTTTATGACTTATTTACATTTCTAGCTTTAAAGTTATTATTTCTTTTTAAGTTGTAATTTTCATGCTTTATTATTACTTGTAATATAAAAAACATTGAAAAATATTTACAAAATCAATAAAAATATAAAAGAAAATTAAAAAATTTATATCTTTTTGTTGTTTTATTGTTTTTATTTTTGGTACTTATCTTAAAAATTGTTTTTCCGACTGACCTGTCAAGTAACGTTGGGGCCCAAGACCGTTGTTTTTATTTTCAGTCCTTGTAACGGTCGCCAATCGCTTTTCGTTTAGAATTCAAGTAATTTAGGCGCATTTTATTTATTTACTGTATTCAATTACCATTTTATCCTTTGAGAAT
The DNA here is from genome assembly GCF_963576675.1 of Euphorbia lathyris. Classification (NCBI taxonomy): domain Eukaryota; kingdom Viridiplantae; phylum Streptophyta; class Magnoliopsida; order Malpighiales; family Euphorbiaceae; genus Euphorbia; species Euphorbia lathyris. Next base: position 85,898,812 of record NC_088912.1, read on the forward strand.
TAGCTTCTCTGGCACGCCCGCATTATTTTTACCATTTTTAATCCCTGCAAACGCGTATCAAGATTGAAAATTGGGATATTTTGAAAATATCGCCAACAATTTTTGGCACGCCCAGTGGGACCCAAAAAACATTTTTTTTATTAGTACCAAAACTAGGATTTCTTAAGCTTTGCCAAAAAATTTAAAAACTTTTTTTTCTCATAACAATTTTTATTTGTGTTGCACTCATTTTTTCGCCCCACTTCACTATCAACAAAATTTGTTTGCTAACGCCAACAATTTTTGGCACGCCCGGTGGGACCTAAAACATTTTTTTTTCTAGTACTGAAAACTTTTCACCAATTTTTTTCCTATTTTTAGGCTTACATTTTTTTTTTTTTTTGCATTACTAAATTATTTAACCAAAAGTTAATTATTTTGGCAGTGCATTTATGTGGTATTTTATTGCCGTGATATTCTACTTCAGTGTTTTATTTCCAAACTTTCCTAAATATTATTTGTTGTTTATAATGCCACCCAAAAAGAATACAGGTCGAGAACTACTTGTTCCGGAGTCTGATGAAAATCAGAATAGGAGTGAAGATGAAAACGTCGACGCAAATCTACCCAAAGGTTACGTTGCCGAGACCGTGAGCCACTTGGAAGATGTTTATCGGACATCAAAGCCACAACCGGACTTCAATACATTTTTTTGCGAGACAAGAGGCCCATATGCGCAACCTAGAAAGACTTGTAGCCGAGATGGTGCAAGCTTGTAAACAACCCAATTTGGAAAACAGGATTAATAATCTCACCGATGAGATGAATAGAATCCCAGATAGGTGTGCTGAAATTTATGCTAAAAATTTGAATTCTCACAATGTTTCAGATAACACGAGGGAAGGCACTCCCCAAGGCGAATGATATAGGCCACCGCCTAGTCGTGAGGAAAACATGAGATTCAATGAGCGAGGAGATCGAAGAACCTCGGAACAATTTTCAATACCCTCAAATGCGCCTCATTTCAGGTCAAACACCGAACTTAATACCCACTCGGAGCACTATGGTGACAACAACACCCGTGGTTTGGGGGGCACATGGAGAAATAAAGACCGTGATCATACCCGCGAATATATTCATGAAAATATTCGTGAGAATTTTCGTGATAATAATAACATATCTCGTGTTTCAGGTGTGAGGAGCGAAATATGTAATGAAGCGGGGGATAGCAACGTATTCGGAACATCGTGCAAGAAATTTATGGACCTACGGTCCGTGAAGTGTACCGCCCAGAGTTTCAGAAAGCCTACCCTAGGGAATACGACCAGCGATACCCATTTCCTCATAATTTTAGAATTCCAGATTTTTCTTTATTTTCACGTGAAAGTGGACAATCTACCTTCGAGCACGTTGCCCGATTTTCATTTCAATGCAGCGGGGTTAGTGCGGAGCAAGACTTCGATATGCTTCGTTTACGTTTATTCCCCGGATCACTAACTGGATCGGCTTTCACATGGTATACAACATTACAACCTGAATTTATCAGAAGTTGGGGTCGTATGGAACAATTATTTCATGCTCAGTTCCATCGGACTGAGCCCGAGGTATGTGGCGCCGAACTATCTCGTATGGTTCAAAGCTCAGGTCAGTCCGTTTATTAATCATTTCAAGAAAATGAGGCATAGATGTCGCGTTAATATTCCTGAAATAGAGTTTGTTAAAATTGCCCAACGTGGCTTAGAGTTTGAAAATAGGAAGAGATTCCAAGGCATTGATTTTTGTGATTATTACGAACTTGTTGCTAAAGTATCAGAATATGAAGAATTAATGCATGAAGATAATCGTAGGAAGAAAAATTATGTGGGTAGTTACCATCAGGATATAGAAACCAACGAAACACATGAAGTAGCTATAGCCGAGTTAACTAGAACAGGATCCCGCGTTTGTCCAATGTTAGCAAAAAGTCCAAAAATTCCTGAAGTGGTTAAGCGGAATACAAATGTGCAATACACATTTGATGTTTCTAAAACTGAAGAATTGTTTGATTATTTGCTAAAAGAGGGTTTTATCACCTTACCACATGGACACATTATTCCATCGAGAGATGACACCAGTGGAAAAACTTATTGTAAATATCATGATAGTTGGAGCCACGACATACAATCTTGCTTTATTTTTAAGAATACGATGCAGGATAGAATAAACAAAGGCGTGCTTAAATTTCCTGAAAAGAAAGAGAGCCTGTTGATTGATGATGATCCATTTCCAGCCGCTACAATGATAAATGCAACTTCCATCGAGATGCCACCTCCTAAGCGTAATGTCCATAGCAGCTCCTCGAGTCAGAGAAAAGGGCGCCCCGACCACATAAAGGAAAAAAAAATTGGGTACCAAATGGCACTTTGCCAACTTCCAATGAGAAAGAAAAGCCACGGAGAAAACGAAAGTCAATAAATAAAAATAAAAGTGGCACAAACCAAGGCCGGTCACGCTTCGTTACTCCACCGGCGCAAGTTCCCCTCGAAAAATGGTTCGTCAACCGACATAAACAGTTCCCACAACCTCTCTCAAAAAATGCAAAAAGAAGAATGAGAAAAAGAGAGGCAGAAAAAAAAAGGAAAAATGAAACGGATTTGTCTAGTGTCGATTCTAGCAACGTTTCAAAAGAAAAGATACAAGAAAAGAAAAATGTGAAAATTCGTGTTGGAGATTTCATTATCCAAGCTGGTTGTGCTGCTACTTCTTTAATTTTACCAATAAATTTTAGAAGTAAAGATCCAAAACGGGAGGTACACGAGATTCAAGAAGACCGACGAAGTGGCGTCACGATTAAAGCTTCGTCGGAAGATCGGATGAAGCATGTTTATTTTGACAAACCCACTCTAAAGATGACACGCCACATTAAGCCATTATACGTCAAAGCACACATTGATGGCAAGCCTTTATCGAGAGTTCTAGTTGATAACGGTTCAGCCGTTAACATTATGCCATTAAAGATGGCACTAGCTCTCGGGAAATCTGTAGGTGACATAATAACGTCAGAAATTTCTGTTTCAGCTTTTACCGGTGAAGTTGCTAAAACCTACGGGGTTTTACTTGTGCAACTTACAATCGGTACCCAAACCACTACGGTGGAATTTTTTGTGGTGAACTCTACGACAAGTTATCAAGCTTTGCTCGGTCGAGATTGGATTCACTCTAACTCATGCATTCCGTCATCTTTGCACCAACTTTTACTACTTTGGAAAGGGGATGACGTTGAGGTGATTCGGGCAAATGAAAAACCTATTGAGACACATTCGGATATGGTGGAGTCTCGATTATACGAAGATAGCATTGGTCCAATCAAGATCAAGACTAAAGGAAAAAGCAAGTCATGTGCCAATCAAGTGAAGAGCATCTTCAAGACGAGCACCATTGTGTCTTACCATAGGCCGGTTAGCAATGAACCTCTCATCGAAGAGGTTTAATGATTTTGTCACAGCCGAAGGACAAACCGGTAGCATCAGCCGTTATTAAAAAAAAATAAAGTTGCGATAAGGTACGTGGTACCTTTTATTTTTTGTTTTGTTTCGTTTTTGCATCATTTTACATTTTAGTTTTCTTTTAAGTTGTTAATTAGCATCATTGATATTTTTAGCGTGCTTAGAGGTAATAAGGCACCCATTTCAAAAAAAAAGTGTAAAAAACGAAATGACAAAAGTCATAAATGAATTACATATCCCGAAAAATTAAAAAAAAAGAATAAAAGACTGTGAGAGATAAAAAAAATACAATCCTTACGAAGAAGCACGGTATAGCCTTTTCCACTCGATCCGCCGTCCACTCGCTCAATTTTGTCGCCATCAAATCCGAGATAACAATATGTGCAGCGCTGATGGCATCCAAGCTTGGAGACGTCGGGGGGAAGGTTTCGTCATGTACTATATATCCATATCATCAAATGGATTCTCAACTCCGAGCCCAACATGTTCAAGACGGATATCAGCCAAACATGATTCCTGCAAAAAATAAGTGACAATTCAATTTATTTCCACCAATCAGTAGCTCAAAGAAGTTTATTAACAACGGAAGTGAAGTCACGAATTCATAGACGAAGTTAAAACAATTTCAGCAAGCAATGGATCTATACGGATACAAATCGGATTCAACTTCAACATTTTTTCAGGAATAAGCTCAAATAAGTTGAAACTCAAGATCAATTTTAATGCAATTTAAATGAAATGGCAGCAGCTATTTTGTTTAAATGAGCAGGAAAAACTGATTGCAAATTGAGCCTAGTTACGAAGGAAAATAGAGACAGACACGAGCATATTCAACATCAACAAACATGGCCTGATTGATAAAAATTTCAGCAGCAGAGCATATCAGTCAAAGACGAAGCAAGCAAAAAATCGAGATTGCAATATCAGAAAATACAGCAGCAGATGGGCATGCCTTGTTATTCAAAGAAAAATTCAATAAGTCATCTAGCAATTCCATCACACATCGTCGATTTTCATGCAAAATTTACCTCGGTGATCTTTATTTTTTTTCCCCGAGTCATAAACCAGAAGAAATCATGTGTGAAAATGACGAGGAAGCTGCAAAGAACACAATTTCAGCTTCAACAAAATCGGTACTGACGTGTAAAAAATAATAGTATTAATAAAAGACTTATTTTATGTGCAAAATTCATTTTCAAATCTTTTACACATAAAATAGGGGGGCAATTGTTGGGGGCTAATTAAATATTTTGTATTTTAGCATAGGCTATAATTTTTAGTCTATAGTTATTTTATTTTAATTAAATTCATTTTGCAATAAAATAAAAATGTGATAAAAAAATAGAAAATAATATCAAAAGATTATTATAAAAAGAAAACAGAAATAAAAAGAAAAGAAAAAGAAATAATAAAAAATCAGGGGCAAATTTGCACCATTTTTTTCAGTAACCCGTCCAGCAACTTCGACGATGAAAACGGACCCCGAAACAGCATGATATCAGACAGTTATTATTTTTTTCGGAAAGCTCGAGATGTTAGCTTTCCGGAATATCAAAAACGGAGCTAAAACGAAGCCGATAATTTTTCAAAGAGAAGCAGTGCTGAAAAACAGGTTTGAACATGTCTACCTATTTGAGGAACGTATTTCACGGCATTAACTCCATTTTTCCAACTCCCAACTCAACCATTTTCTTTCTTCAACTTATGGGAAGGTAATGGGATCATGGGTGAGAAATTCAAGGGCCACTAACATAGGATTTGTTACCAAAATCATATAAATAGAGCTTAACTCTTTCATTCAGATCCCCACTCAAAAATCAATCAAACACCGCCAACTCAAATTTTCTCTCATATCATCTGCCAAAATCGGCCTTTTTATCAATCCTTAGGTGCGTAGAAATCATTATGTAGCATCTAATTAGTCTAAATAAGGTCTCAATTCCCAGAATTAGTTCTTCAATCTTCAGTTCTTCAGAAAAGCTTCCAATTGTCAGAAACTTCAAATCTGAAATTCTCTTTGTTTAATCAACCAATTCTCAAATCGTTTTTTGCAATCTCTTAGTTAAGTCAGTAAAATCGTTACCCAATCCTCAGTTCAAGCTTTCTTAATCTAAATTAAATTCCACCATTGTTATATTCTTCAAAGCTTCAAGCATTTTCCGTGAAACCAAGATCACCGAAACCCCATTTTCGAGTCATTCTTAGTTTACACACCTATTCCAATTCATGTTTAGAAACTTTTTATTGATCTCAATCAATTAAAAAGACTCAGGAACAAGCTTTTGAGTTTTTAATCATTGAAAAATTCATCAAACAACTTTTCTGGTGAGCCGTTTTTCAAATTTTATTTAGAGTTCGTTAGCTGATCATTTTAGCACAAATTAATTTTAATCTCTTTATTGACATCAATTCTAGAACTCTCAATTTTTATTTCGTAAAAAACGACATCCTATAGCCTTCTTAATCGCACCTAAAGTACCTTCCACGAAACAGAATCAAGCTTTTGGTTTTTCAACCATCAAACAACTATTCTGTCAGACCCGTTTTCAATAATTTATTCCGACTCCATTACTCAACGTTTTTCTAAAATTCCAGTTCCAGACCCTTCCCTTGCACACTAAGTTTAAATATTAGCATTCGTTTCGCTCCAATCCAACCGCTACAGCTCCTGAAATTGAGCCAGAAAGTCCCAAGAAATCACTGTTTTTGTTCCACAAAGTGTTGCTGATTTATTAGCTTGGTGGTAAATTTCTGTCTAAGTCCCTGAACTCTCCAAACTGCTCCGAATTCACCCAGAATTATCCGGACAACGCAACAGCCCCCGAGCCGATTTTCCGGAGTTCCAGTCCTTAATTTCCCGCATCCCAACGACATCAAAGAGATCGGTTTAATTTTATTTCATCCCGTACATATTTGTTTTTATGACTTATTTACATTTCTAGCTTTAAAGTTATTATTTCTTTTTAAGTTGTAATTTTCATGCTTTATTATTATTTGTAATACAAAAAAAAACATTGAAAAATATTTATAAAATCAATAAAAATATAAAAGAAAATTAAAAAATTTATATCTTTGTGTTGTTTTATTGTTTTTATTTTTGGTACTTATCTTAAAAATTGTTTTTCCAACTGACCTGTCAAGTAACGTCGGGGCCCAAGACCGTTGTTTTTATTTTCAGTCCTTGTAACGATCGTCAATCGCTTTTCGTTTAGAATTCAAATAATTTAGGCGCATTTTATTTATTTACTGTATTCAATTACCATTTTATTCTTTGAGAATTAGCTTTTCTGGCACGCCCGCATTATTTTTACCATTTTTAATCCCCGCAAACGTGTATCAAGATTGAAAATTGGAATATTTCGAAAATATCGCCAACAGTAACCAATTTATGAGAATCCACTGAACTCATCCATATAAAATTACGAGTAGCCTTTTGCAAACGATTTAATAAATTTTTGTACAAAAAAAAAAAAATAATGCAGACAAGAGCTGGTGATCATGGAATTAATTAGCGTCAATCAAACAACCATGGGGAGCAAATTGCCCTTCCAACTAGAAAATTTTCTGATAATTTTGTCTATTGTGGATTGTAGAAAACATTTTTTTGGGGTGCCAACAAACAATGGGACCCCTAAATATGTAAAAGGAAAATGCCCTATACGAATACCCATCAAATTAGCCAGCCTAGAAGAGCAGGTAGAGGTGATAGAATTGCTAAAGAACACCTCAGATTTCTCCCAACTAATCATTTGACCTGAGATTAAGCCCTAATCTTAAAATACTATTTATTTATCTCTCTTTGTTAACAATCCTCATTTTAGGTATCACTCATTAAATTAAACTATTCCTCATACATTGAAAACTTAAAATTGACAAAAAAAAAAATGTAATTAATATTAAACTCATTAATAAGAATAAAATAGAAAAAAAATTACCTTGAAAAATGAACTAGACAAATAATATGAAATAAGAATTTTTTACAAAGTGTGATAACTGTTTTAAAATGGAGGGAGTATAACATATCTCGTGGGTATTCTCGAAAAACGATAGATAGGTAATAATTGCATCTAAGGAAATGACAAGAGATAGAAATCTCCTAGAGAAGAGAAAGCCGGTTCTAAAGCCTTGTTTGGACTGAGTTTAATTAAAGTAAGATAAGGTAAAATAAGTGAGATATACGAAATAACTTGTTGTGTCGGGATAGAAGGTAAGGTAAATAATGTAATTGTGTTTGGTTTGAAAGTAAAATAAATTAAGGTTACATACAAAATTATTCTTATATCTTTGCTCCTAATTATAATCTATATTTCTCAATGAACTAAATTAATTCTAATAGAATTAATTAAATTAATATATACTAGTAATTTTGTTTGTTAAATATGAAAAGCTAAATCCTCACTTCACTTCATAACAATTAAAAAAAAAATTCTTCGCTTCCTAACTTTCATCTTAATTCGTTTTATAATATATGGTATCAGTAATTTTTTTAACAAGGGATCAGTATATTAGTCGTGGAAAATGGAAAATATAAATTCTAACTTCCTATTTTATGCTCAATCACATATGCAAACACAATTTAAGTAAGATATTGGCGATTAATAATAATAATAATAATTATAAAGAGATGGAAGTTGTTATGCAAATAAAATAGAAGTACAAGGAGATAGAAGAAGGCAGACACGTGGAGCAATGAGATGTCTTAGGCGAAAAGCATAACCGCCAGGGACACATGTCTCAATCACATGGAAGGATTCCAAACATTCTGTCACAGGAATATTTTTCCAACCCGCGCGACACTTAGTTAACTTGCTATAAAAGTGCACTAAGGGTCCGTTTTCCAAGATATAGAGATTCACTACTTTTGTAAAAAGCTACTTCTGTGTAAAAGGCAAACATGAAGTCACTAACCAAACACCAAAAACTATCTTTTGAAGTGAAAAGGCAAACAAGAGCATGAAAATGAACAACCAAACACCCCCTACCGAACAATCTTGTATGCGCCACTGCCCCGAATTAACCCTAAAATTCGTATGTAAGAAGTAAGTTAAGCTAGAAGGGCATTACAAAGGTTTATGAGAATGTAGAGAGCACAAGAGAGTTTGATAAAGACTTGTATTGCTTTGCAAATGAAGATTACAAATGATTGATGTTGTGAATATATACCGGGAAGAAAAGAAATTCTTAAAATTTTAAATAAATGAAAATTAGTTATGTTAATCCTTTTTGTAGTAAGAATGATTATTGGACTATGAGAAAAGCTAATTTCATAAGTACATTGATATATTGAATGAAATGGAAATCGCATGTAGATGAGTTTACAATTAGAAACAAAGTGACCGAAACAGGAGAAATTTTATTATACGCTCGCCACACTACATCCTTTGTGCGCCAAGCCAATAATTTAATTAGCTTGGCGCATGGATAACGTGATGCCTGAGACGTAAATAAAGTTTCTCAGAGAACAGAGTTTCAATGTACCAAACAAACCTTGTTGAAGATGAGGATTTCCAGCAAATTTCTCTGGTAGAATTCTTGGAATAAATGATTTATCAACTATAGAATAGAACAAAAAGTAAATTACTCAAGAGAGAAAATTGCAATTATCAAAGCATACAACATAATGGCATTAAACCAGAAAACAGTCACTTACAAATTCCAAATTTCAAAGCAGCAGAAAAATCCCAAGAACTAGCCTCTGAAACCTGAAAACATGTAGAAAAATTGCTGAGTTTTTCTATTAAATATTAATATCTCATTTCATATCAATGCGTGCCATTTCTGGAATAAATTTTCATTTTTGAAGGGTAATTAAAGGAAGGGTAGGGAAGGGTTAGTGGAAACCTTTGTTTGGAAGATCAAAAAATATGATGGTAAGGGTTTTGAAGGGTTAATGAAGGGTTTTGAAGGGTTCAAAATCAATAAGTTTTTAATAGATTTTCAACCCACCAAATCGGTAGGTTTGGAAGGGTTTTGATGAACCCTTCCCTTTCTCCCAAATAAGGGTAAAGGTAATACCCTCCCCTCCCCTCCCCTCCCCTCCCTTTAATTACCCTTCAAAACCTCTCATCCAATCAAATGGTTAACAAATCCTTGTGATTGAGTCTTTGATTCAGCTTTCACCAAATAGAATAAATGTAGGAAAGCCAGCACCAATCTATGAAACGGTCACATATGTTGGGACAATGTTTCAATAAGATCATCAAAGTCCATTTTGTCTAAATAAAATAACACATCTTTAATATTGCACTGTCGCACTGAACTTTTTCCAGCTACTCTTACCGGAACTGCTGACCTGGACACTTGCTCAAGACATCCATTCAACATAAGCGCGCGTAAAAAACAATCAAAGATGTGTTATTTTATTGAGACTAAATGAACTTTTACGACCTTATTGAACCATTGTCCAAATATATGTGATCCTCGGTGTGATTTACCCTCAATATCCCTTAGAGTTAATATTCCTCCAAAACTTTAGATGGCTATTACTACCAAATATCAACCTACTGCAGCTAACTAAGCTAAGAAGACAATTCTCATTTCCATCTCCGCATTTCTCAAAGATGTTTCATTCTAAATGAGATTCCTAAGTACTCTATCCTTAACTTGTTGATGACAAAATACCAAACAAACAATAGTTTATATGCTAACCAGCTCAAGCAATCTTAACTCCATAGTTCTTAAAGGTGCAAGGCGCAAGGGGTCCTGAAACATAGGTACAAAGCTCAAAAGCTCGCCTGAGTAACACAAAAGCGCACTAAAATATATATATATATATATATATATATATATATAATCAATAAATAACAACAATTAACATTTTTAAAATGCAACAAATAGCCAAAAATCATATCCAACTATCCATAATCTTAATAATAAAATGCATGAATAAATTCCAAATCAACTAATAACTCATTCATAATCATAATTCTTAATAAAAGTTTTAAATCTAAAGATTAGAGTTGAACGAGATCCTAAAGTTAGTTAGCTAGTAGTCTACTACTAACTACTTTTCATCAAGACTAATGTCTCCATTTATGATATTTTAAGCTCTTCAAAATGATAATTATGCTTCACTCTGAGAAGATTAATCAAAAACATCAAGATCAGGTAGATAGGTTTTGGAAATATTTAAGGCAGACAACTGCCCCAACCTTTCCATGAGATCATATATCAAGCAAAAGGTAAAAGGCTCACACTGTAATATAGATGCCTAATCATCCCCAGAAACAGAAACTCTACCATCTGATAAGTTTTAGTTCAGCCACATTTCCTGGCTGTTCATCTCTTCAATTAACTGAACAACTTCCCTTTCGCTTCCTCCTGGGTTTCTTTGCATAGTTTCTACCTATACATTTGTCGTCAATTTGATCCCTGAGCCAGTCCTTATGGTACTTATCATCGTAGGGAGCAACCTTCCCACCAATAAAAGGTTCTCCTGTAAGCAAATAAGAACAATTTCAAACAAAAGAGGGTGAATCTGTCTTGCTTGGGTTACTTGAGTTTCTGCCTCTTCGTTCTAATCAGAGGAGTAGGCAATCAAACAAATTTCAAATGTATTTAAACAAAAAGCACCAAAAATTAAACAAACAAATAAAGAAATGATACCTCCATAACTATTTTCACCATAACATAAATATGAATCTGGTAAAACCCATTTTACATCTGGAAGGGCTGCAAAAAATGAAACATCATAATTTTGAATAATTCACATTACCAGAAGACATAAAGAGGGCAAAAGAAAAATCACATTTGATTCTGTAAGTGAGAGTTTCTGGCACATTGCAACCAAAGGCATAGTAATACTTTGTCGAAACAGAGTATATTGATTTCTTTGCTTCCTCTTCACTGCAAGTAACTAAAATTGTCGCTAAAAAATACACAATGAAGTGAGAAATTTGCGCAAAAGTAAGTTGGGATATCATTATAATCCATGATTAAAGTGACCAAATTTGGGTTTTTACCTGCCCAATGCCATAGCTAGCGTATTGATATAGCGATCGATAATCTGATCTCGAGTTGGGAACTCCTTTGGAGCTTCCATAATCACCAGCCAGTGCTCATAGTCGCAACCTTCCGATATTCTTGACAACCGAGTCAACTCGGAGGACGGAGGTACCGGCGAATTTTTAGTAGCAGAGTCAGTGGAAAACAAGAATCTTGAGATAAACGGAGATGACGGCGGTGTCCAACGGCGACATAAGGATTTTTTTACAAGGTTTTGAAGCATTGCGGCGGTGTTTTTGTTCTGTGGAGGATGGGAAAAACACAGGTGCAGAGTGAGATTGGGTAATGTGCAAGTCCATGAGATACCATGGTGCAACCAATGAATTGCACTTTCAAGCCCATTAACCCAAAGCAGGCCTCTAAAAGCCCAATAGGATTAACGAATGACGAAATTACCTATTATGTCATATTTTGTGTTATTTCATGAAATCATTTGGTTTAATTTTTGGCAAAAAGCATTTCGAGACCCGTGATCTTTCATTATTTGGTGCATTAAGCTCTCGATCTTTTATTTAGACACATTGAACTCATGATCTCTTTATTGTTTGGTACATTAAGCCCTCGATCTTTCATTTAGACACATTAATCTCTTGATCCTTCGTATATGGATGTATTAGGCTCTTCTCTAAATCAATTCATATATGTGTATTAAGGGCATGTTTGGTTAGGTTTATATAACCGCATTGTTTAACATTTTCTCTGGACAATGCAGCATTTTAGAGCTTTTCACGAAAAGTTCTTTTTTAGAGTTTTTCATGACAGTTGTTTGTAGTTATTATTGACAGAATTATCCTTCTTATTTCCATAAAAAATGTTTCCTTTTTAACATTATTTTTTATTTTTAGAACGTAATTATCGAAAAATAAGGTTTTATTGCGTTCACTCCATTTTTTTCATTTAAATTATTTTTATTAATTTGTATAATACATTTTTTATTTTATATAATTTATTTGTTGATTAATTTAGAATATGTCCATATTAGACATTTTAAATACTAACAATAACAGTTCAGTATAATTTTACCAAATCAAACACTAATAATTAAACAGCTAATAGCAAACAACAACAAACAGCTTACTACAACCGCAAACAGCTAACATCAACAACAACATCTATTAATTAACAGTTGAATCGAACAGGCTCTTAATACACATATATATGAATTGATTTAGAGAATGACCTAATACACCCATATATAAAAGATCAATGGCTCAATGTGTCTAAATGAAAGATCGAGGACTTAATGCATCAAACAATGAAAGATCATGGACCTCAGGATGCTTTTTGCCTTAATTTTTCAAGTTGAAAATGGCCTTGATTTTACATATGTGAGGGCGTCTTAATCGATCAATCATATATATGAATACCTTATGTGCAAAGCTTTGATATTGATTTGACGATGAACGAATTTGATACTTTGGGGATTTTAGGTTTAGAATCGGGATTGGCCAATGATCTTGAATTAGAATTGGATATTGAATATGAGAAACTAATCAATTGTTAAATAAGGTAAGAACGATGATTCAAAATTGAACTAATTTGGTGTCACAAGAAGTAAATAGGAAATATTTTTGAAAGTTGAAACAAAAAATCGAGACACAAAAACGCATATAAAATGAGCTTTCGGACACGGAATCGAGCGAAACAAAATTCTATAATCAAATTTAGGATGTTGGGAACAATAAAGCGAAAATTTGGACTAAAATAGACTCTATAATACCGAATTGAGGCCACAAAGAAATCTTAGCAAATGTATAAAAAGAAGAACAAAGCAAAGATTATGAACTTCAAATGATGAAGAACATAAAAACCGAACTTGGAATAGAAGAACTAAAGGAAGAAAGCTAAGAATCACTTGCTTTGACCTGGGAAACTCGAAAAAAAAAACTAAAGCAAGAAGGCCAAAAGATAATACCGAAAAGAGTGAGAAGGGAGACTTGTGTTGTTGTGTTTGTTGTGTTGTGTGTTGTGATATCAATTAATATCAATACAAATTCTGATACGCATCTATTATCGACGGACTTCATCATTATTAGTACAATCATACTCTAGAAACTTGCCAATATAATTCCCAATGTGCTTTTCAATAGCTCCTGACATAGTTCCTAATGGTAAATCATACATTTAAATCCAAAGTCTGCACAATCAAGCGAAATAAATTTTGATGCACTACCAATCTTCCAATCAACCAGAAATGATTATCGAATGACTAAGACCTTTTCGCAAAAACACGGCCACAGTCGAACACATGAAAACCTTAAAAAAGAAACAAACTCGTGTCCAACTCAATGATAACAATATCCTTCCTATAGACGGTATAAATTCGCTAGTATATTCTTTGTTGTCAAAAAAATTAATCAATTGAGCAATCAGAAACTTAACAACCAACGATAAATTTTATTGAGATTATCGGTATTAGTTTGTGTTGAAAAGAGATCTAATGCATTATGTTGGAAAATTTTGAATAAAATTACATATTAATTTATATACCAATAAATACCACCTTTCATGAATAGTCGTGTCCGTTGTGTACAGTCGTGTTCGTACGTGAACAGTCGTGTCTGTCCGTGTACAGTCGTGTTCGTTCGTGAAAAGACATATCCTTTCAAGTTCTATTTATATAGAATGGATGGGTAAATTTCATCAATGGTGTACGACTTTTGTCCTATTTCACACTTTGGTGTACAACCTTCAATTTGTCTCACTAATATGTACGAACTTATAGGTGACCTCCCACTATGGTGTACAACAGGTAAAAATGACCGGTCAACCCGAAGTCAACGCGCCACATAAGCATTTTTCATCAAATTCATTAGTAAAAATGGGACCCACAAATTATAAAGAAATTAATTTTATCATTTTCTCTCTTTTGCCCTCATCTCTTTCATCTCTTCATCTTCTTCCCTTTATTTCTCTCTCTCTCTTCAATTTTTTCTCTTTCTCTAACCTATCTCTTTTCAAATTTCTTTCTCTCTCTAACTCATCTCTCTCTAACCTTCTCTATTTCTAACATTATTTAAAAAAAAACATGCTAATGAATTAATTACAAATAAGTAATTAATCCTTTTATCCAACCTTAGAATGTTGTGGTCTGGCAAGCAAGCTTCCCTCCTCATAAAAGAAAAGAAGTAAAATACTGCTGGAAGCGAAAGATTGAAATTTTTTATCTGTTTTCATATTCAAGCGGTGGACATCGGTCCGATTTTAGGGTTTTTACATTTTTATTTAATTAGGTGGTTCATGTTCTAACATTATTACAAAAAGAAAAAAAATTAAATCTGGATAAAAAAAATATATGCTCTGGCCTTTGAAGACATTGATTAATCATATAAGGTTGGACATAAATAGTGAAGTGTTTGCTGCTTCTACGCATAAGAAGTTCTAAAAAGGAATTGCTAACATTCGAGAGAGATGAGTTAGAGAGAGAAAGAAATTTGAAGAGAGATAGGGGTTGGAGAGAGAAAAAAAATTAAAGAGAGAAAGAAATAGAGAGAAGAAGATGAAAAGATGAAAGTGATAAGGGTAAAAGAGAGAAAATGATAAAATTAATTTCTTTATAATTTGTGGATCCCACTTTTACTAATCAATTTGATGAAAAATGCTTATGTGGCACGTTGACTTCGGGTTGACCGGTCATTTTTACCTGTTGTACACCATAGTGGGAGGTCACCTATAAGTTCGTACATATTAGTGAGATAAATTGAAGGTTGTACACCAAAGTGTGAAATGGGGCAAAGGTTGTACACTATTAATGAAATTTACCCTAGAATGGATTGTCAAATTCACATACGGTTAGAGAAAATATTTTCTGGAATTTTTCCTGCTCTCTGTCTGTTCATAATGTTCTTGTTTTCCTACTCCGGTGATAACTAAGCTACACACGATTTGAGTTCGCTTGCGTAATCTGTTGTATCCTGGGAGACGATCGTCAATAGCAATGACATCTGTCTTAAGGAAACTGTTAATACAGGCATCAGATTTGTCTATCTC